>NC_081325.1:14328584-14638247 GCF_026419965.1 Kogia breviceps
GATAGTTTTAAACATTGAATGTGGGTAGCCCAGAGTTTCATATCTGTCCTACACTAAAAGCAAGAAAAAGTCATATAACTACAGAATTATGACTTTTCATGAATCCATCAGAGAGGTGAGAAACCAAGGAGCCTACATTTCAAAGAAAAACAGGTTCCTGTAAAGAGAGCGAGGAGGTGAGCATTAGCTCCCCTGTGGCAGAGTGCAGGGTAAGAAACACTGGCAACATACAAGAGAGAAGGACAATTTCAGAAAACCTTCTTAAACAAACTTCTAAAGGCTGAGTGTGAGCTAGTGTGAGAAGACAGAACCCCTGGGACACAGACACAGGGGGGCGTCCACTCACGAGTAAGCTCATCTCCATAGACCTCACCACTGCTCAAGAGGCTGGTTCTGGGGGAAGGCACAAAGCCCTACCCAAGCTTCTCTCCCCCATGAAGCAGAACACGTTAGCCCTATGGGAGAAGCAGAAAACAGTCCAGGGCCTAGAGTTTATACTAATATCCTTAGAGGCTTCCTACCACAGGAGGAAGGTCAGAAAACTCTCTTCTGCACAAAACCTGCACAGTTTTACTGCCTTGAGAAGGAAGATTTGGATCACTGAGAAGCTCTACCCCTGATGCCCAGGTGTAGTTTTACCTAAGTCTGACCCTAGACCTGGACAACAGACAAACTTCCTGCCTCATATCACCAGGCTGACAAACACCGAGTAAGAAGCAGACACTGACAACCACTGGAGGAGTGGCAAACATATGGATAGAAAGTCTCTCAGAGGCAGAGGTGCTCAAGGAAGGCCAAAAGCTGTGGGGGGAGCAGGAATTCTGATAATAATCCTCTTCCCCACTTGTCTTAGTCTGTTCAGGCTGCTATAACAAAGCATCATAGATGAGTTGTTTTATAAACAACAGAAATTTACTTTTCATAGATCTGGAGGCTACAAGTCTAAGATCAGGGTATCAGGTTCAGACTCTGGTGAGGGCCCTCTTTCATGTTGCAGACTGCTGACCTCTCTTTGGATCCTCACTTGGCGAAAAGAAAGCAAGCTAGCTCTCTGGTCTGTTCTTATAAGAGCACTAATCCCATTCGTGAGGGCTCCACACTCATGACCCAATTGCCTCCCAAAGGCTCCACCTCCAAAAACCATCACATTGTGAGTTAGGATTTCAGTGTGTGACTTTTGGGGGGGACAAAGACTTGCAGCCCATAACACCACTCTCAGCAGAAGTGTATGGTAGGCTGAAACTGTTTGTGGCAACAATGAAACCCAAACCCAGCTCAGTTCCTGATTATATTGTGTCAAATTCCTGCACTAATGTTCTAGCAGAAGAGGTATGTTCATTTTCAAGCATAAATGCTATACACTTCTGTCTAGCCTTCTGCATAGGCAGAATAAATACCCTCACAAAATACACACATATGAGCACATGAACACCATGTTACATCATACGCAAACTGTTCAAAAAAAGCATCACAGGAAGGGGGTGGGTGGAAATAAAAGGCACGTTGCATACAAAAGAAGAAATATAGGACTGATATCAGACTGATTATCTGAAACCTTGCAGGACAGACTGACATCATTAAAGTGCTGAAAAGAAAAAAAAGTAAATCCAGAATTCTATACACAGCACAAATATCTCTAATAAATGAAGGGTAATGAAAAACTTTTTTCAGACAATCAAAAATTCAGACAGAGACCCATGCTACAAGAAATGCTAAAGGGATATTTTTTAGGCAGAACGTATATGATATTAAACAGAAATTCAGGTTTATAAAAAGAAATAAAAATCTCTATTCAGGAACTGTTAAAAAGAAAATAAATATATAAAATACTTTTTTCTTATTTTGAATTGCTCTAACAGATCATTGACTGCATAAAGCACAAATAGCATATAACAAAAATGTATTGTGGTTTATAACATGTATAACATATGTAAAGGTAAAACATATGACAACATTAGCACAGAAGATGAGAAAGAGGAATTAGAAACCTACTATCATAAGGTTCTTATACTATATGTAAAGCAAAATATTATTTGAAGTTAGACTGTGATAAATTAAATTTTATGTTGTAAATCCTAGGGCTTTCTCTCAAAATATTTTTAAATGCATAAATAGCCACAAATGTAAATAAACATGGAGTTATAATAAATGATCCAAGAACAGGCAGAAAAAAAAGGGAAAAATACAGCAATAGATGGGGCAAATAGGAAAAACAATAGGGTAGATTTTAAATCTGTCAATATCAAAAATTATGTTGAATGAAAGGTAAGGTCTAAACACACTAATTAAAAGACAGAGATGTTCACATAGAATAAAGATGCAAAACAACTATATGACAATTCATCGATAGATTAAACATAAATGAATAACAATGTTACCATGAAATACTAATTGAAAAAAATGTAGATGGTTATATTAATGTAAGACTAGATATATTTCAGAAGAAGTGTTACTGGGTATGCACAGGGATATAACATAAGGATAAAAAGGTCAAATCACTCTGAAGACAGAACAGTCCTAAATATGAATGCGGCTAACAAAATAACCTGATAATGCAAGATGCCATAGAATTTAAATATAAATAGGGAAAGGTACAATTATAGTTAGAGTCTTTACTATTCCTCTCTATAAGTAAATGAATCAGTAGGCAGAAGTTTAGTAAGAACATAGAAGTTCTGAACAACACTATCAACAGTCTGAAAATAGCAGAAGATAACACATAGATATGGAATCTAAGAAAAAAAGAAAGGTCATGTAGAACCTAGGGGTAAGATGGGAATAAAGACACAGACCTACTAGAGAATGGACTTGAGGATATGGGAAGGGGGAAGGGTAAGCTGTGACAAAGTGAGAGAGTGGCATGGACATATATGCACTACCAAATGTAAAATAGATAGCTACTGGGAAGCAGCCGCATAGCACAGGAAGATCAGCTTGGTGCTTTGTGACCACCTAGAGGGGTGGGAGAGGGAGGGTGGGAGGGAGGCAGACGCAAGAGGGAAGAGATATGGGAACATATGTATATGTATAACTGATTCACTTCGTTATAAAGCAGAAACTAACACACCATTGTAAAGCAATTATACTCCAATAAAGATGTTAAAAAAAGAAAAAGTAAATAGCAGAAGACATTTTTTTCAAGTGCACATGGAACATTCACTAAGATAGACTATGTAACTTCAACATATTTATACATGTTGAAATGTTTAAATGTTTACCATGACAACATAATAAACAAAAAATGAATTATAAAATGTATCTCAAAATCCCCAAATATTTTGCAATTAAATAATATGCTCCTGATAACTTTTGGTCAAAGAGAAATTAACAGAATAATTAGATAATATTTTGAACTGATTACAAATGAAAATACAACTAAAAATTCTGTGATGCAGTTAACACAGTACGTAGGGTAGAATGTTTAATTAGAAAACAATAAAGGTCTCAAATCAGTGATCTCAGCTTCAACTGTGACACTGAAAAGAAGAGCAAATTAAACCCAAAACAAACAGAAAAAAGAAAATTTTAAAGCAGAAATCAATAAATTTTAAAATATAAAACTTGAGAAAAGTCAATGAAAACAGAATCTAGTTATCTGAAATGGTCACTAAAATTGATAAAAGTCTAGCTAGAATGGTCAAGAAAAAAAGAGAGAAGATATAAGTGATCCATATCAGAAATGAAAGAAGGGACATAAATACAGATCTTACAGACTTAATAAGGATAAATGAACTTGATATTCATACATTTCACAACTTAAATGAATTGGACATTTTCCCTGAAAGACATAACCTTCCTAACTCACGTAAGAGGACATAGAATAATCTGAATTGTCCTATATTCTTTAAAGAAAATGAATTCATAGTTAAAAACCTTCCAGCAAAGAAAAATTCAGGTCCAGCTCCTTCATGGTGATTCTACCAAACATTTAAGGAAAAAATAATGCCAGTGCTCATCAAATACTTACAAAATTACAAGAAAAAATGTTTTAAGAGTATGTATTATTCTGATAAAAAGTGATACAAAAATAATACAAAGAAAACTACACGCTAATAACCCTTTGAATATGCATAAAATCCTCAACAAATATTAGTAAATTAAATACAGTAATATATAAACTTAATAATAAATCATGACCAAATGCTATTTTTCCCAGAAATGCAAGACTGTTTGAAAATTTAACAATCAGTCAATGTAATTTGTCACATCAACAGATATTTTGGGAAAAAAAATCTTTTCATTAAGTGCAATAAATCTTTTCAATAGATACAATAAATTCATTTGACCAAATTCAACATCCATTCATGACAAAAACTTTCAGCAAAGTATGACTAGAAAGAAAATGTCTTGATTTGATAAAGGACATCTATAAAAATCTAAACTACCATCATACTTATTTTGTAAAGCGCCAGAAAATAAATAATTTAGGCTTTGAAATTAATGAATGAGTGTGACTTTGTTATAATGAAACTATTTATAAAAACTGTCAAAGGGCCAGATTTGGCCTGCTGGGCCACAGTTTGTCCTATATCTTGATTGCGGTGGTACTATATGATTGTATGTGCTTGTCAACATTTTACATACCTGTGCCCTAGAAAAAAAAATTAAAAAGTAGTCGTACAACTTAATGTTAAGGCAGCAAAAATTATGAGAGATTGATGTTGGACAATAGAAATAGGGTTGGATTAAAAATAAAGAAATATAATAAAGTATCAATTGTGATATATTGCTGATAGATGTGTTTGAAAATTTGCACAATAAAACTTTGGAAGAAATAAAAGTATATTAGTCCATAATTATCTAGTGAAAACTAGCAATAGTTATTTAATATTATTAATAAAGTTTTAGTTTTTAATTTTGTCACATTTAAATTAAGAACCCAGATGATGACTGATTTCAGTTGAATTAAATATAGAGTGCATTTTAAAGTCTGCTGTAGACCACAGCTTTATTCTAGATTTGTTTATATCCAGCTTCCCCTCTGAAGTTTCTTTCATAAATAAATCTCTCTTGAGAACTCAGATAAAATTGGGCATATTTGGGGAGGTGATAATGATCACTGACTCCTTATTGAAGAAAGGAATATATAAGATCTGAATAAGATGTGATACATGCACTAATTTTATAGCTTGTGGGAAACTTACAATTTATATTATCCAATGAGGAAAAATGCTTGGTACTCATGGAAATACTCTCCTCTCCCACATTCGTGGTGCTTTTTCCTACTGAGCCTGGGTACAGTCTCAGAATCCAGCACGCAACCACACCTACATAAGAAATCTAAGGCCCAAAAGGCCGTGTGACTAAAGCCAGTTACTGGAGAAACCAGAACAGGATACCAGTCTCCTTAGGCAGTGCTCTTAGACAATATTTTCTTACTCCTGAGATTTCACAATGGAGCTTATTTGTTTTGTTTTGCTTGAAACTTTGCCAATTCCCAGAGATGAGGCGATGTGATCATTGCAATCATTGATTGAACAAATGCATTCAAGTTCACTTTCATCAGAAGGCATAGTGATAATGTCAAGTGAGTGAAGTGCCAGGCTCAGCTCAACTAGTAATGAGCTTTGTAATCTTAGCCAGTAGTCCCGTCCTTCTAGGTTTCAGTTTTCTCACTTCAAAAAAAGAAAGGTTTGGATTATCACAGAATTCTATAGATAGAATCATACAAGAAGTGTAATTCTACCTTAATGGTATAAATAAGCCAGACACTGATTCTTCCTGTTTGAATTATCAATAATCTATGAAAATCAGTCATCACAATAGCTGACATGAGAGATTAATAACTGTTCTGTACCAGAGGGCACACACCAGCTTTGGTCTGCCCCAGAAAGCAGAAATTGGACCTATGACATGAAAGTTATAGAAAGGAACCTTCTTGCCCAACGTAAGGGGGATTCTCTGGCAGAGTTGTCCCAAAACTGGAATGGATCACCGTTTGGGGTTAAGATTCCAATGCAGAGCCTGGAATGTCTTTGATCAGTCATACTCCAGAGAAATTCTAGCAATGAGTGGAGACTTGTTCCATTGGACCTCTAAAGGTTGTTCCAACTTTATGAATTTGTGATTCTGGTGTTTTCAAATTTTGTATGTATTTTAAAATGAAATATATTTTAAAATACCTACTAACCAACAAGAGGGTTTATATTTTACTTCCCTTTATAGATAAATTGTATCTCTTTTTTTTGCTTCTACCCAACTGGAAGGCCAAATGGGATTATTAACAGTCACCAAAATACGGAACTTCAAATATTTTGTGGGTAATTGTTTAAAAGAGTAAAGACATCAAAACTAACTGCTTTAGAGGGGAAGGAGTTATGAAGAAGCAGTTAGGAGCTCAGTAGAAAGCACCATTTTAACCTGGAGCTCCTTAATATCTGAGCAGACTCTGTTCCTATTAGACAGGTTCAAGGACATGACACTTCAGTAGATGACCTCTAAGGTTTCTGAAGAAGAGTCAAAACAAAAACTCACAATTCGGATATATTACAGTTCCTTTGGAGTTCAAAGAATAGACATAAAATCTAACTTTCTGAGTTATACAAAAATTATATTACTTCTGACTTCGGAAAGGCACAACTGTATGGAAGAAACAGAGATCCTGATGAAATTGAGGACTTAGCCCACTGCTTTTTTAACCTGAACTGTAAATGAGGCTGTCAGTCAGTGCTGGTTGGCTAATGGGGTTTGGGATCTTTTGTTTTCAAAGCACCAGATTGTAGGATCACTTCCTATAGCTGTTTGGATCACTTCCTGTATCACCACATACTTGTTTGATGACATTGATTTCTATTTGTTACGAGCACGTTAGTGAAATACCAAGTTTCCTCTATTCTGGCAATATTCACCGAAATTTTAGAAGAAACAAGCCTTTAGAAAAACTAGAAGGTGCTATTAACTGGCTGAAAAATGCATCCAGATAGTAAACTATTCATGGTAACTAAAAAACGACTAAAGCAAACAAAGCTGGAGGGAGCTTCTGTCAGAAAATGTTTGTGCTGTTCCCACAATGGTAACATTTCAAAGTTATTCTCTGCTGTTTATAAACAGATGACACGATTTCTCAGCGTGGTGGTGGAAGTCTAATTTACAAGCATTGATGTAAGACTGCAGGGACCAACCACGGAAAGATCGCAGTGAGTCAGAGAACTTCCTTTTAAAAATATTTGTGGATGCCTGGAAGTTTTGACTATATTTTTCTACCTTTCCCGTAACAGTTTTCACCAGGGCTATTTGAGTATTCTGTTATATCCCATCATGCGAAGCTGGCTGAGGGGAGGAGACAAGCAGGCAGACCTCCGATGCTGCATTTAGCAGCCTCGGTTTCATGTGAGAAATGTGTAATTCTGCACACAGACCTCTTGCCTCTCCTTTCTTGCTGTCAGTATTTACACGAAGAGTAAATAACCCCAAGCAAAGAGCCAGTCAGCTTTTCACCTATGACACCTCTGACGGCTTTTTACAACAGCCCCAGAGCTAGTCGAGGGATCTGGCCTTGGACGTCCTTGACAGAACACTGAAATCCATGCTGTGGAACCAAATCAATGAAGTTAAAGGCAACAAAAAAGAATTCTTCTTCGCTGGAGGTTTTTATTCCCTCCCCAAGTCAGGAAACAAAAAGGTAGTTCTTGTCAAAATTCTGCTTTTGTTCAAAAAGAAATCTAGATGCAGTTATTTTACTCAGTAGAGACTCACATTATGCCAGACCCATAAAAGGCACTAAGTGAAGGGGCAGCTGCTATGGTCTCAGGGTTATTCTTAAAACCCAAACAAAGATAAAGAGCCTCAAGTATCCAGTTTCTGAAGACAGCGTACAGAAAACTCTAGCCCTTCCCGCTGGGGCTTCCTAAGAGGGATGAGGCCCATATCTGCTACCAGCCTCCTGCCACACTCTAACCCCTGGGTTATACAGAGAGAACGCTGGGATGAGGGGGCCAGAGAGCTGTGAGCTCAGGGCACTGCAGTTCGGGTGCCAGCGACCTCACCAGCACCGCCACCTCCCTAGGTCAAGTATAGGAGACTCCACGAAAACGCCTCATAAAGATGGGGGGTTTCTGCAAGGAGAGGCTGGCTCTTCACGCCTACTGGGGCATCTTCCAAAGCACTTGGCCTGCTCATCTCTCACTTGGCTTGCATTTCAGGGAAAACAGACAAACAGTGGGTCTTGGCAGCTGGGCAGCTGGCAGCAGCCTGGCCCCTTGCCATCTGAGGCAGCAAGGTTTTGTGATCTCTTGGGGGAGCGAGTGCTTATCCCAGGAAGAAGCCGGGCTTTAGACATCTTGTTCTCCTGCCCTTGCTAGGGTCACAGGACCCATAAAGGGGCCAACTGCTGGTTAGGAGAGTTCCCAGACTGGAAGATGTCAGGCAGAGCTGAAACTCGGATTCAGAGAACTATGTAGTGTGCAGGTACACAGAACCCTCTAAATAGCAGTCATGGACCCATCAGGAGAGTCAGAGGGTCAAGACCTGTCACATAGGCCACTCAGTATCAGCCAGAGATGCAGACAACCAACAAGGGAAGAGCTGTGACCAGGGTACCAAGGAGGTAAAGAAGACTTTTAACTTTTCCTGACATCCTTCTTGCCTGCAGAAACCAAGCAAGGGGGAGAACAGAAAAAGTCTGTGTCTCTCCTTCCATTCCAGTGTTGGGGTTGAAGGAAGAGCAAAAAATGAATATTTCCAGGTCCTTTGATACATGTGTCAGGCCTTTGTGGGGAAGGGGGGAGCTTTAAACTGATGGTAAGGTTCGTGTTTTAAACAGAACTGGGACTACTTTTTAATAACTCAAAATGTCAGGAAATTGATGATATCTACTAGACAGATAGTGAAGAGAAAGGATATTTGGTGCAGGGTGGTTGGGAAGAGTGATTGGAAAAGGTTAAACCATTTCATGTTTAGATTCTAATGAGTCTCAATTCCTCAGTAAAGCTGAAATCGGAACTAAATACGAAACCTGCATAAAATTTGGTTTCTAGAATTGTTTCTTAATCTTTAGTGTTTAAAGACCTCTGAAATTTCTGACTCAGTCAACCAAGGGGAGAATTCAAAATCTAAATTCTTCATAAAAAATTCAGTGATTATGATTATAGTCAGCATACCACGCCTCAAGAAACACTGACGTAAAGGGACAGTGACTAGTCAAATATGCTTAGTTTGAAGACATCTAAAAACCCTTAAATTACTATAGTTTTGATAACATCAGTTTAACATTTAGAGGAAAAAAAATTAGGAATATACAATTGAGGAAGTACATGTTTTGAAACTGTGCCAAGGAACGATACGATGCTAGTTTTCGATTAAGATGTAAAAAATGTAGAACTTTAGAATTCTAGCTCATCTGATTCCTTATGACATAAATGTAGTCACTTAAAAATCAAGTAAAATGTTTCTGTCAGTGCAGTATTAGACTTTTCATAGGATTTCTGTTTAATTTAAAATTTTCCATGAGAACTAAGGCATTATATATTTAAGTAGGTGGAAAAACAATGAAAAAATATTCCTTAAGTCTTTTCTCAAGTCACCTTTTCAACGAGTGGCAGTAGTTGCTTAATAAATATTTTTGAATGAGTGATTATTAATTTTTCACTATGAAGATTACCACTTTCCACCTACTATAAACTTCTATTTTTAAAACAATTATGTGCAAAAGAAATATAATTATCTGTTTACATTTCCTGAAGACCCCCTACACACATACACACACACACACATACATATACACACCAATGAAAGATTAAAAAATTAATGATATTCCTGGAAGCAAGGCATTTTGGCTTTAGGTCTTAGCAAGTGAACACGGAAACTGAAAAGGAAGCATCTCAAGGTCATGGCAAAGGACTTTATTCTTTCTTAGAATAGAAATTGCTTCTGTCAGTAGTAGAGAACCACTTATAATGCACATGTTTTAGAACGCACACGGGTCGTGGAGATGAAGATGGAGGGTCCTGCTGATGTGATGCAGATGGCAACGATAAGTTCGCTATATTAACAAGCATCACCTTCAATAGGAAATTATATCAAGTGTGTATTTCAAAAAGCGTTGCATCTTGAATAAATCAGAAACGTGGTCCACTCAAATTTGACCGGTGTAAAGACTTAAGTTGGTAAACAGAGGCAGAGAAAATAGGAAAGAAGTCTATGGATGGAAACTTGAGTTCTTGGGCTGTTTTTGACCCTTTAAATTCCATTTCTCACACTCCAAGGGCAGTGTTTATGGAGGATAAAGGCTCTAGCTCTGAAGTTAGACTAACTGGAGTTTGAATCTAGTATCTACCATTTGGTAGCTCCTTGAACCTGGGAAAGTGATCTCGCTTTTCTAAGCCTATTTCTTCTCTATTAAATGAGATACTAACATCATTTATTATGAGTAAAGTGGAGTTGACTATGGACTTCAAATAAGAACACACATTTGAATCACTTAGCACAGTGCCAAATTTCTTAGTTTCTATTGTTATTACCACCATCACTACTATTACCATTATTGTTATTCTGAACTAACAGAAACCACTTCCAGCTTACCTCCAATCTTTTACTCTGACCCTCCCTCATTTCCTATGTACTCCTCTTTTTACTATCTTTTCTCCTCTTCCCTTGAACCATCAGAACCATGGTCATCAAACATTCTCCCAAGGCCTGTAGATTTCACTTGTTGATGCACCAAATTTGTATTGCATGTATGACCTAAAAGACTTAATTTTCTCTCCAGTAAAGAAGTCAATACTCTGTAATGGCTTATATGGGAAAATAATCTAAAAAAGAGTGGGTATATGTATACGTATAACAGATTCACTTTGTTGTACACCTGAAACTAACACAACATTGTAAATCAACTGTACTCCAATAAAAAGTATTAAAAAATAGAAAAAGAAGTCCTTTGGTCAGCAATAGTATGTGCACACTGAACAATTTACAACTATATGAATATATTGTTGTTTGAGATTTTACTGTGTTAGTCTAGATAAATCTTGATAAATCTTGGTAAAGATGACTTTAAAATTTCTTCCTCACAGATAAACAGGAAAATGAGAATTCTATGTCATGCTGCAATGATTATCTGGTTTAATTAAATTTAATTTAATTAAATTTAATTAATTTAAATTTAATTAAAATATCCCTTTAAATTAATAAACGGATGTTCTGCAGCTGTGTTTGAGTTGTCTATATGTGTCTGCAGCTAGTTTGCTGAGGTGGTTAGAACACTTTGCCAAGGGAGAGAGTGGGGAAATCTATAAACTTGTTTCTTATAATTCTTAATTTGGGGGAAGACAGATAATTGAAGGGTGAGACTGAAAGTACGAGTACCTGAAGCCATGTGATCTTAATGCCTTTTAGACAAAAGATGAAGAAATGGTCACAGGAAAGAAAGAATATATATAAGATTGTTTGTCCCTGAGTTTTTATCTAGATGTGAACGTGATCACCATTTTTCATTTTCCATTTTCAATTTGGCAGGCCTTGTTGAAATTTTCAGATTTGTTAATATCAACCCTTTAAAAGATAAAAATATAAAATAAATTATGAAAATGAGAGGCCAAATTTGTTGCAGAAAAATTGTTAAATATGTATGTATTATAGGCAAGACATAGAATATGGATCTTATGAGCAATTCTTAATTTATGCCGAGAAATTCACTAGAAGCTATTTTTAACAGAGCTCATATCTCTTCCTCTGATACATCTTTTCCTCAGTTCACCATTCTCATCATGCTCAGCAAGCACAGATTTATGTGCTATATAATTATGGCATATTCTTAAGCACACACATAATATCAAGTCACTTCCGCAGCCATTCGGCAGTATTCTCATTGGGAACAAGGTATTTCCTGCTTTATTAATATGATAGCTTTCATTAATATTCTACTTCCTTTGTGGAAAATGTTATCAATTTCATATTCTTTTTGCTAAGTGATAACGTAAGTCTACATCTGGATGTTTCATGTATATGCACACTTCTTTTTTTGCAGGAGAATAAGCTATGACACAAATTTGATTGTTACGGTTGAGTTATAATGGATTCTGTGGAAATACCCAATCTAGTTTTGGGAAGACTTTAAAAATTAGCATTCAAAAGTTTTTTTTTTCACATTTTACTCCACATTATCTCCAGAAACAAATGACATCTACTGGAGTTAAAACTTCTGCTATAATTTAGATGAATTCTCATAATACGCATTCTACATATAACATGCTATATTTAGTTTGCATTTAAATTCTATATAAAAATGAGTTTCTCATATGAATATTATATTCATTTCATATCCTTAGTATTATATTGTTAAAATCAAACCCTTAATAAATTAAGAGCCTTGGGGTCATGACACAACAGAAAACAGAAGTAGCCACGTCTCTAATCTGACCCCAGCCTTCTTTTAATCCATCACAGTCTTCCCGGTGATACTTTCTCTCTAAACAATTGAAAAGCATAGCTCTGTTAACAGGCCATATGCATGCAGGATGAAACTGTTGTTTTACTTTTTACTCTAGTTCAAATGGGTAATTTGACAATCTGAGAAATATACTGGTGTCTGTCTAGAATCTACCTTTCTACTGACAGAGTTCTACCAGAATTATCTGTGATGTGTTTTCTCTGTTGCTTAAAACTGTATCTCTCTAGATGACCAGAATCATAAGTTTTATCCCTCTATCAGGCTTTTAAATTTCTTTGCTTATATGCTAAAGTTCATCCTGACAGCAAACATAGGTAAGAAGATCTCTAGAGGTTATTTGATGGGAGAAAAGAAGGGTTGATAACCTTCAATCTGAAGGAAAAATAATTCGTAAAGCTTTGCAGGAGATGAGCTACAATTTATCAATGACACCACAGTGAACGGATATAAGGACCACTGTAGATTCTCTTCTAAAGATATCAAGCTCAATAGATTTCAATTTATATAGTCAAAAAGATGTTGAAATTCAACAGGAAAGACAGTGAAAATAACACAGAAACATTATTCTCCACTGTACTAAATCACAAGGTATCTGGATCTGTAATGTTGTATAAGTTCTTATTGCTGAAACACAGCAAAGTATATAACATGGAAATTCCCATGTTGAGAGGATAAGCTTTAAAGTTAGAAAAATTTTCTATTCAAAAAAGTTGAGGGCTTCCCTGGTGGCGCAGTGGTTGAGAATCCGCCTGCCGATGCAGGGGTCACGGGTTCATGCCCTGGTCCGGGAAGATCCCACATGCCGCGGAGCAACTAAGCCCGTGAGCCATGGCCGCTAGGCCTGCGCGTCCGGAGCCTGTGCTCCGCAACGGGAGAGGCCACAACAGTGAGAGGCCCGCATACCACAAAAAAAAAAAAAAAAAGTTGAAAATTTATGATATATAAAACAAGTCAAGCAAAAGTCTTTTTGCCAGGATAAGCAAAATGAGAGGTATCAAAGTAATCATTTCCCTTAAAGTACAGTATCATAGGTCTGGGAAACATCTGAAAATGGAAGGAAAGGAAGTTTAGTAAAATGAAAAAAATATTTCTTTACAAAACAAGCAGCTCGCAGAGGTGACATGAGTTGAAAACTTAAGTCGGTTCAAGAAGACTTGAGAAAAACCCATGCGCAGAACTTCACTCAGTCCCTGGGAAAATTAACGTGATGAGGGAAACACAAGCCACACAACTTCTCCATAAGTCGTGAAGTCTTGTTATTATAAACCTAGAGCCTTACAATGCAGGGACCATGAAATGTACAGTCACTCACTTTACCAAACAGCAGGACATAGTGAGGCAATATAGAAGGTTCATTGATATAGTCATCAAATGAGACCATGCATTTTTTGCATCTATCACACTTCTGGTAAAAGATTAAAGGATTCCTACCCTGTTGTCTTTAGCCCTCTTCTCTCCACCCACCCCCTCTCCCCACCAACGCAAAGATCAATTTTCTCAGCACCGATAATGATAGGTCCCCAGGACAAGATAACAGGACACAGTGGGACTGAAGAAGTTATCACTCTGAATCTTTCATCTTATTGATGAAAACACAGAAAACCGTGAGAGATTGTGTCCACCCATAATTTAATACTCTCTCAGTGGTAGAACTTGGACATCTATTCAAATCCATTTTTCTTCAACAGCCAAATAACATGGAGAATACCCCTATAATCATGACTCTAGCAAAGCACTTAGAACTCAGTCTTAGATACGAGGCACTCAGAATTCACCAGGCTTGATGAATAATATGTTTTGACAGATCTATTTGATATGGAAACATTCTTTTTCTCATGCTCTGTTATTTAAGCAATATGATCATTCATGGGTATTTTTTAAATTCTAGAACATATCTTTTCATCCTAAAAATTCCCATATAAATGAACTCACTGCAGCAGGATATCTTCAGAAAAGGTTGCCTTTAGCAGCTACTTCTTTTGGCTGGAACTGTAGCTCTCATAATTAAATTTATACCTTATTTAACCATTCAGCTGAAATTTGGATATGGTTTCTTCTAGCCAATTTTCATGGAAAATTATGTTACAAGTTTTGCATGTAGGAGGCAGCCAATGACTGTTTTACTTGTATGAATTATTCAAAGTTTGGAGCTTCTAATTTTCATATTATTTACCATTTCTGATATTATATCACATATCTCATTGTTTATTATCCATTTCTTCCAGTAAAACTTAACCTTCATAAGGAGATCTTTTCTTTTCTTTCTTTTTCTTTCTTTCCTTCCTTCCTTCCTTTCTTTTTCTTTCTCTTTCTTTCTTTCTTTCTTTCTTTCTTTCTTTCTTTCTTTCTTTCTTTCTTTCTTTCTTTCTTTCTCATTCTCTCTTTTTTTCTTTCTTTCTTCTTTTTTTAATTTTTGTTTCACTATTGCCCTGCACTGCCCTTAATCCATAGAAAGTGCCCTACATATTTTCATTGACTGTATAAAGAAAAGACTAGAAATATTATATCTACTTATGCTGCATTATATCTATACCATTTTGCAAAGTGAAATGTTCTGTGTTTCACTTGGGACACCAGGATTTTTAGACATTCAATATAAGTTACACACAATGGGAAATTTGACTTCCAAAAGCTTCCTTATGAATTGTTCCCAAGAAATTTTCTACGAAGAAAACTCAATAAAGAGCATATTGCTACTGTGAGACATTTAATTTAAATGGATAGAGGTAGGATAATTTTATATTTAATATCAATTGCTATGTCATAATTGTTTTATTCAAAAAGACATTTACAGACTATATAAACCGTCCCAAGATCACACTTTACTTCAGATTGAAAATGTATTTTATTTTAACGTTCACTTGAGAAGGGTTTTGTTATTAGAAATATTTGTAAAACATCAAATCTTGTTCCTAAGAACTTTTCTTACTGTCAGTACTTACAGTATTTGCAATCTTTAAAAAGTGTATCTATCTCAGATTCAGACACTGTCTTTTTTTTTCCCTGCCTTTTCCTCGTTTTACAGTCTCTCCAGCCGTTTTGACAGTTAACCCAAACTGATCTTCTGAGACTGTGAATCATTAAATTTGTCACATATTTTCTAATTACTAACTGCTGAGATGGATATAATATCAGAGAGGTTTAAAATGATGAGCTAAATTGAGAAAATGTGATTTCTCAGCAAACCACAGTACGATAGAAGGAAGAATACTTAAAATTTACATTTTAACTATGACTTCGATAACAAGAGGAAAGAAAAACAAGGTTTTTGCCAGCTACTTGGAGGTTTTCTACCTTACCATGATTTGCTGAAGATCTAAAACACAATTTCTTTCTGTGAAAAGAACAGAGAGAGATGGGGGATGTCCTACTGTTTCATTTCCTATTATTTTGCTTTACTGTATAGTTTCAAAGATAAACTTAAGTGAATTGATTTTTGAAAACGGTTAGTTATTTTATGTACAGAATCACTAATTCTGCAGAGTAATTTGTACTTTTAGAAGGTGTATCTGTGAAGAAACTTAAAAAGATTATTTACATATAGCTAATGAGACATGTTGAAAGGCTTCAGAAGACAAACATACTAACCGCCCCCCCGAAACCCAGAGAATCATCCACGAGACCTGAAGTCATGAAAATCTGGAATTCTAAAACCTAAAGTTATGTTTTGCAGGCTGCACTTGGGGGGCAGGTCCACTGCAGTTTGTGAAGTATTTATTTAGCTTTGAGGATTAGGACTTGGAGCTACAATGGTCAGAACCTGTTTCAAACATTCCTATGTCCCCAAATTTCATGAATATTCTTTTCTGAGCAACAAAATTCCATGGCAGCAACACGTTTGGATTATATTTTCTATAGTATCACATTTACCCAGGACCCACGGTAATATCATCCACTCGACGATGGTTGGCGGCGGACCTTGCCTGTTCAGGTCTGACCTGTCGATGTGCTGAGAGGCGAGCAGCAGCAGGAACAGAAAGGTCAGATAGGACGCCGTGTGGCAGATGAACTTGATAAATGGCTTTCGGATGAACAGTCCAAGGGGGCTTTTGGGAGCCATAAGGTAGCACACAGAGAAGACGGGAAAAAGAAGCCCTATTATGAAACACGTCGCCATCTTCACGGCCCAGTGTCTTCTCCTCCAGCCGGGAAACTCATCGTACCAGCGAGATGCCAGCAATTGTTGACAGTTGGGCTGAGCAACAAACTACAGGGAAAGGAAAGGAAAAGTGAGAGTCAGGATTACACGCAGGGGCTCCAGCTCATGAACGGGAACACAGTGTTATTGTTCAAGTCACGAGTTCTGTTCAAACATAAAATAATCTTATGTTTACACCATCATAAAGTGCTTTAAGCCATTCTGTGAACAAAGCTCATTTATTGAACATTTTATACCCACGGCAAAGTGCTGAGTGCTTAGCCAGACACAACAGGGGTCAAAATACTATGGCTGCACCTTAGGAAGCAAAGATAGAGCTGAGGACTAAGAATATCCATAGGATGTATTGATAACTGAACAGAGCTGTGTACAAAGATATACACATATATATGTGCATATATAAGAATTGTGATATGTATATATCACAGGTATATGACATGAAGTAGAAAATGGTACTAGTGGTTATTTCTTGGTTCAGTGGTTATTTTCTGGTTAAGACATTATACTTTTTTCCCATTTTTATACTTGGGTATTTTTAATATTTTCTATAATAAACACATCAGAAAAAGTAAATTTATTTTTAATGGGGTTGAGGCAATAAGAAAATCATAACTGAAAGCATATTGCTTTACTAGGATGTAAATCATCATAGCTGAATTTGGTGGAAATAAAGCAAATACCTTACCTAAGTATAATCAATTACCACATACAAAACATTTCACAAACATGACATCATTTGTATCCTGCCAACCTGTTTGAGATGTAGCATAGATCTCACTCTATTTTAAGGATGAAGATGGGGGGCTTATATGAGGGCTATAAAGTTATTCAAGAAGATTACATATCTAGTAAATGATGAAATGTATGGCTATCTGGTCCAAGATTCTTTTTTTTCTGTACATGATCTTTCTCATTGACACTGACAGCTAAGCATTATATAAATTCAGGAGATTTCTCTTCCAGATGGAATGGTCCAAAAATGCTTCCCAGTGGGTCTGCTCTCTGAAAGGGGAGATTTGTATAAGCAGAGAAGAGAGGGAAAGGCAAGGCATGCAGGTGAGAAAATGTAAAGTGTGTTTAAGGGATGCCCTATGGACACTTTGGACTGTAGTAGAAGCTTTACTCCCTTGTTAAGGGACTCAAGAAAGTTCTGTTGGCGTCAAAAATAGACTCACCCTAGAAGCAAACTGAGCACCTGCCCCTTTCATGGGACTCTCCCTGCCCCAATATTTCCTATTTTTCTTCTTCAGTCTTAAGACTTTATGGATCTCCTTTAGGAGACCCTTACTTGACTCTTACTCTTTTCTGATGGGTACACAGAAAGTGGCTTGATGATCATAAACAAAAAGCTGTTTGAAAGTGAAAGGAGAGATGGGTGATTGATTAAAAGAGCAGTTAAATGGTTGAGATGTGCATTCATATGGGCTGGATGTCAAATGAGTTCTCATGCAACTGTTTCTCTTCATTTTGTCTTAGATATTGTGTTCATCAAAAGATATAGTGGGCAAAGCCACATGTATAAATGGAATTAAACGTATAATAATAGGTTCAGCAAGTACAGCTAAAACAAGATAAAACTGCATTTCTTCAAGACTGGGATGATGGGGCTCTCCTCACTATTTTGTAAATAATTTATGAAAGTAAGCTTCAATCTCCATAGTTAGTAAAGTTAAATTTTATAATCCAGGGCTTCCCTGGTGGCGCAGTGGTTGAGAGTCCACCTGCCGATACAGGGGACACGCGTTCGTGTTCTGGTCCGGGAGGATCCCACATGCCGCGGAGCGGCTGGGCCCGTGAGCCACAACTACTGAGCCTGCGAGTCCGGAGCCTGTGCTCCGCAACAGGAGAGGCCGCAGCAGTGAGAGGCCCGCGTACCGTAAAAAAAAAAAAAAAAAAAAAAAAAAGAAATTTTATAATCCGAAGAAGAGCTTTTCTTAACACATTCCTTGCCTATTATTTTGGTCAGAGTCAAGTGTTTGAAAGTCACAATAGAGCTTTTGCTGATAATATCTGTAGAGTACTGGGAAAGATTGATACAGGTCATTAACAAGTTCTGTTCTCTAGTTTCCCTCAACCCCGCCCAACACACACACATAATCCTTCATGTCAGCATTTTATACACAAAGCATAGTCTACCATCTTTTTGCTATTTTCTCATATAAAATATGTTCTACAGTTTTCTTCATTAGAATTTAGCACAAACACCATAATAGAAGGGAATTAATGAAACCTATGAGAAATGCAAGATATAAAGGACAGTTACTATAATCTCAGTAATTCTCACAGATTGAAGAAACACTATAAGGGACTAAGCGTGAACAACACATCTGACACATGCAGAAAAAAGTGAAAGAAAGATGTGTACTTTGTTCAACACGGTCTGGGTGAATTCTAGGTCTAACATTCTCTGCCCTTCTTAGCTCCGATCTCATTAGAGCATGAAACACCCCAGGGCAACTGAACAAATAACTTTATTGGGGGCACTTAAGATTTGCTTGGAAAAATATTTCCGTTGCCTAATACGCAAATATAGACCGTGTTAAATTACCTAGAAGAAGCAAATCATTTAATCCTCATAGAACACCTGCCATTGGCAAGCACTCGGTTAGCCTTAATTTTTACTAACGCTTTTTCTTAAAAGATCTTTTTCTTTAATTATTGGAAAGTATATATCTGTGCTTAGTAAACGAACAGTGTACACAATTTTTTTGCCAAACAGAGACACAGTGAGGTTTACGTAGAGGTAAAGAATAGAGGCAGGATACTATAAGAAGAGCAGGAGTGGATGTGTTTAATACAAGTTTCCCAAAATGTAGATATTATTTGGCTACAAATTTGTTCTAATCTTAGGATTGAAACAACAGCAAAAGTATTCCTAAGAACCGCTATAGATCTAAATATTCTCACAATGGTTTTACATCCTTCTTCTTCTACACCTGTTTGCTGCATGTCTACACCAGCATTCTCCAAATTGTAGCCCATTCATTAATAAATATTTCCATGAAAAAAAGTTACCAAGGTAAAGATTTTAAAAATTAAAATTTTATATTACAAAACTTTTCACGGTGTTTAACTGTTAAAAGTAGATTAAAACACTTCATTTCTCTCATGTGTCCCTTCCTTCCTTCTTTCCTTCTGTTCTTTGCTTCCTTCCTAGATGCTTTCTTCTTTGTTTTTTCTTTGTCCCCCCCTTCCTCTCTTTCTTTCTTTCTCCCTGCCTCCTCATCTCTTGGTTTCCTTGGATTATTTAGAGACTACTCAGCTGTACGCCAACCCCCTTTGAAGGACCCCCTCAGAGGGGGCCACCCTATCTCTGTGACACTTGCCATTGGTCCATTCCAGCAAAGCCCTCTTCAGGTGGGCCCTCACATTGCCTGCTGGGAGCCTAGAGGTCGCGCCTCCTCTGCCCCATCTTTCTACTGCACAGTGAGTCACGGGACCCACCATCTTCTATACCAACCCAGGACTGCAGGAGGTGGGGTTTCTTTGAAACACACCATGTTACAGCCCCTTCTCTCTCTGCAGTCGTTGGCCGATTCCTAAACAATTCCTGACATCACATTAAAATTCATATTAAAACATTATAAACATTCAAATTCACATTTGTGCCATGAAACTAGAAAGGACACTCCTAAAAAAGAAAGATTTCCTCTCTTTCAATAGCCTTTAAAATTTTTTTAAAAACTTAATCTCATGATTATTTATAAAACTGTTAGTCATGGAATTTTAATTATTGAAGAAACTGTGAAGATTACTGAATCTAATCTCATTTTTACAAATTAAGTGAATTCCAGTACCACTGATTTAAAAACAACTACTCAAAGTACTAAAACCTAAAGAAAACAAATAAAAAATGATGAAGAGAAAGGAGATAAAGCTGAAAAGTGAAAACAAACAAACAAACAAAAAACAAACCCAAACAACCGAGAAACCTCATTGCTATGTGGTGAGGAATTAAAATATTAATTGGATATGGACAAAATAAGATGAAGAGAATTCAAAAATTAATGGATCTCTGATAATTAAAATAACTATGGATTAGATTTCCTATTTGTTTTTTCTTCAGTTTTTTAGTTTTTCAATATATTTTTCTAGTTTAAAAATTTGTATCCAAGGTTCAGACTGTGGTCATATTCTCTAAACAAGCAAAATCTAGATTCTGGAAACAACCAACCTGGCACCTTAGTGCATCTTGACTAAGTCAGGTAGTTACATGGGAGTTTCTATTGGCTGTTGGACGATTATAAAGAGAGTGGAAACTTTTGGGTTGAATGAATTAAAGTGATTTAGGTAAGGGCTTAAAAAGGACTGCAGATTCATATACCTGCCAGTTTCCCCTGGATCTTACTATTTACTCCTCAGAATTTCAAAAATAATGTGTTTCCTTTGGGGTTTTATTTCCTCTGCCCAAGAATGTTTTTTCACAACTCATTTTGTAATGTGGATAACAAGGCTTAAGAATGATTTGTAGGCAGAAGAGCTTCAGGGAATTACTTTGTCCATAACTGAAAACCCTTTTTCCTTCTACTTCTGCCCTTAACTCCCTTCATAGCTGCCAATGGCCTTTAACTGTCTGGGCCTTTCTCTGTTTCCTAGAGATAGCTCTAGTTGTGTTCCTAATTAAAACAATTCTCCAGTCTCTTTGAGCATGGTCATACTGCATAACTAATCACTCACCTACTTCATTATTCAAAGCACCATTTTCACCTGCTGCTCCCTAGTGTGATTAAGCCAACAATACTGTGCATCATCTATGAGTGGGGCATTGGCTAGATAAATGGGGAGAGGACCGAGATCTGTAAGAACCAGATATATCTGTCTTCTAGGATCTCAAAATCTGTTGCGGACTGATAATGTGACTGGGTAACTTAAATACAGAGCATTACGTGATTTGTTAGAAAAGAGGTAGAATGCGTAGGAGGAATTATGCCCAATATGAAATAATCAGGGAAGATTGAAGAAAGGAAGCAGAATTTTCTAGTTAAGCCTGAGATAACAAGTAGAATTTTGACAGGCACAGTTTGGTAGGTAGATGTGTTTTAATTCAGATTTAGAGAATATCATGTTAAAAACTCGAGGATGGAGATAAGCAAGTTCAGATGAGCAATCCCTTGTTCTAGAATGTTACATTCAATGGTGAATATGCTAGCGATGTAGTATAAAGGGATACTGCGGCCCAGGATACAGATAAAAATGTTTATTGAGGCAATTTCTCAAGTCTAAGTCCTTGCTGCTCAATGGAGGCCAAGGCTGGCAATACCGAGAGACAACTTTACAATCACTTATAGTCTTATACACAAATATAGAATATATATTCACTTTCATTGAATTATAGAGTATTGCACTTATGCCAACTTTAATATATTTACATATTTTATAACCTAATTTTAATGAATATAATGTCACAAGATGGAGATTAGTTTAAAAATATTTCTATAAGAAACTTACACTGAGAAGATAGTAATAATTCAGGCATAGGGAATCCAATAAAATAACTAGTTGACTAATTGAGTTTTAATCAGTGTCATTAAAAGGTAAAAAAATTAATGAAAATTTAATCATATCTGAGATGACATTGCCTAAGAAGCCTGAGATTAGTCAAGAAGACTGATTGATAAACTTTAGGTTCTTTCCTCCACTGGATATTGGCCTACAACTCCCCTGGCTCTGTTAAGTCAAAGAATCTCTTATCCAGTCATCAGATCCCATGATTATTTTCCTTGGACAGGCATGTGAAATTTAGATTTGCAGATTGGAATTCAAGGAATAACTCAAAGCATATTACTAGGGCACCACTTCTGATGTCTACATATCCGGAAGGGAAGATGACAACTGAACTCCATTTGACAGTGCTGGTGAGGCGGGGGCAGGATTAAACTTCTTAAATCATTTCTGGGCCCAAATTCAAAATTGGTTTGGCAGCTGAGCCGGGATGATGAGTGGGCAATAACGGAAAGCAGAAAATGCAGAGA
Source organism: Kogia breviceps (assembly GCF_026419965.1). Classification (NCBI taxonomy): domain Eukaryota; kingdom Metazoa; phylum Chordata; class Mammalia; order Artiodactyla; family Physeteridae; genus Kogia; species Kogia breviceps. The sequence goes on from NC_081325.1 coordinate 14,351,101, forward strand.
CAAAGGAAATATGGTGGGAGGTGAAAAACCCAACATTGAATACATTAAACTATTGAACTTGGCAAACAAACAAAATGAGATTTTGGTAGTGGGAAGGCAGAGTCAATAGATATCGTTAGTTCTTTGAAAATCACAAAGGGCAGCAGTTGGTAGAAATTCCACGTCTCTTCACCAATAACCCTCTTCAGGGTGCGCATGAAGAATTGCTTTAAACTATCATGGAAAAGAGATGAAAAACTGCCAGTCATTTCTAAGTGGCTACCTAGATGCTTTCTTAAAAATGAAGAGAGATGCGGAGGCAGACAATTATACAGTTTTTTTTTAACATCTTTATTGGAGTATAATTGCTTTACATTGTTGTGTTAGTTTCTGCTGTATAACAAAGTGAATCAGCTATACATATACATATATCCTCATATGCCCTCCCTCTTGCGTCTCCCTCCCACCCTCCCTATCCCACCCCTCTAGGTGGTCACAAAGCACCGAGCTGATCTCCCTGTGCCATGCGGCTGCTTCCCACTAGCTATGTACTTTACTTTTGGTAGTGTATATATGTCCATGCCACTCTCTCACTTTGTCCCAGCTTACCCTTCCCCCTCGTCGTGTCCTCAAGTCCATTCTCTTTTGAAGGAACCACCATTTGACTGTTGAATCACGTAGGTGAGTAATAGGTGAGAATGGTAGATGGAAAACAGAGGACAGCTTGTTCCTGGTCCTGGCCAGCCCTCAATGGGCTGGTTTTCCAGTCTCTGATGACAGTTTCTGCAAGAAGAGCAGCAGTTCAGAAAGTGTGGTCCCCTCGTAGTCTCCTGGAGGGAAGCCTACTGAGGACTAAACTCTGCTATTATCTGCCATGAGGACAAGTATCCAAGAGACAAAAAAGAGGCACTACAGGAATGAATACTAGTTGCTCTTTTTTTTTACGGTACGCGGGCCTCTCACCGCTGCGGCCTCTCCCGTTGCGGAGCACAGGCTCCGGACGCGCAGGCTCAGCGGCCATGGCTCATGGGCCCAGCCGCCCCGCGGCATGTGGGATCCTCCCGGACGGGGGCACGAACCCGTGTCCCATGCATCGGCAGGCGGACTCCCAACCACTGCGCCACCAGAGAAAACCCTAGTTGCTCTTTTGAGATGGAAGGATACAGTCACTCTTCTTTCCCCTTTTCTATCCCTTTTCACATAATTTCAAGACCAACTATTTCTGAGAAACTTTTTAAAATAGACTAACCATGATATGTGTGGATAAGAATTTGGAGAAAATGGAACTCATACATCGGCCATCCAAATGTAAATGGTTCGACTTCCCTGGTATATAAGTTGGCTTCTGACCGTGTCTGGACCTTTCCTACTGTTGTAGGGTTGCAGGTGCTGATACGTTTGCCTGGAATCAACCATCTGCTATTTTCTCAGAGTAAATTCCTCAGTCTTCCAACTCAGCTTCTATTCATCTGATCACTCTTATAATCAACTGTTCTTTTTCTCGGTACTGATATTGTTCCTTGAACATACACCTACAATTGCACTTCTTCCTCTTATCTCCTGCATTTTAATCATGCGTTGGAGTGAGCTATTTGAGAAGGGTCTGTCATTTTTCATCACTTGATCCTTCGCATCAGTGCCTGGCCCTGAGATGTCAATGGATGTTTACTCAATTGAATTAACTGCTGAACATAGCTCAGGGCTTATGAATCCATTCAATTAGCACTAACCGCTCCTGTAAGTTCCATGGAAAAGCCTGGTTGAAATTATTAGCCTCAACAATAAGAAGGGCACTTTATATTCTTGTGCTTATTTCCAGAAAATACAAAATTAGCTGCCTCTCTTTCTTCTGAATATAATGTTAATTAGTCCAGGCAGCTTCCTAGGAGATCCATGGTGTTGCTTGAGTATAGGATGAGAAGCCTGCCTCAGTCTAGGTTAGAGGTCAGTTCTTAGAAGCTATTGGAAATCAAGTTGTTCTTGGAAAACACATCTTTACAAGGAGTCCAGAGGCAGAGTATTTCAGGAAGTTTCCAAGGAAATATATTTCAGAGAAATGTAGTTCAATTCCACGAGAATCAGTGAAAGAGGGACGAGAACTTGAAGTGGCGAACATGGTCTTCAGGACTCTGTGATCCTCTTAACAGTGTTTTAAAAAAGATAATAATGAGGGCTTCCCTGGTGGCGCAGTGGTTGAGAGTCCGCCTGCCGATGCAGGGGACACGGGTTCGTGCCCCGGTCCGGGAGGATCCCACATGCCGCTGAGCGGCTGGGCGCGTGAGCCATGGCCGCTGAGCCTGTGTGTCCAGAGCCTGTGCTCCTCAACGGGAGAGGCCACAACAGTGAGGCCCACGTACCGGAAAAAAAAAAGATAATAATGAGATTCTTTTCTCTACCTTGCTCTTTTGTGCAATCAGAGGCATGCACGTCTGATGCGTCTCATGAAAAATGTGAGAAAAAAAAAGATAAACCAACCTCAAGGAACGCATTTCCTTGACTACAAAACCATTGGTGATGTCCAAACATTGGGAAGAAGTAGCAATGCTGAACTTTTATGCAAAAAAAAACCACTGATGTTAAAAATGCATACGTACAAACTACAAATTTTTAAAAATCATTTTTAGTCTCTATATGGAGGATATTTACTGTTCACCACTCACAGAGAATTGAAACACTTTAAAAGTAGATTTAAAGTTTTATTCTCCTATGTCATGAACATATATCAGACAACATCTATGGATAGGTTAAAGCAAATTGTGTATTTTGACTTGGAATTCTCCATACCCACTATCATTCTGTTCTGAAAGGTAATTATATCCCCAAACTTCATTTCATCAAGTTGTTAAGCTTCTGTAATACAATCTGTTTGTAAATTAGGGATTGCCTCTAAAAGATTTTCAGTAGTTATCTTTAAATATGACAAGATGTGAACATTTCCTACGCCAGCACCAGTATCCATTCCAATCTTCCTCCACTGCCCCATCCCACCACCCATGCTACCACAATGAGATTCAGGGGGTCCTACGGATGGTCATCCAATAACTCAGTCCTCCTGCTAACCTGGGATGCCCCAAATTGCATACCTCCTTTCCTAGCAGCAGAACCAAGACTGTCCCTCTAGTTCTATGTTTATTTATATATTCATAGCTATACTTAACTACAAAGGGTCTGATTATGAGATGAAAAGGATTCATACAAAACGACAGCGAATTGCATTCACCTTAATCTTTCATTTGCATTTAAGAAATAATAAAAGATAGTGAATGACAGAAATTTAGGTCCCAGAACTGAAGGAACCTTGCCTTTCTGCCCTCGGTTCTTCCCACCAAGTGTCTCTGGTCTGAGTCTTCTGATCTAACTGACCCTGGGGAGGAAGGGCAAGCAGTCAGCATGTCTTCAACCTTCAATGCTGGCGCCCTCTCTGTCCTACAGGAGGGATTAGATTTCTTGGCTCAAACAAAAGAGAAGCTTCCATACTTCTTAGCAAGTAGAGTTACAATCTCAGCAAAAATAAAAGCTATGAGGAGGTTTACAAATGCTCAAGAATTTCTTGCTAAATTCTTCCCTAGAGGTGGAAAGTCCATTTGATGGCAAGCAGAACCTATCTGCTTCATGTCATCTAGACATATTATTACCAACTCTGAGTAACTATTTAACCACCTCCAAACATTTATAATGCAATTTCTGGTGTGCCATGCATATGAGGAAGGCAGTCAAAATGTTTACTTACATTTCTGTCAGGATAATTTTCCTTTACCTAAAACATTGTTAAAAGCTGAAGACGGTTTGAATTCTTTTTCCTTCTACTAAAGTCAGCAAGACCACGATACATATTCTGGACATTTCTGTAGGCATCTCATTCCCTAATCCCCAAAGAATTCAAAATCACAATAGGAATTCAAGAAGGGAATATTTTCATACCTATTCCCAGAATTTAAGAACCGTGAGTAAGTGTCTACAAAACATAATATTTAAATAAGAAGACCTAATTTTCAGTACATCATTTATTTAGTTAGTTGAAAGTTAAAGTCCCCAAAAGTGACAAAGAAACTTCATTTTTCTCTCTCCATATAAATAAATGGCATCCAAGTAATCTTGGCCTTCTCGGTACACTGAAGATAGGTTTCTTATTTAGCAAAGCTCTAGAAAAACTTTTATGACCTAATTTCTTGGGATTGACATAGTCTCGCTCTTTCATCTTCAGCATGATAATCTTCTGTTGTGTCTGTACAATTTGCGAGTCTGCCCAGAGAATGAAATGTCCTCCTCCAACGGGAGCGAAGTCCAAGGCAAAATTTTCTACCCCAGGACACTGTGGAAGCAGAAAACACAGGACAGGGAATCATGGGGAGTCTCTTCTGAGACTGTTTTCCACAGTGTCACTGCAGTCTTGGCCTCAAAAGGTGGCTAGATGTTTAAAGATCGAGAATATTTTTGAGTTGGAGATCTGGAACATTCACTCATTATCTAAGAGGTGATAACAGCTTCTGGTACTAAATGTCAGTGTCGAGACACTGCCCAATACCCAGATTTGAAAGGAATTCAGAACATCACAAGGATCTGCCAATTACATTAGAGAGATGTCAAATACAAAAAGTAAATAAATAAATACCCCCCCCAAAACCAGACAGTCTTATCCTTGTGAAGAGTGTGGAATTATTATTTAACAATAATATTATTGATAATAATCACTGTAGAATTACTATATAAGTGACGAAGGCAAAACTTTGTATGTGAAGCAACTAAAGAGAAAAAAATTACATCCTCTTTCATCATTCACTTTTCCTCCTTTCACAAAGATACTCAAGCTCCGGAAATCCTCTGTCCCAAACGCAACATCCTCCTTCAACCACTGCAATCACCCCCCTGTCGTCTTCTTCTCTGGCCAGGATTCATTCTGAGAAAGCGGTCCAGGATCACCCTTCATAGTGGTGGGCTTTCTATATATATTTTTATATCAGCATCAACTATAATACATAATATTATAGCTAACTCTTTACATCCAATAGAAATCGGTATATTTATCTCTGTATACCTTCATACCAACCTGATACTATTTATCTCTGTATCTATAATGCTTTGCAGACTTTCTGGTACCAAGATGATTCTTGAGACATAGTTTTAGAATGAATGAGTAAATATATGAATGGCAACAGTAGAAAGGCTGACTTTATCCACTGCTTTCAAAATTGTGTCTAGGTTATTTTATGGCTTTCATGCTGCTATGTAGCATGGAAGGAGAGGTTGAGTCTAAACATATGGCTGAAGGGTAAAGAAAAAAGGGCAAACAATACAACCTTCCTCCTAAAGGAAGTCAAAGGTCTATAGCACAGTATGTAGTATGTAACTGGCTTTTCTACTCTGTCCTAAGAATTAGGAAGAAAATTATTTTCTCAGTAAATAAACGTGATGATGATATATGGAAAAAGAACTACTTACTTTAATTCTGTTACAAACTAATTACTGATTTCTGACTCTTGCTGGATTATGAGATTTCTACTCTCCTGGTTTATGTAAACATTGAGGTAAGACACCGATCCCCGGCTCATGCATAAGACTTGTGCTTACGTGTTGATTGTGACTGTATTTTAATAGGCAATGCTTGAAGAATAAAGTTAATCAAAAAATGCACAAAACTTTTTTTTTTGGCTACTGGTTTGAGTTTTAGAAGGAGCTTTTATGTACTACCCCTACCACCAAGAAAAAAGTAGTTTATAGAATTTTCTCCTTCTTATTTTTCAACTATAGTAGAATTAATTTGATAGCTTTGGTGTGAAAATTATTTCTTTTCGCATCAAAGAGAAGGATACGCTTAGAAATACAAATACCAGATGATTATTCCCTAGCAAAATATACTATTCAATGTATACATTCTGCTTATCAATCATGTTATTTGTCCCTTCTCCTGTTAGAAAAATCTTCAGCTGATGAGTAGCCTTCTTTACAGGGCTTGAAATCTGGGATGTCTTTGACACTTGGATCCTACTTCAGTTTGGACAAACTACATTTCAAGTTCTTAACTGCCTCATGTAGCTAGTGGCTACGTACTGACAACAGAGGTCAAGTTTTTTCAAATTATAGACTAACAGATAGTTTTTGAAAAAAAAAAAAAAAAAAAAAAACTCTAAGAGGATCACTGAGTACTGAATGCACAGAGCAGTAATTTTGTTGTTTCAGCAGCTCTTAATAAAAAGTCTATTCTAGAAGATAGTGACTGTACCTATTTCCCTGCCAGACCTTCTCTCCAAAGGGTGACAAGCAGGTAGTCGGCTGTATTTAATGATTTCTGCACATCTTCTCCCCCATCCCCCAGTGCTGTGTGGTGCAGAGGATTTGCACTCCTGTCTCCTCTGTATAGTGTCTGTTCCTCGCAGTGCTAAAAAGAGATTGAATAAGGCGGCTCAGTACGATCTCAGAGTGGAGCATCCAGTCACAGACCTCTGTTCTGAGGATATACTTTGGAGGCAGACAACCCCGCCTAGGCAATGAGATGGCCTGACGGCTCCCACTCATTTCTCATGGGCACCCGATCAATAAGCAATCCAATGGGGTTAGTCGTTCCTATTTGAACATGTAAATAACGCTGGGGTAGTCCGGCCTATCAGTCAGTGCCATCTTTGAAATGTAACATTTTTCATCAGGAAATCAGATTACTTTCCTCCTTGCTAAGATATCTTTACGAGCACGGGTGGGCTGCTCAGTTTTGATTTGGGAGCACTTCCTCACTGGGTCGGCCTGTGAGAGGTCCTGCCAAAGGGACATTTGGAGACCCTAAGGGCCCTGGAGGAGGTAAGTCTAGAGATGGGTGACAGGCCAAAATGGATAAGATGGGGGCAAATTAACAAACATCTCAAATGTCCAGCATCTTAAAACTGTAAATGCCTAGCTTATTATTTATCTGCTTTTATTTCTCAAGGGAGAAAGAAATATGTGAGGTTTGTTTTGTAACATTTATGAGGCACAAGATTGAAAAAGTTGGATAAAAGGAAATACACCAGCAAGATTTGTCTTTCTTAGAAAGTTTAGAGTGGAAGGTACTTCAAAAATCATCAAGCCCCACCTCTTGGCTTTACAACCAGGAAACTGAGGTCCAGGGAGGTCAGATGAATTTTCCAGAGCCACAAAACTAGTTAACAGCAGAGGCAAAGGTAGTTCCCTATCAGGTGTGGTGCTGACTAGAATGCAGGGTGAGGGGCAGGAGCTCAAGATTCAAGTCAACCCCCGAATGAAGTCAAAGTTGCAGATCTACAATCCCAGCTCAGTAGTTATAGACTTTGGATAGTGGCAGTGAGATGGTAGCAATCTATCATCACCTTCTGCCATTTTGCATTGTTTTATGTAGACAATGAAAGATATCAAGTCAATAATACTGGTTTAAGCAAGTTCTAAAAATTGAATGAAATAAAACTAAGCATTCAGTTCCAAAGTACCGGCTTTGCGGTCAAGAGGGCTTTTCGCTTCTTTTTCTTGATCTTCTGAGTCCCTGGGATTGTTGCAGATGCCGTTTCTCATGCTCTAGATAACTAATAACCTTGAAAGAAAAAAAATAATCCCTCCAAAGAGAAATGAGCATTTCCACTGCCTAGCCTCTTAAATCTTACTTGATGTTTTCTAAATGGAACTAAAAGAATTTCTCAAAGTTAAAGGATTGAGGGAGAAGAGTCATTTTATGTGGGATGAGATGTAGCAGTTTGGATGTATATAATCAGGGGGAATAAAAGAAGAGAAGCCAGACAGAAGAAAAAAAAAATCCTTGGGTGCTTGTTTTGTAGTTTAGCTTTTCTCAAACTTTCCAGACAGGGCAGAAATTCTAGAAGGTCAAGGAGAGGAATCACTTATTGATCCTAAGGGTAAAAGGGGTAATTTTCTCTGCTAAATGAGAGATGTGCTCAGGAAGATGAGAAGATGAATGCAGTAACCAAGCAGTGACCACATTTAATAAGAATCTGTGCGTCCCTCACTTCAGTTTCAACACTTATATAGGAAGTGTCCGGGTTCATCGCTATGCATCCTTTTCCCGAGCTCCAAGGATTCAGGCAATCACTGAGAAGTACGATTTTTTTCCCCTACATTTCTATTTCTCACTCTCTCCTCTTACCACTTAGCCCAAGCTACCATCATGTCTTATCTGAAACACTTCAGTTATTTTCCCCACTCTATTCTAAACACGGCACCTAAAGAGATCTTTTCAAATCACACATTTAATCATGCCACTTCCCTGCTTAAAGCCTTTTAAAAACTTCTTGCTGCTTTTAAGATGAAAACACATTCTTAATGAGGATATGGCTGTTCTGGCTCCTGCCCCATCACTCCACAGGGTTTTGCAAACCACTCGCCCTATGGTTCTCTGTGCTCCGGTCCCTCTGGTGTCTCCATCCCCACAGAATTATCCCAGATGATGCTTGCTTGCTCTGCAATGCTATCCATACCCCCAACCCCTGCCCACCCCACGCCTGTACCTCTTTATCTCCCATTTCTCATTCAGTCTGTCTGGAACATCTAGACTAGTTCAGAGTGCCTGCTGGCTACATACCCGCCAATATGCTCTTTCATTATACTTTTCAAAGACGGCCCTCATACACTTATTTGGGTAATTCTTTTTTATATTATTCTCTTCCACTAGACTATTGGGTATATAAGGGCCAGAACTATACTTGTCATACTAACCTCTGCATTTCCGATGCCCAACCATGCCTGGCCTGTGTAGGTGCACCAATAATGTTTGTTTAGTGGATGATAAATAACTGCATGTGTACATGCATAAATACATGAATGAAAGCAACGTGATTCTTATCTCTCCTCCCCTAAAATAGTTCACAGTGTCCTAATGAATTTACAGGAGTCTCACGGCCTGAACGTGGAAGCTCTTGTCTATGCTTAACTTTCATATTTGTCCACCATTTTCCTGGGACCTACACCTGAATATGGCTGCATGGTATAGTATGAGGCACCTGATGTCAAAGCTGAGAGAGACATGCCATTTGCAGGCTAGACATGCATATCACCTGTGCCAATATATAGACCTATAAGGAAACCAACAAGGTAAATCCTTTTAGCTAGGGCTGAATAAGGAGCAAATGAATACAGAAATCTTTCGTTTCATAGATAATAATAATGTGGTATTATATTAAGTGTGTAGGCTCCAGAACCAGAAAGACCTGTCTTTAAAATGAAGATTATAAAAATAGTGGCAATGTTTTTTGAAGAATAAAATGAAACAGAGTCTAAGAAGTGCTTATCATAGTACCAGGTACAAAAATATTATTACTTCTTTCCTTTCTCTTGCCTTCCCTTGCCTATGCACACGTCTACATTGAGGCATTACACAGCTCAAAGCAATTTGCAAGTATTTCTGTATTCACTTTCAACTCTGCAAAGAGAGAAGTGGGTTTACTAAATTGGATCATGTGTTACTTACTCCAGGCATTGCATTTGACCTTATAATAAATTATTATTCCCTGGATCATAACATAATAGGCAGTTTCGACACACAAGACTCCTGAGGAATCTGCTGATTGAAATGTGATCTTGGTATTCAGAATTGGCAAATAGGAGAAACTGTCTACCTTTCTTCTCCTGTAACTGTACATGGAGGTTTGACTGTTGCCGGAATTGAATTGCTGGCTAGGAACTATCCCTGCCAACCTATGAACGACACAGCAAATGACTCAGAGGAACTGTGGGAATGTGCCTCGACATCCCGATCCTTCTCAGGAGCCAAGGTCAACCCTAGGCTTCCTGTTAATTTTTTACATATCGGCTTATGGCATGTTCTTAAGAGCTTCTAGACTTGATGAACCTTTGCTGGAATTAAACATGTTGTTTTTATGTGTTTGTGTGTATTTTTAAGATTAAGAAGAACATGAAAACATTTTTTTCTCTTTTAGCTGCAAATCAAAAGCAGAGAACAAATACCATTAAAAACAAATTTTACTTTTTTTTTCCAAGAGAAAGTACCTTCTGTGCTTGCTGTGACTTCTTGTATAGTCTCCTAGATGAGGTAATTGCTTGGGCTATCACTTTACCCTAAAGGTCTACAGAGATTTTACATATTAAAAAAAAAAAAAGAATTACAAGTAGGAAGATGAACAAGTTCATTAAAGAGTGGGTACTTCCTGATATAGGAGAAAAAGAACTGGAAAAAAGTTAAATTGGTGAATGTATTTGATTATATTAGTAGTTTTCCTAAGGAGTGTAGAGATACATTTCTATCTTACTACTAAAAATTACTAGTAAAGCCTCTAAGTTACTCAATTTAAACTAAATTTTCAGTTAAACTTTGAATACTAAAATTACAAATCCATTCTCTTCAAGCTATTCATTTAAATGTACACTTCTATTTCATACCAGCATTCTTCAAGCAAGGATTTCTTTACCATACACTTGCCAACAAGGGATGGTTCGTGAACTATGTTTATAGTTTACTGGTTTTGAGCTTCTAGCCAAGTTTTATATAAGAAAACTTCAAAACTGGTTTAATCTTTCTCAAAATAAAGTTGAACTCTGAACCTATATAGCGTATTTAAAAAGTGATTGATATGAGCTTTGAATCTATTTAGCATACCCAGGAAGTAGTTAGTACTGTGTGTACGTGGTGGGGCGTGGGGGGGGGGGGTTACCCTGAGGACTTTAAAGACATTACTGGTGAAACATAAATTTTGATTCTTAAATATTTTTGACCTGAAAAGTCAGATAAACAGATCTTAAAAAAACACAGTCTCTCTACTTAAGAGCTATTTTTAATTGTTACACATCTCAACAAGCATGCTATTTTTAAACTAGGAAGCTGGAAAAAAATGTATTTTTAAATTGTCCTCTGTGAGTTTATTTTCCTCATAGCTGTTTCTCTTGGGTACATCTAAGTTTTGTGGGGTTTTTTTAATTATTATTTTTAGGTTCATATAGAAGACTACAGAAAGAGAGAATGGTAAAATATAGACTGAATAGACAGAATATATGTTTATACACAGATGTACACTTTGACTCTGACATGGTGATGTATGGTAATGGTAAAATAATACATATAGGTGGGAGAAAATCAGAACTAGGCTGCTCAGTAGATAAAAGCTTATTTCTGTGACAATATTTCATATTCACCATGTTTTTCAGGGAGCTATAAGAGAGCGACATAGGTTCAAGAACAATTTTCAAAATTGTTAATAGAATTTCCTCCTCATCAGTGAATTACCACAATTTAGAGATTTAATATAGTTTATACTGGAGTCTTTCACAAAAAATGAACAGCTAATAGATGAAAGTATCAGAAAATAGTTTTAGAACAGAGTACTACTTCTGTTTTACAAAGTATTTAAATATATATTTTAAATACTATTGGTTCATTACTATTATGGTAAAAGATGGTAAAATAGTTCAGATTTAAGATGTTTCTCATCATAATTAAATATAAAGCAGTGTCACTAATATAAAGACTCACAAAGGCTTAAAGAAAGGGTTTCTAAACATACATGGTTAACATCTTGTATTTTGTTGGTATTCTTTTTTTCTGAGTTATTGTTTTCCAATAACATCATTTCAATAAGAGAAAGAATAATGGGAAAGCAAATAATACATTCATTCAGATTAATTCAGCAAATATGTTTAGCCATCTATCAGAATCTAGGTTGTATTCTAAACTCTCAGGTTTTGCAATGAACACAAATGAAAAACTGTCCTGGTGTAGTTTTCTTCCTGTTGGAGGAAATAGGCAACAAAACAAACAAACAAAATGACACATAATACATAAGTACATGATATAGTTAATAAAATAGTAAGAACTTGGTTTTCAAACTCAGAGAGCACTGTAAAGATTTTGGCTATATTCAGAGTGAAATTTGAGAGCCACTGGAAAGTTTTAGATAGAGAACAGTGAGCAATGAAATTCCATGTCTGATGCTTCAGTTCAGAGGCAGGGACAGATCCGAGAGATATTATGAAGAAAAATTCAACAAAAGTTGGTTATGGGACGTGAGGCATAATGGAGAGAAAACACTCATGTTTGTTATATTGATATTTATGAGTTAGTGCAGATTGCATTTAGGTAACAATAAAGGCTTAATTTTAGAAATTAACATTATAGTTGACATTGTAGATGTTGTGAGTATGTTGGAACAGGGATGGAAAATGTATTTTATCTTGCATGCCAACACAAGTTTATTAGTAATGGGGGCCTGGAACATATAGTGAACAGGAGTCTGAGACTGAATTAGAATTCAGGGGAAACATGTATCTTGTCCAATATCCCTAATAGCCATGGGTGAGTTTAAGTTCAGGTATGGCTGAAAAATTTCCTTATATACTGTTGTGAGCTAATCTGTGTTCAAGATGCTTAAGATTCATATGTTAAATTCCTAAACTGCAATAACTCAAAATATGACAGTTTGGAGATAGTGTTTTTTTGTTTGGTACGCAGGCCTCTTACTGTTGTGGCCTCTCCGGTTGCGGAGCACAGGCTCAGCGGCCATGGCTCACGGGCCCAGCAGCTCCGCGGCATGTGGGATCTTCCCGGACCGGGGCACGAACCCGCGTCCCCTGCACCGGCAGGCGGACTCTCAACCACTGCGCCACCAGGGAAGCCCGGAGACAGTGTTTTTAAAGAAGTAATAAAGTTAAATGAGGTAAGAGGGGAGACCATGTGAAGACAGAGGGAGAAGGCAGTCATCTACAAGCCAGGGAGAGAGGTCTCAAAAAAACCCCAGTTTTGTTGACAGTTTGATCTCAGACTTCTAGCCTCCAGAGTTTGTGAGAAAATTAAGTTGTTTTTACCATCTGTAGTACATTGTTATGGCAGCCCTAGCAGACTAATACATAGACCAACACTCTTGAAAATGAACTATAACTTTAATAAAATGCCATGAAAAACTAGCCTACAGTTCTGAAAAATGAAAAAAAAAAATACAGACAGATTCTGGAAGAGTCAAAACTTGGAAGAAAAGACCAGGAAAGTGAAGTGGGTCTATCTATCTATCTATCTATCTATCTATCTATCTATCTATCTATCTATCTATCATATATTTATCACCACTGTGGTATAATATGGAGTGGCAAAGACTTTGAACAAATCTGAATTATTCTAGCCTGAAGAAATAGATGAGTGTCTAGGGCAACCAGAGCTGATGGAAATTGAAAAGCAAATTCCAGAAAGGAGAGAGCCAGGGATTAGGATTCCTAAATTCTGTGTAGAACCCTGAACTATGCATGTGTAAGGCAGACTGCAGACTGCCTCACTAAAGTGGCTGGACGAATAACTGACGTAAGATTTAAGGAAATTGGTTTCTAAATTTTAAAAAAACAACCAAAAACAGTTAGATGATCATAACAGAATCTAGAGTCTCCACAATACAACTTTCACAATATCCAGGATACAGTGCAGAATTTCTCTGTATAAAAAGAACCAAGGAAATGTGACCCATTCTTAAGAGAAAAGACAATCAGTGAAGGCTGGCCCCTGGATGGTTCACATGGCAAACTAGCAGACAAGGACTTTAGAGCACCTATCATTACTCTGCTCCAGAAGGCAAAGAAATATATGGTCAAAATAAATAAAAACATAAATCTCAGCAGAGAAAGAGAAACTATATAAAAGCCAAGTGGAAAGCCTAGAGCTGAAAAATAAAATATCTAAAATTTAAAAATATTACTGAATGGACATTACAGTAAAATGGAGATGACAGAGGAAAGAGTAAGTCAATGTGATGAAAGATCAATAGAAATTATCCCATCTGAAGAAAAAAAGAAAAAAAAGGAAATAAATGAATACAACCTCAAGAATCTGTTTAACAATATCAAAAGGTATCATTGAAGCCTCAGAAGAAAAAGGGAATGAGTCAGCAAAAGGATATTTGACGATAACAGCCTACATTTTCCCCAAATTGGTGAAGGAAATCAGTTTACAGATTTAAGAAGCTCAGAAAACCTCAAACAGGATAAAAATGAAGAAAACCATGCTAGGGCACATAATATCTAAATTTCTAAAAAGTAAAGAATAATAAGGCAATCTTAAAAGTTGCCTGGGGGCTTCCCTGGTGGCGCAGTGGTTGAGAGTCCGCCTGCCGATGCAAGGGACACGGGTTCGTGCCCCGGTCCGGGAAGATCCCACATGCCGCGGAGCGGCTGGGCCCGTGAGCCATGGCCGCTGAGCCTGCGTGTCCGGAGCCTGTGCTCCGCAACGGGAGAGGCCACAGCAGTGAGAGGCCCGCGTACCGCAAAAAAAAAAAAAAAAAAATTGCCTGAAAAAAAAGGCACATTACATAGAGGGAAACATCAATTAAAATTATTGCCGCCTTTTCATCAGAAATTATAGAGGCAAATCAAAAGCCTGAAAGAGATAGGCAAAAACTGCCAATGCAGAAGTCTATAATCGGCAAAAACCTTCTTTAAGGATGAAGAAGAAACAAAGACATTTTCAGATAAAAGAAAACTAAGAATATCAGTTGGTAAATATGCTAAAGAGAATTCTTCTGGTTGAAAAGAAATGATTCCACAGGAAAACTCAGATCATCAGGAAGGAATGAAAACCATAAAAGGCAAATAGATAAAAAAAATTTTTTTTTCTTATGATTTAAAAAATGTACATGCCAATATTTAGGGCGAAAATTAAAACACTGTCTTGTGAGGTTTGTAATGTATGGAATGTTTATGTAACTAGAGCATAAAGGTCAGTTGTATGGGATAAATGAGCCTGTTCTGGGGCAAAACTTCCACATTTTACATGAAATTATACAATATGAACTCTAAATAGATGGTGAAAAATTAAAGGCATTGTAGTAGACATAAGAATGGCCCCCCCAAAGACGTCCACATCCTAAGTCCCAGAACTTGTAAATATGTTATGTTCCATGGCACGGACGAATTAGGTGGCAGATGGTTATTAAGATTGCTAATCAGCTAACCTTAAAATTGGGAAATTATCCGGGATTATCCAGGGGGGGCCAATGTAGTCAGAGCGTCTTTAAAAGATGAAAAATGGAGATAGAAGAGGAGGCCAGAGTGCTGCTCATGGGAAGGGCTAAACCTTTTGCTATTGCTGGCCTTAGAGATAGAAAAAGACGACGGCCATGAGCCAAGGAATGTGGAAAGCCTCTAAAAGCTGGAAAAGGCAATGAAACTGAGTCTCAACTGGAGCTTCCAGAATGAATGAGGCTTGCCAATACTCAGTATTAGCCCATGAGACCTGTGTCAGATTTGACATATAGAACTGTAAATAATACATCTGTGGTGTTTTGAGCTACTATACAAGCAGCAAGGGAAAACTAATAAAGGTGTATCTTGTAATTCTTAAAGCAGCCACTAAAACACAATGCAAATATCTACCACGGATCTTAGGAGGAAAGAGGATTCCAGATACGAGCCATTCCTGGTAGAAAGAAAGCTGATTCTGTTCTTGGCTTTGGGCTTGACAAGCTGAGCAATAAGGTTGTTATTTTCTTCTTCTCAAAGAAGTTGAATAATGTCAAAGTATTAAGGCATTAAATCTTACGCATCATATTTATGGAGGCGTCCTCAAGCCCTGAGACAATTATGACTATGTTTTCCAACACTTCTTTCTACCTGGAGTGGTTATTGGGTTGCTTAGTATGAAGTTGATTAAAATAAATAAATATAAAAAGGCAGCTGAATCAGCACTCTCCAGAACTGATAGCTGGAAGTCTGATCCTGAGGAGACAGACTTCAAAACTATGTAAAGGACAGATTTCTGCTATACTTTTATATACGCCTAAATAGCTATTAATATCAGCATTTAAAAAAATCCTAAACTTACAACTAGATCATAGAGTACACTAACTGAGGTTCATTCCAAAGCTCTGAATTATAAAGAAAAGGTTATGTTCTGTGAATTTTGTTTAAAAAGAGATAATGCATAACATTGTACATTTTCAGCCAATGATTCTCATATGAACTGACGACATTTTAAACAAAAAAATGTTGCCACTTAAAATTCAACTATATGGAATGTTATTAGCATTATTTTTATATCTCTCCATTCTCCAGTATCCTTGGATAACAGACGTTTTTGCATATTCACTCACTGCCCTTTACGAAATGGGTTGCCAAGATTTTCAGACACCCAGTCCACACAGTCACCACACAGAAGCTAGATTACTGGCCTTATCTCAAAGCCAAGGCTGCTTATGTGTCCTGGGATATTGATTATTTTTCCTTAACAGAAAAAAGCTGCAAAACTCAAAACTCTGCCTCTGGAGCCAAAGACCCAGCCAGAGTTGTATTAGCAACTGGTGGTCCAAGAAGAAATGATAAAACAGTAAGCAAAAACAGAATGGAAAAAGATGAGAAGGTACATAGGAAGGACAAAAAATAAAAAGGTTCAATACCACAATATCTCAGTTATATGTTAATAGCTGTTACAGCTTCCTGGCACCTAAACTAATCACACGATCAATGTTGTGTGTGTAATATTTACAACAATGCTTGTTAGGACAGATAAATGTCAATCTGTATAAGGAATAAAGATGGAAATTTATCAATATTATTAAAAGCATTTTATTTTATTAAAAATTCATTCTTTACTTAAAATAATTCAAAGCAAACTCATACAAAACAATTGTATTTTTGGTATGTTTTCCTAAATATTATTTAAGTAGTATCTCCCCTTCCCCACTCCCAAGGGAGCTGTCTACTGTTTTTATCTCTCCTTGTAGAACTTGCCAATGTCATTAACATAGGGGGGCAATCAACAGAAAATACACACAAAGCTTCCTTACTTTCTTCTCACCAATGATTAAGCTATCACAATCCACAAGCCACACACAATCCTTTAGAAGGACTACTAACAAGGTTTTATAAAAATGCATCGACTGGCAGATAAAAACATTTGTTTAGCTCATATACCACATGCCGGTGCCATCACAGATGCTGACTATAGCAAAAAAAAAAAAAAAAAAGCACAGTTCTTGGCTTCAGGAGCTCACAGTCCTATGAAGGTGAAAGAAATGTAAAAAGGAAATTATAAAGTGGCAAATGTGCATGCTCCAGACATAGAAGAGGGAGTGCAAACCCAGCCTGAGAGAGCAAATGTGGGACCTTTCTGAAGCCAAGGCTTAACATCTTGAACAGGGTGTAGGATCCAGCCAGAAGTAATGGTTGTATTTTAAGGTAATAAAATAACAAGAAAGTTTACAGAGGTAACATTCACAGTTCACAGCACAGGAGAGGAAATAATAATAGCAATCTGGAATTGCTGAGCATACAGCAAAAGTCAGGAAGGGGTGAGAGATGAGTCTGGGCAGGAAGTCAGCGCCCAGATATCATCTATGCTGTTGAGGAGACTGGGTTTTACTTTATGGGATCTACAAAGTAAGGGATAGGAAACCAGGTTACAGTTTTAAAATAACATAATAGAGCAGCATTATTCACAGTAGCCAAGAGGTGGAAACTGCGCAAATGTCCATCAATAGATTAATAGATAAACAGAATGTGGTATATACATACAGTGAAATATTATGCATACGTGTATACAGTGTATATTCATACAATAAAATACATGCAGGGATGAAATTTTGATACATGCACAACATGGGTAAACTTGAAGATACTATGCAAGTGAAATAAGCGAGACACAAAAGGACAGAGGGTATATGATTCCACTTATATAAGGAATCTAGATTAGTCAAACTCATGGAGACAGAAAGCAGGATGGTTGTTGCCAGGTGCAGGGGAGAGGGGTGAAAGTGGACTTACTGTTTAATGGGTAAAGAGTTTCAGTTTGGGAAGATGAAAAAGTTTTGGAGATGGATGATGATGATGTTATACCACAATATGAATATACTTAAAAAATTAAATTTACTGTGGGGAATGTTTACATATTAAAAATTCTGAAGTGTGGTGTGATTTTGGATGGAATGAGATTGGAGCCACGTATGCAGGGAAACTAGGTGAGACACACTAGTCTAAGACTTCATGAAAGAGGGCAGGAGGAGTAAGGCTGGAAGGGAGGAAATAATTTGGGAAATATTAGGGAATATAACGGGCCATACAGATGGGCAGGCTCTGGTGGTTTACAAGAACCTCAGTGATCTATGCTCCAAAACGTACTGGTTCAAAACAACAATGTATATTTAATATTTCACAATTCTGTGCATGCCTTAGTCAGTTCAGGCTGTTCTAACAAAGTACTATAGACTGGGTGGCTTGAACAAGAAACATTTACTTCTCACAGTTCTGGAGGCCAGAAAGTCTAAGATCAAGGTGCTACAGAGTTGGTGTCTGGTGAGGGCCTGTCTTCTTGCTGTGTCCTCACATGGTAGTAAGAGGATTAGAGATCTCTCTGAGGTCTCTTGCATAGGGCACTGATCCTATTCATGAGGGCTCCATCCTCCTGACCTAATCACCTGCCAAAGGCCCCACTTCCAAATATCATCATATTGGGGGTTAGGTGTCAACAGATGAATTTTAGGGGGACACAACATTCAGTCCATAACAGTGGAACAGGAATTTGGGCAGGACTCAGCTGGTTGATTCTTCTGTTTCACATGGCATCAACAGAAGTTACTCAGCAGTATCCAGCTAGAGGATGGCCTGGTGTGGGAGTGTAAAGAAGGTCCAAGTTCACTTCTTTTGTAAGTCTTGTCACTGGAGTGAAGGGTTGGAAGGATGGGCTCAGGTGCAACAGTCAGCTAGAGTGTGTACCCATGGCCTCTCTGGTGTGATGGCCTTTTTAGGACAGTCAGACTTCTCACACGGCACCTCAGGGCTGCCAGACAGCATAAGTGGAAGCTGCAAGGCTTCTTACAACCAAGCCTTGGATGTTACAGAAAGTCACTTCTTTTGCATTCTAGTGGTTCAGGCAGGTAGCCAAGGTAGGCTCTGATTGAGGAGAAGGGTAATTAGATGGCATCTCTCAATTGAAGCCATCCTTAATCTACCACATCAAACTTTGGGAGGTGATGCATATAAAATAATCAAGGATGAGTCTCAGATTTCTAGCATGAGTAACCGGGAAGGCCTTATACTTGAACAGACGACAGAAGAAGAGCCAGGCTTAAAGGGGAAGATAATGAGTTCATCTCTGGGAAACAGCAGTTTGAGAAAATAATAAAGATTATATGGATTTATATATTTAAACCATGATTAACTTTCACAGATTTTAGGAGAGTCATGATCCTTAGGACTGCTGATCCCTTTACAACCTATTCTTTGCCGTTTTCTCTAATCTCAGCTCCTGCCACTTCTCTAATTTATGATAATTTATTTAGCACTCCTATGTCCTAAGCACTATTCCAAGCACTAGACTTTCACTGATAATGAAGTCAGACAAGATAACAGATATAGGTGAAGAAAGACAGATAAAAACAATTAAACACAGAAATAAACAGAAATTTGGGGGCTGTGATAAAGGCCATGATAACATTGTGATGTAAAGGGAATGCCTGAGAATAAAGGGTGAAGGAAGAGGACAGTGATTAGGTGGGTATTCTGGATGTTCCCTGGGAAGATGATAATATGAACTGAGACCTGATACAGAAGCCATCCATGAGTGCCAGGCAGAGTGAAAAGCTAAAGCAGAGGCCACAGGGTGGGAATGAGGGCAGAAAGAATGAAGGGGTTCTTTAAAACTCCTAGAAGAAAACATAGGCAGAACACTCTTTGCCATAAATCACAGCAATATTTTTTTGGATCCATCTCCTAGAGAAATGGAAATAAAAGCAAAAATAAACAAATGGGATCTAATTAAACTTAAAATCTTTTGTACAGCAAAGGAAACCATAAACAAAACAAAAAGACAATCTACAGAATAGGAGAAAATATTTCCAAATGATGTGACCGACAAGGGCATATTTCCAAAATATACAAACAGCTCATAACAGGCCAATGTCAAAAAAACAAACAAACAAAAATAACCCAATCAAAAACGGGCAGAAGACCTAAATAGACATTTCTCCAAAGAAGACATACAGATGACCAAGAGGCACATGAAAAGATTCTCAACATCACTAATCATTAGAGAAATGCAAATCAAAACGACAACGAGGTATCACCTCACACCAGTCAGAATGGCCATCATCAGCAAATCCACAAACACTAAATGCTGGAGAGGGTGTGGAGAGAAGGGAACCCTCCTGCACTGTTGGTGGGAATGCAAATTGGTGCAGCCGCTATGGGGAACAGTACGGAGGTTCCTCAAAAAACTAAAAATAGAGCTACCATATGATCCCAGCAATCACACTCCTGGGCATATATCAGACAAAACTATAATTTGAAAAGATACATGCACCCCAATGGGCATAGCAGCAGTTTTTACAATAGCCAGGACACGGAAGAAACCTAAATGTCCATTGACAGAGGAATGGATAAGAAGATGTGCTACATATATACAATGGAATACTACTCAGCCATAAAAAAGAATGAAATCGTGCCATTTGCAGCAACATGGATGGACCTAGCGATGATCATACTGACTGAAGTAAGTCAGACCAAGAAAGACAAATATCACGTGATATCACTTAGTGTGGAACCAAAAAACGTGACACAAATGAACTTATTTACAAAATAGAAACAGACCCACAGACATAAAAAACAAATTTATGGTTACTAAAGAGGAAAGGGGAAGGTATAAATCAGGAGTCTGGGATTAGCAGATTCACACTACTATATATAAAATAAACAACAAGAACCTACCATGTAGCACAGGAAACTATATTTAATATCTTGTAATAACCTATAATGGAAAAGAATCTGAAAAAGAATATATAAAGAATACATATATAAAAGAATATATATGTATAACAGAATCACTTTGCTATACCCCTGAAACTAACACAACATTGTAAATCAACTACACTCCAATTTTTAAAAATGAATCAGATGGACCTTAATTTAAAAAAATAGTAATGAAGGGATTCTCCATCCTCCATCCTCTTTTTTGCCTCCCTGCATCTATACATGATGACTTTTTGTAATTTCTCTGCCTGGATGACTCCTGGTTTTCCATGGAAACTCAATTAAGCCACTTTCTTCTTCAGGAAGCCTTCCCTAAAACCTTCAGACCAAATTAGGAGGCATTTTCCTGGGCTCCAGGAAGGCAGCTCTGCCACAGCCTCTGTAACCCGCACTGTGACAGTTGTGTTGACTTTTCTTCCATCCCTAATAACCTGGTAGTTATTTGAGGGTAAGGCATTTGTCTTTAATTTCAGCATCACCAGCAAGTAGCAAATAGTAAAGGCCGTCTTAAATAAGTGAGTGAAGGGGTTAATAAGGAAGGAGGACAGGGAGGGAAGGAGGAAAGAAAATGAGGAAAACATCATAAATGAGGAAGGTAGCATGTAAAACATTAGTGCAATCTAGCTACAAAGGTATTTTTAGCTTATAGTCAGCATTTTCTGCTTGATTAAGTACTGCAGTACACACACACACACACACACACACACACACACACATACACACACACACACGAACTTCATTGTATTACCTAAGCAAGAATAAAATTCTAGGCTCTAGGACACTTCTGGAAGAAATCCAAACCTGGCCTAGGGCTTGTTGTCTTCTCATTTTGCTTTCCTCTGTCTCTGGCGTAGAACAGACAGACACCCTGCAAGCACACGTGGACTTGCACTTGGAGAGAGAAAGAGCAGCTCTTGGCCAGAGCTCCCTAAGCCCATCCACTAGGTTCCTCATATGTTTACTTAATAGCAGCTGCCAACAAGATTTCCAGCTGCCCCCATGCCCTGATATTAGAGGAGGATGTGGCAAAGGATGAAAAGTGGTTCTGGGCTGCATGTTTCAGAGCCACCTGGGGAAAATCACTGAGCCCAGAGAATGTCATGGAGAAAAACAGCAATAGTGCCCCACATTTAAAACTGAAGTCGTGGGCTTCCCTGGTGGCGCAGTGGTTGAGAGTCTGCCTGCCGATGCAGGGGACGCGGGTTCGTGCCCCGGTCCAGGAGGATCCCACATGCCGGGGAGCGGCTGGGCCCATGAGCCATGGCCGCTGAGCCTGCGCGTCTGGAGCCTGTGCTCCGCAACGGGAGAGGCCACAGCAGTGAGAGGCCCGCGTACAGCAAAAACAAAACAAAAAGAAACCGAGGTCGTGTTTTGAATGAGGAAAAGCAGGCCTTCTTACAACATGCAGGGAGCTTGCAACGAGCCAGATGAAGGTAAAAACCATAAACGAAACGGGGCTTAGTATTTTAGTATTTTTCTGTGGCAGCAGAGGGCAGGCCACTGAGTGCTCCCTAAAGCTGAAGGGGAAAAGGGAACAGAGTGTGACTCAAAGGATAAAAAATATGACCCTATGGGTTTGCTTTCCCAGTTCTATATTACCTAGAAGCAATCTGTAAACACGCAGCTTTAGAATTCAGCTTTAGAATCACGGATCACCAAATTATAGCACAGGCATCATACATCCTAGAGGGTTTTACTGTATGTTTCTGTTTCCAAGAATTGAGACAAAAAACAACTAACGTTTATTGAGAAAAAATGTGAATATGCCTCATATGGTCAAAGGACAATGAGGGGAAGGAGAAGTTTAAAAGCTCCCTCTTATTCCCATAATCTATAAGGGATCTTGAGCAAGACTTTATATTGTATCTCAAACCATTAGTTTTTCTTGAGAACAATAATGTTTCTGTTCCATAAAGTTCTAAAAGACAACCTGTTGGGGTTTTGTATTTTCCAGGAAATATGTGGGTTGGGATAAGTTGTTAAATCCATAATTTCAAAAAGTGGTGATTCTTGTTTCATGATGAGTGACAGAGAAGATATGAAACATTAAATAATGACCCAAATGAAAGTAACCCTCAAATTTAAATTTGGGGAATTTGTGAATTTGGGGAAATTCCCTGGCGGTCCAGTGGTTAGGACTCTGCGCTTCCACCGCAGGGCACGGGTTCGATCCCTGGTCTTGGAACTAAGATCCTGCAAGATGCATGGCCCCCTCAAAATGTGAATTTTTTGCAAAAGGAACAAAAGAAATTGTTCTTCATCACTGACAAATGAAATGATCAGATCTGAATCATGAAAAAGAGCTGATATTATTGCTACCCTTGTTTGTCAATCATCATGGAGTCAGAAGCACCAGTTTTATACAAAAAAGTAATTCACTGGAGGACCAAGAGAAGGTTTCTAATTCACCGTGAAATTTTTCAGATACTATCATTAATCTAATGTTTTTAAAAAATTTTATATTACATTGGACTGTAGTTGATCTACAGTGTTGTGCTAGTTTCAGGTGTATAGCAAAGTGATTCAGTTATACATATGCATGTATCTATTCTTTTCAAATTCTTTTCCCATTTAGGTTATTACAGAGTATTGAGCAGAGTTCCATGTGCTATACAGGAGGTCCTTGTTGGTTATCTATTTTAATTATAGTAGTGTATACATGTCAATCCAAAACTAACCTAGTGTTTTTCATTTATGTCTGAGGCAAATGAAGGGTACATTGGAAAGAGTTGTTTATCCTGCTGACGCAGCGCATTTTTATAAGGTGAACAGAAGTATATACCTCTTTAAAAATAAATTCCTGAATTGTTTCCTTTTTGTATTTATTAAAGCAGTATCAAATACAAGCTATGTTTTATATCTAACTTAAAGTTAAAAATTGCTATTTTATGTTTTGGAAAATATACATTTATCACACTCTGATCAGTGCAGTTTAAAAGGCTGAAGTTATACAATGTTGTGGACATATACAATTTCATATTTAATTGTGGAAGAAACAGAAACAATCACTTTCAGATATGAATTAGGAAAAGTGGTTTCATGTCATTAATTTGCTGTAAAGAAACTCATGGGGATTGAATTGCAAGCTCTAAAACCCTAGTGTTAAATTAAATGCCTAATGACCTGTCATAGTTCGGTCAGCCGGGCTGACAAGTCCTGAACAGGCATTTGCTTCATCCATTACCCAGTGGCAGGTGCTGAAATGTTTGGTCCTCAGGAGGGGGCTGGGCTGAGGCCTTGGGGAGCCTTGATGGTGTTTTGCCTTATGCTTAGCAACAGCCGGTGTGGGCACTTGCTTGGAGGACAGAGAGGCAGGGCCCAGAAGCTGATCAATGAGTGTGCTCCGGAGAACAGAGGAAGAGGAAAGTAAGCTAAAGGAATGCTGTTTTTTTATCCCTTTTACAAGTCTCTTAATTATTTATGTCACTCAGTGTAGGCTCATGTATCAAAACACTACCATATGTCTGGCATTTTTGATGAGCCCTGCTATGATAACAGTTCCTGATTCTGAGGTGTAGCATGTAGCAGTCAGGTTCAAAGGCATACATAATCAACCACCTAAAATATACTTTAAAAATGCAAGGCAGAAGGACAAATTAAAATCAAGTGTGTAGTATATAATCTAAGTTACTTTTGAAAGCTGATAATGGAAGAATTAGAGCATGGACAACCCTACGGTCTGAGATAAAGTTTATACATTATACATTTTTGATGAGAATGTCTTTTTAATATAAACAGTTTAGCATACTGATTATAACAATAGACTGTAAGAGGATAAACTTAAAATTTTTCCTCAGATTTATGATGACCAAACCGAGGGGTTCTCCAAGACTCTGGACTTTCAGTGCTATGCCTGGAAAACTTATCCCTAGATTCGCTTTTCCTAAAACACAAAATAAAACAAAGACCCTTTAGTGGTGTGGTAAGCAATGGACTGAAGGAGGTAAGACTGAGGGCAGGGTGTTCAACTGGAGAAACAAAACGTGAAAACAAATAAGAAGCAAAACAGCACTTGCAATAAAGCAGTGCTACTGTCATAGCAAGAGAAACTAATGATTAATTTTGAGTTAGGAACTCAAAGGGAAGGCTTCCCAGAGAAAGTAGTATTTAAGAAGAGATCTGAAAAACATGTATGTTTTCAAAACAGTTCGAAACAGAGAAGAGAGAAAAAAGAGAGGAACATGGTAAATAATATCAAATCAAATTCAAATAACCCAGTATGTGTTAAGTAAAGTAAACTAAGGCAAAGGCATCACCATATTTACTTATATGAATGACTCTCAAAGTTATTTCAGCAGAAAAATCTCAGTTATGGAGGGAACACTGTATGCAGTACCTTTTCTCATTTTTCTCCCCAGAAGTGCTCTCTTTGCTATTCTTCTATAATAGTTATTTGATGTCTATGAGACAATATCTCCATAGTATGAGACATTTTTTCCCCTCCAAATTATTCATACTTTTATGTGGAATATAACAGACACAAGAAAATATGAAAGGTATATTTTAGACATCTTAGAATTGAATAAGAGTGGAAAAGGAAGAAAACAAACGATTCAAAGACAACCAATGGTTAACAAAGGTCAGCTCTTCGTGCCCCATTTGTAGCAGATGCAAAAGCTCTTACATGGCTGCCACCAGAATCCAATGGATTTAAGAGGAGAGAGCCATTGTTTGCCAACACAATCCCAAGGTTCTGACATAACAGCTAGGAAGCAACATTATTATTGATTTCTCTGTGATTTTTTTTTTCTTTTTGGTGGAGATGGGCAATGGTATATCCTTGAGGGTTGGTAGCTGCAAATTAAAAAATATATATACATATAGATGCTATCTTTCCTCAACCACTACCAGAAGCACCAAATGGCATCTGACTACGGATCTCCAGAAGGAGCTTCCCGTGTAGATTTCAGGTACATATGGAACATGAGTGGTATTTTTAATTTGTTTTTAATATGAAATTCAGCCAGTAGCAAGTTTGAATTTATACTGCCATTTATTGACTCTTTTCTAATGAAATTTGAATTAAAAAAATTTGGCATGATAAACTTATCAATAGAGAGTTTATAACATAACAAAACAAAGCTTATGAAATACCAAAAAGTTCAGCCCTATGAAGTTTAAAGAAAACAAATTTCTTTTGCTTCTGCCCCATTCATTATTTCACTGCTCTCCCATTACCCAGCACTCTTCTGGTACCTTGCCCTTTACCTCCCCTTCTCTTCTATCCAGGGGGCCCCCAGGTTGTATTAGACTGACCCTGAATTCTACCCCCTATGTATCCTTTCTGACAGGAGGTTTGTTTCTTGATTCCACAATAAGGAGTTTTGAATAAATCAAGAAACATAAAACCACAAATCTTTTGTTGTTGTTGTTGTTGTTGTATGCGGGCCTCTCACTGTTGTGGCCTCTCCCGTTGCGGAGCACAGGCTCCGGACGCGCATGGCTCACAGGCCCAGCCGCTCCGCGGCATGTGGGATCTTCCCGGACCGGGGCACGAACCCATGTCCTCTGCATCGGCAGGCGGATTCTCAACCACTGCGCCACCAGGGAAGCCCAAAACCACAAATCTTGAGAGCTTTAAAGAGCTGTGTTATGGACTATTTGGAATCAATACAATGCATCATGCTATTGAAGGCATCTGATTGACAGAAGCTCTTCATATTTCTCTCATTGCTCCAGGATGGGATAAAAAGGTATGAGTACAGGGCTCTCCAAATGTTGATTTATCGACTTCTTAACAACTTCCTTAATTTCTAAGAGAGAACCCAGATTAGTACCAAAGTTTAAAGTTAATGTTGCAAAACTGTTGGCATACCTTCATGAAAAGGGAAAAGTAAATTTAAAAGAACATATACTGTTTATTATGTAGAGATTATTTTTTTCACTTTAATTTGAAGAGCTATATGGGGAGTGAACTACAGTCTTTTCACAAAAAATAATGTATTTCATTGCTTTCCATTATTAACCTAAACACTGCAAATTAATCAGGCAAAGAAACATGCAGGGAGCCTTCCAGAACTAAGAAATTCTGTAACTTCATTCAAGTGCATTCATATTGAACATATTGAGATCAGTTCACATGCAGCCTCTTTTCTCTATCACGTACTGAGGAAGGACTAGTGAATGAGACAAATGTGTTCCTGACATTCACAGCCTAGAGAAGGCAAGTGAAATGCAGCAATACAATATGATCTAGAATGTGCATAATGAAGGCATTTATCCCAGAGACTGTATGGAGGGGAATTGCTTCATGGAATCTCCCTGGAGGAGCAGAGACCTGAGATGAACTTTAAAGACTGAGCAGGACTCAGCCGTGTGAAGATTAATGGAAAGGTATTCCAAAAATGTAAGAGATGGACCATCTTTTGTAGACTGAAATAAGGAAAACTTGTGGTTAAATGGTAACAAGGCAAGACATTTATGTTAAAGCAGAGTTTCATTTAAGACACACGATCCTACTAGAAGATCTTAAATATTTTGAAATCAATCATTTCTGAATAATTTAGGAATATGTTTCATAAAACACAACCTATGATTTCAAAGAATTTATATGAAAGTAAAATCTTATTCTCGATTTTATAATGCTATTAGCCATCCAACATTACTTTGCTCTGGAAAAACTGTCAACTCCAGGGAAATATGCTCTTTAATACTGAATGAAAGATACTCCATAACAACACTCTATGAATTTTAATTTTTTTTCTCCAATATAATCGCAAAAGATTAAAATAGAAAATGCAAAGGCAGGGTCTTTTAAAAATGTATCTTTTAAAAGACATTACAAATTCTTATTTTCTTATTACATGTTATATGTTTTTAGCCTTCCTTCACCCTGCTGCAATGTTAGGTTCTATCACCTTCCAATTCCCAAACTTCATATGAGCAAAAAGTATAAGCATCTTGAAAGAAGTGTTAGAAATTATCAAATGCTTTCTATTCCTTTGCTTCTGACATATCTAGCTAGGGACTAAATTTGTGGCTTTTGTTCAATAGGCTTTGAAGTGGAGTTCATTTTGTATATTCCTAAAATATACAAAAGAATCTAAGCAAAGAAAAAAATGTTCAGTAGGAATGAACATTTTTAGTGGCTCAAGAACAAAACAGAGAACAATGTATATGTAATGTTTTATCAGTTCTAATGAATGCAATTACTTGTAAGTTTCTTTCTTTTTTTTTGTGTGTGTATGATCCTTTTAATGTGTTGTTGGATTCTGTTGGCTAGTATTTTGTTGAGGATTTTTGCATCTATATTCATCAGTGATATTGGTCTGTAATTTTCTTTTTTTGTAGTATCTTTGTCTGGTTTTGGTATCAGGGTGATGGTGGCCTCATAGAATGAGTTTGGGAGTGTTCCTCCCTCTGCAATTTTTTGGAAGAGTTTGAGAAGGATGGGTATTAGCTCTTCTCTAAATGTTTGATGGAATTCACCTGTGAAGCCATCTGGTCCTGGACTTTTGTTTGTTGGAAGATTTTTATCACAGTTTCAATTTCATTACTTGTGATTGGTCTGTTCATATTTTCTACTTCTTCCTGGCTCAGTCTTGGAAGGTTGTGCATTTCTTAGAATTTGTCCATTTCTTCCAGGTTGTCCATTCTATTGGCATAGTGATGCTTGTAGTAGTCTCTTAGGATGCTTTGTATTTCTGTGGTGTCTGTTGTAACTTCTCCCTTTTCATTTCTAACTTTATTGATTTGAGTCTTATCCCTCTTTTTCTTGATGAGTCTGGCTAATGGTTTATCAATTTTGTTTATCTTCTCAAAGAACCAGGTTTTAGTTTTATTGATCTTTGCTATTATTTTCTTTGTTTCTATTTCATTTATTTCTTCTCTGATCTTTATGATTTCTTTCCTTCTGCTAACTTTGGGTTTTGTTTGTTCTTTCTCTAGTTCCTTCAGGTGTAAGGTTAGATTGTTTATTTGAGATTTTTCTTGTTTCTTGAGGTAGGCTTATATAGCTATAAACTTCCTTCTTAGAACTGCTTTTGCTGCATCCCGTAGGCTTTGGATTGTAGTGTTTTCATTGTCATTTGTTTCTAGGTATTTTTTGACTTCCTCTTTGATTTCTTCAGTGATCTTTTGGCTATTTAGTAACATATTGTCTAGCCTCCATATGTTTGTGTTTTCTCCCCTGTAATTCATTTCTAATCTCATAGCGTTGTGGTCAGACAAGATGCTTGATATGATTTCAATTTTCTTAAATTTACTGAGGCTTGATTTGTGACCCAAGATGTGATCTACCCTGGAGAATGTTCCATGTGCACTTGAGAAGAAAGTGTAATCTGCTGTTTTTTGGATGGAATGTCCTATAAATATCAATTAAATCTATCTGGTGTATTTGTAAGTTTCATATTTAGTATTTTACAATCTTTAATCATGTGAAATTTTTCATCAGTTTCTTCTAGTTGCATATTAAAATTATTCTATTCCCTTAAAACAAAAAAGAGCCCTGAGTCCTAAACATGATACCCTAAAAAAAGAGTTGATACTAGTACATGTGATTTTTAGAATCAGTGGGAATGCACAGGGAAGAAGCTGTTTCCTTTGTTGTTCAGGGAAAAGATTGTTAATTACTTTTAGACTCCCATGACAACTGGCCAAAGAACTACAGGAAAAACTCAAAGAAGCAAATTCAGGCACCTTCAATCTTAAGTATTTAGTAAGTAGCAATAGATAAAGCAGCCAGTGCTAATGTAGAATATTTAGGGCCAAGTTAAAAAAAGAATACTTTTTTTCAGAAGTTTCTTTTTCTCTTTCTTTTTTATCTTATATTACATACATAGTTTTTTCCAACTTTTGTTCTAGAACAATTACTATAATTCACCAATGAAAAGAAAACCAATATTTTCTGGAGGTAGAAGTAAATAGATTTTTGAGAACGTACTCAAAATCAGTGATGGAAACAAAAAGCAATTACACTAGGTGATAAGTGTAATAGATCTGAATTTTCCTTATTTAATGTTCAAATCCATGGAAATCTAATGAAAACTTTATTACTCTTCTGCAAATTGCAACTGACTTCTTAACTTCTCATTCCCGATAAATCAAGAAACTAAGCCAGACATGAAGTTTTAGTATTTTCATCTGCTGTTGGACTAAAGGCTTTCCTTTATTAATAACTTCTAATAATGTATTTTATTAGAATCATACCTTATAATTTACTAAGAGCCTTCTCACACATCCACTCATTTTACACTTCTTACAAATCTGTGAGTAAAATATTTTATATGTATAAAGAAATATATATATAATCAAATATAAAGTCCATTAAGCAGATATGAAAACCGAAACTCAAAGAGATATGTGTGACCCTCTAAAGTAGCAAAACTTATAAATGGCAGAACCAGAACTCTTAGTGCAGAGATTCTAAAATTCATTAGTTTTACCATCATACACCATTAAATGTGTACATTTTAACACAGATGTCAAAAACCATCACTAATTATTATTATTATTATTATTATTTTTTTTTTGTGGTACGGGGGCCTCTCACTGTTGTGGCGTCTCCCATTGCGGAGCACAGGCTCCGGACGCGCAGGCTCAGCAGCCATGGCTCACGGGCCCAGCTGCTCCGCGGCATGTGGGATCTTCCCGGACCGGGGCACGAACCCGTGTCCCCTGCATCAGCAGGCGGATTCTCAACCACTGCGCCACCAGGGAAGCCCCATCACTAATTATTAACCTACTTACCGCCACTCTTCAATGCGTTTCATCATCTTTAATCTGGCAAACAATAAATATCATCCACTTACAGTTAAACAGAAAATGCTTTGAACCCCCAACCTAATTTTGGAGTACCAATTTCCCTCACTGCCATTTAAATTCTGTGGCATTTTGATGGATAAAGTCTGGCAAAACTCACCTCTTTCTGACGGTACTTAATGGCCAATTTGAGTCTCGCGAGATCATTTCCACTTTGTTCTTCTAGGAGACTGTTGTCATCGCGGTAATTAAGAATGATTTCCAGCTCGCGAGAACTTCTTGTCTGATCCAGTAGGTCCTTAGCAAATTGTTTGCACTGTCGTGACAGCTCCTCATACTCTGACTTGAATTCATTTTCCACCTTACTTAGTTCCTGGAGCTCCCAACTTAACTGAAAGGCTGTGAGAAAGGGGTCTTCACTGGACAGGGCGATGAGAGAGGGGCTGGCCAGGGCCTTGTAGATGTTGAGTCTGGAGCGGGAGTGGCGGAGACTGTCCACATCCGAGCTGGACACGCATTCGACGCAGTTACAACGGACCTCGTGGGGTCTGGGCACCGAGACGCCTTTCTGAACCAAAAGTTTTATTATCTCGTAATTATTTGTATGGGCTGCCAAAATGATGGGTGTAATGTCTGGAGTGAATTCAGAGAACTGCTTATCAAGGAGTATGGGAGGCACCTAGAAAGAAGAAAGCAAAGGTAAGTAGTAACGCATTTGCTCAAGCCTGTGAATTTAAACAATGCGCTATAGCAATGTTAAACAAGATTCATAAGTCTTTTGCCAGGTTTTGGGATTTTTTGCAGGGGAGATAGATACTTGGTATTCCCAGTTATTTATCTATCAATCTATCTATCCATCTATTTATTTACACCATTCAACTTGTTAAACAATCATTTTTAATTGGATTATTCATTATTTATTATCAGGGTTGGGTATTGAATTTGTCTAAGGCCTTTTATACTTCTCTGAGGATAATCATAATTATTCTCCTTAGTCCTAAAAATATGGTTCATGTGCCCGCAAAGCCACAAACCTGCATAACACACACACAGTATAATACTGTGCAAATGGTTTTAGCGTAAAAAATTAGTAAATTCCCTAAGGAGAGTATGAATAAAGCAAAAGGGAAATGAATTTAGAGAAGACATTATTTTTACTTGCTAGAATTAGAAAAGGATTTTAGGAGGAATTTAAACTTAAGATTGGTTGGAACTAGCAATGTAGAAAAGTTGCCTGAAAAATGACAACAAGAAGAAAATAAGAAAAATGGATTCATAGCAAATACTTTCTTTAGAGTATGGGATAAATCATATAGAGATAAATAATCATAAAATGCCTCAGTGTAGCTCAGGGCAAGATGAAGGAAGGTTTTGAATCATATTGTTTTGTAGACATTGGTGGAGTCATAGAATTGAACCAGGAGAGTGATGGAGTAATTCTGAAGTATTAACATCACGCCAGCATATTTTGATGATTGAATTAAGTAGATGGGTAGAGGCAGATAACGGAGCCTGGTAACGAGTGCAGTCTGAACGCGGGTTGTAGCAATGGCAAGGAGAGGCTGTGCATGTGACCCATCAAGCGGTGCTGGGGGTGTGAGGGAGAACAAGCATGGATTAGAACAGTTCGAAGCAAAGATATCAGAAAATAAGAGAGGTCTAGTCCAGATGCCCTGAGATACCTTCCAGTTCAGATTTCACTTTCTTTAACGTCTACTTTTCTGGGAGGGAAAGCTGGTCAACAGAACTAAACAATTCAAAGTTCCATCACAGAATGGCCATGGGCTAATGGCACATTTGCAAAATGTTGCCCTGAAAGGGGACTTTCAGAGAAGTCCTAAATCAAATAAGAGCCAATGAACTTTCCCCTCTTTTCGGTCTGTTAGCTGGCTATGAATAACAATTGATAAAAGGCCACTTCTTACTGACTTCATTGGAAAGATGAGAGTGCCATCCACACTACCTCTTGCCTTGGAAGATGGTGATATTGAAGACAGGAAGAGGGCAGCAAGCTGATAGACTGATGTTTGCTGAGCTCCCACAGCTGAGAAATTTATCCATTGAGTAGCCACTTTGCTATCTACTAAATACTCAGAAATTTAAAGAAGTCTAAGATATAAGGCATTTGATCTCAGAAACATCTAGAAAATGCAGAAAATGGGCTTGCTCCCTCTTTTTCATGCTTGAGTCACAAGTCTATTTTCTGTCTCCATCCTGTGCTTCTCTTTATTCAATATCTTCAATATGCAACTCTCCCTCTTTCCTTTTGTGGTCCCAACATTACAAGTGAAAAGCATATTTTTCTAACATTAAAATAAATAAATAGGTCACTAGAAGTGCTTGGTAGCTATTACCTAAAATTGGTTTTGATAGAAATATTGTATTTTTCCAAATTTTTCAAATTTGCCATTTGGCATATTTAAGGATAGATACGAAGATCATGAGGGTAACCCTGTAGATAAAAATCACACTATGCTTGACTTATTTTAGCTGAAGTAGACTCTACAGACATAAAAACACTACACCCAGGCAAACATACAGGCATGAAAATTATACTCACATTACTCGTAAACAAGCAACACACTTCACCGTTTAACAAATTCCAACTGATTGAATTATACAGTTGACCCAGTAATCTACAACTAAGTATAAGAGGCAGTTAAAAGAGGATCTGGAGACCAAATTCATGTCCCTGTTTCTTATGTTGCATAGCTGGAAGTTTCCTGTGGCTTTTCTTCTGTCTAAGATTTATGAATGAGTATTTGTTCAACGTCTTTTTCTCAACCTTATCATAATATTAGTTACATTATTAACTGAATCATTTTCATGTCACATAGCATTCACAATGACTGACCTACACATACGCTAATTAACACCCATTAATCAGTTTAAGTGATTAACTATTAACCCATAAACTGATAGCTTTTCTCAAATCCAACCAAATGCTTTACCTTGAAATGACTCGGCACCAGTCTGAGGCATATGTGACATCTTACCCAAATATAGAAATGTCTCTTTATGACTAACATATACATTTTTGAACTATTAATCCTGAAGTATACATTTCTAGAAGAGAAACTCATCCTGGAGTGACATTCAACCAATTTGAAACAATTCATTCCCTTGCATTCAGCATTTATTAAACTGGCTTGTATAAACTGAGTAAAAGAAATTTACTTATATAATATTATTTGATGTACCCTAAATTATTAAGATTAAATAGATCCATATTCTAATCTGGCTGTACTCAATTAGTTATATTATCTTGTGAAAGTCCCTTAATATTTCTGTTATATGAAAGAGGTTATCCCCTGTAACATGAAATTTCTATGACTCACAAACTATTTTTATACTCCAGTTGATAGCACAGTAAGTGAAAATTTATGAGAATTTTTTTTCAAGTACTTCAAAAAAAATTTGTTAAAATCTTCAGTTTCATCTTGCTTTTTAACTTTAATGTTTTTATGTAATGTATTGAAACCTACATCTTTTGAAACTCAGGATTATGACTATCAAATTTACCTCTCTCAATCACCCAGACTACCTTCTAATTCAAACCAACATAGGGGAGTTTCAACTTAGAGTTATATTTAAAAATTAATTTAACATCAGTTATTTAGAACTTGATATTTTCATAAACATGCACATACACACACATACATATATACTCATACATGAACTTGCACAAAAATCCAAAATATGGGGAAAATACAATATTATGTTCTGAATAAGATGACCTAATATCTTAATTATGTTGATTGTCTCAAAATAAATATGTGCATTTTATTCAGAATCTTTTTTACTTATGTTGTTTTGTTTAAAACTTGATAAAACTATTTTATTAGTTTATATGGAGGAATATATAACCAAGTGTTTCAAAAATTATGATATGAAGGCTATGGTCCAAGAATATATAGCAAGAAATATGGGATCAGTTGAATAGAATTTTGACCAGAATTACTTCTTCGTTTAAAAAATATATATATTTATTTATTTTTGGCTGTGTTTGGTCTTCGTTGCTGCACGCGGGCTTTCTCTAGTTACGGCGAGCGGGGACTACTCTTCGTTGTGGTGCGCAGGCTTCTCATTGCGGTGGCTTCTCTTGTTGTGGAGCACAGGCTTTAGAGCGCAGGCTCAATAGTTGTGGTGCACAGGCTTAGTTGCTCTGGGTCATGTGGGATCTTCCCGGACCAGGACTCGAACCCATGTCCCCTGTATTGGCAGGCGGATGCTTAACCACTGTGCCACCAGGGAAGTCCCCAGAATTACTTCTTATTTTATATGGGAACTTGATATGTGAAAAAGTATAATTTCTATTCAATTGGAAATAGTGGTTCATTTATTGAAACAATTTTCTACCCCAAACAAACAAAATTAGTGCGTATCTCGTTTCATAACAATAAATTTGAGATGGAGTAAATATTTAAATGTAAAAACAGAAAGCAACACCAGTTTAGAAAAAGAATTTTTAAAAATAGTTGTGTAGCCCAAGGGTTGGGGAGAACTCTTAAAGCAAGATTGGAAACACAGAATATGGAAAAACGACATATTTGGTTTTACAGTTCTCAAGTAGAATGACCCAAGATTTTCACAGAAGAAAATCAAAACAAAACGAATGAACAAACATAACAAAACAGAAACAGAGTCACAGATACCGAAAGTATGAACAAGTGATTGCCAGAGGCAAGAGGGTCAGGGGTGAGGGAAATTGGTGAGGGAAATTGAGAGGCACAAATATAATATAAGTTACAAAATAACTGAATCACAGGGATGAAATGTACAGCATGGGGAATACAGTCAATTATAATGTAATAGCTTTGTATGGTGACAGATGGTAAGTAGACTTATAATGGTCATCATTTTATAATGTTAGAAACATCCGTCACTGTGTTGTGAACCAAGAACTAACATAAGGTTGTAAGTCAATTATACTTAAAAACAAACAAACAAAAACCAACAACAAACCTATGGAAAAAGAGATCAGATTTCTTGTTACCAGAGGTAGGGGGTAGGAGGAGGGGGAAATAGATTAAGACAGTCAAAAGGTACAACCTTCCAGTTACAAGATAAATAAGTACTAGCGATGTAATGTACAACATGATAAATATAATTGTCACTGTTGCATGTTATATATGAAAGTTGTTAAGAGAGCAAATCCTAAGAACTGTCATCAGAAGGAAGAATATTTTCTTCTTTTATTTTGTGTCTGTATGAGGTGATGGATTGTGATCATCATTTCACGATTACGTAAGTCAAATAATTATGCTAAACGTTATCATAAACGTATACGGTGCTGTATGTCAATTTTATCTCAATAAAACTGGAAGAAAAAAAGGTCAGGAACATGAATGATCTTTCTCATTAATAGACAGGGAAAGGAAATATAAAATAATAATGAACTACAATTATTTTGCCAAATTTAAGGAGCTGATGCACCCACATTCATCAAAAGCAAGAGGAATGCAAATTATAACAGCCTTGCTGGAAAGTTTCTGGCACTTACATAAATTCTAAGCACCATAGTCTTAGGGAACGCTTCCTACAGAAAATCAGGCACCTTGAGACTATGCATTTATATCATCATTGTTTGTCATGATAGAAACTTGGGTATCACCTGAATGTTTTTCAAAAGAGAAAGGTTGAACAAATTGTGGAATATCTCTACATGAAATATTATGATGCTATTGAATATTTGAACTCAAATGCATGCTGTATGTATCAATTTGGAGGGTTGCCCCTGAGGTCTCATTTTGCCCTGTTGGAGAGTTGTAGCATAGTTATTTACATAAAGCCTCCTTATTTTAGGTTCTTTAAACATTAGTTAACTTTATATCAGAGACTGTCCGTGGTATTACCTAATTATATCTTAACTACTTTATTTGATAAACAAAGACCTCTATAATCATGTCCCACCCTGTGTATTCAAATCTAAATTGTACTCCACCCTGACAGGCGTCCCATGGCCCAATCATTTCAGTGTCAAACTTTCCATTCATAGTTTTCTTGTTGTTGACGTCTGCCTATTCCCTCCCACTTATCAAATTCTACCAAACCTTCAAGACCCAACTCAAACCTTATGATTTCTATGATGCCCTTTAGTAAAATTGGAGTGTCATTAACCTGGCATTTTTTTCTTTAAATGGAGGCAGGGGAAAAGGGAGGTATTGTTATTAGCTTTTTGCAAGAAGAGATAAATATCAATTTTTTTAAAAGAGGAGTTTGTAAAAAAAAATAAAATAAAAAGAGGACTTTGTGGGAAAAGTGAAGAATGAGACTGCAGATTATACAATTTACGATTCTCTTATCTCCTTTAAGTGCTCTCATGCAAACTATTTACAATAACTTTACCCAAGCTTTGGTCAGTGATACATCCAGTATATAAATTTAAATAATGTAACATTAATAACTATTTCTACTTTTTTAAAGTTAATATTCATTTTAAATTGCATTGATTATATATTTTTATGGTAAGCCTATTTCAAGTCTACTTTGAATTAAAAATACCAGCAAACAGATATAGTTTGTATTGATTTGAATAGGTGTAGGACGCACATAGTGAATATACTTCTACAATAACGTGGATAACAGATTTATTGTTGAACTATGAAGCACACTTGAACCAAATGAACAAGGATCTGGCAAAAATCATTTCAACTCGGTGATACTGTTAATACAAATATGCTTGGAGTCTGATTACAGTGACACAAGTAACAACTAACATGTATGAAGCACTTATCATGTGCCATGCCCCGTGCTAGGAGCTTTCCATGCCACATCTTAGTTAATCTTCAAAATCATTTTTGGAATTAGGTGTTACTGTAATCCTCTTTTGACAAACAGAATAGGCCTTAGAGAAGTGCAATAGTTTGCCCATGGTCACACAGAAATCCATGCAGCTTGACTCCTGGGTCTAAATTCTTCATCAACAAACTATATGTCTTGTAAGTAAGGCAGCTGTGAGGTCCTGGAAATAGCTCAGGCATCAAGAGTGAGCTTTACATCCCGCCTCAACCATTTTCAGTTGCGTGAGAATGACAAAGCCAGTTAACTTCTCCACATTTCCAGTTTCCCATTTTGAAATCTGGACATTCATTCAAGATATTTCTCCTTGTGGAATAAGAACTGGAGAAATATATATCAAAGGCTTCACAAAGTTAATACACATAGGGCTGCAGTGAAGATTTCATGTTGCAGGGCAACATGAAACATGTGGTATCTACAAATCACTAAATAACAGGAAGGGCCTTGTGTTATGTGACAAGCCTAAGATGGTTAGGAGAAAGCATAAAACAGTCTTGTTCAGTTTTGCCAGATTGATTTGCTTCTCCTCACATAAACACAATCCCAATTATAGTGCTTGATTCATGTGAAAAGTAGGACAATTATTTCCTGGTGGGCCAGTTTCATCAGTGTAGATGTCAGAGCTTGGAACGTGTACTTTTCATGACTGAAAATCTAAACTGTGTATCTCCTAAAATGGCATAGACTCTGTTGTATACTGCTATAGATATACCATAAATAATAGCTATTAAATATCATTTGCATCTTGGATAAAGAACTGGAGAAATCTATTTCGACTCCTAGGGCGACATCAAACAAAGAGCAACTTTAAATCACCACCAGCTTTGGCTAGGTTTAATCACTAAAATACTGAGAGGATTGCTATCATTGACTCCCAGATCGTTTAGTTCACAGACATCACTTTTATTTTTAAAACTCTGTCTCTCTTTATATCTGTTACATTGAAGGAGAATCTATTAAATGATATCCAAGTGAAATCTTTTATTGGTAGAGAATGTAGCTCAATGGGCCAAGTGTATACTTAATTTTAAAAGAATTACACAAATTCTGATCAGAGATTCTAATTTTAGTTTCACTTGACAGTGTTTATCCCTGTCCCTTTTTTTTGAAAGTCACCAGTCCTTTGACTTCCATAACTGGGTAGTGTATTGACTCAAATCCTGGCTGTCCTACTAATGGTTTGTAGCTTTGGAAACATTATTTAACCCCCTAAACTTCAATTTTCTCATCTATAAAATGGAGTTATTATAGTCTTTACCTCATGGGGTTTTTTTAAGGATTCAAAAAGTAATACAGAATAATAATTAATATGAAAGTGTTTTGTATCAGTACATAATGTTTGATGAAACAAAAACTAGTGTAATTACTATAATTATCAGCATCACTATCAGCATCACTTTCTCTGGTTGCTTTTTCTCAGTCTCACTCACTGGGGACCCTTCTCCTATTCATCCCTTGAACACTGTTTCTTTAGGGATCAAACTTAAGCCCAGTGTTCTTCTCATTCGGCATATATGTACTCCCTGAAGGTGGGCTGTTCTCATGTTAATTACAGTCTATATGTGTCCATTTTTATTCTTCCAGCCTCCAGCTATTCAGTAATACTTTGGGGCACCCATTTTATGCCAGTCACTCTTCCAAGTTTGGGGAATACAGCAGTGAACAGAACAGACAAAATCCTCACCTTTATTCTAATTGCATTCTAGAAAGAGAGGGGAGGGAAAGCACAACATGAATGAACAAGGGGATGCATAAATCAATGAATGAAGAAATCTCAAACAGTAAAGGCCATGGAGAAAAGTACAGTGGAGGAAGAGGAGATAAAGAGTGTCAGAGGGGCTTCCCTGGTAGCGCAGTGGTTGGGAGTCCTCCTGCCGATGCAGGGGACGCGGGTTCGTGCCCCGGTCCAGGAAGATCCCACGTGCCGCGGAGCGGCTGGGCCCG
This sequence comes from Kogia breviceps, assembly GCF_026419965.1. Classification (NCBI taxonomy): domain Eukaryota; kingdom Metazoa; phylum Chordata; class Mammalia; order Artiodactyla; family Physeteridae; genus Kogia; species Kogia breviceps. Next base: position 14,390,197 of record NC_081325.1, read on the forward strand.
TGAGCCATGGCCGCTGAGCCTGCGCGTCCAGAGCCTGTGCTCCGCAACGGGAGAGGCCACAGAAGCGAGAGGCCCGCGTACCACAAAAAAAAAAAAAAAAGAGTGTCAGAGGCAAGGAGAGGCTGATGCCCTATGTTGGGTGACAGGGAAGTCTCACTGCTATGATGACATTCGAATAGAAGGCTGAGGAAATTTAGAGAGCAAGCTAAGCTTACATCTAAGGGCAGAGCATTCCTGGAAGAGAGAACGGCAAGTGCAAAGATCCTGAAGCATGAGTATGATTAGAGTATTTGGCCAATTTAATGGAAGGACAGTTTTCTAGATTAATGTTTCATGCCATGACTTGCATAAACTTTCTAATTAATTATAATAATATGTAGATTACATTTTGGTTTTATCTAGACAAATTAGCTGAATATGTTTTTTATTTCTTCTAGTCTTTATATCTTTTAGTTTTACTTTTTTGGTTATTCAAAATAGAACCTCCAGTAGATTGTTGTATGGAAGAACAATATTGAGAATCTTTATTTTGTTATTGATAGTAACATGAATGTTTTTAATATTTCACTATTCAGAATAATATAAGATGTAGGTTTTGGGTAGACTCAATCAAGTTAAGGGAAGTTTTTTGTCTATTTCATTCTTGGTTTGCTTAGTTGTTGTTTTTTTTTTTTTTCTTAACATGTAAGGATAAACATTTTATCAAATGCTTTATTGTTTTGGCATCTAGTGAGATAATCATACATTTCCTTCTCCTTTACCTGTCAAAGAAGTGAATTACATTAATAGATTTTTCTAATAATTGCTTCAGATTTTGCATTTAATTTTTGATGGACCATAATTTTCCTTTCTCACACTGTCCTCTTCTGATTTTGATGCCAAGTCTGTATCAGTTTCATAAAATTAGAAATGTTTGTGAAAGATTGGAATAATATGTTCCTTGAATGGTAGATCTCACCTGTTTTTCTTCATTGTTATTTAAAAAATGTATTTACTTACCTTTTTTTAATCAATCATATTTATTTCAAATATTTTCCATGTTTTAGGTTTTATGCAAATTTTTATTATGAAGATTGTTAATGTTATTTTCACCTCAGCAAATTTATCAGTCTTTTTTTCCCCTAATATTGCTCTGTGTAGCCCAGACATTCATTCCTGAAAATAGGTCACCAATCTTTGAGAATGAAAGCCATGTGTATAGGGTTTTGTATAAGCTAAATAAAGCTGAGACAGTCTTGTCCCCATGAAAACCCTAACTCTTGCTAAAGAGATTTAGTATTTGCATCATATTTAAATTAATTATAATGTTATTTATTTAATCCATATGGAATTCAGTTATTTGATATTTATTTATCCCATGATAGATTTTAAAACTTTAAAATATTATTGTGATGATTGTGCAATATTTCAATTAAAAATACACTGTAAGTTACTTAATCACCTCCATTTTGAATACATGAAAGGGTGGTTAAATATGAATACCCTTTTCTTTGGTTTTGCTTTTGCTAAATGTTGCTAAGTTGCTTTTCCAAAAGGATTCAGTTCCAACAAAAATAAAGGGTGCTAGTTTCACTATATAGATGAGGCATAAAATTCAGAAGATTGCATAATTGCCTTATTGTCCTTTGTTGATTTATCGGTGAGAATTAAATAGAATTATTTTTATTAATTTTTGTCTTATGTTTTATGAATTCCTTTCTCAATTTTTGATTTTATTTTAAACACACAAAGGAACACACGCTGTTAAATTATTATAGAGATAATTTTGAAATAAAACAAATCTTTCAGAAGTAAAAAATCACACCAAGGTAAACCTTCATTTTTGCTGTTTTATATTTTTCTTCATAGATTTGTTTAAACTGTGCTGCACATGATTCATGTAGATTTACATGAATGAATAAAAGTTGATATAATTATGTCAAGTCCTGTGATTTGAGGTTCCAATCAAGGCTCCATGGAGTAAGAGATCTTATTTTATGTTAAATTTAAACAAATATTAGCAAGCTTGCCTGTAATTTTCAAGTGCCCTGAGACTCTTAGGACGATGGGAAATATAGCACTAGATTTTGTCTGCCAAATTGAGTGGAGCATGTTTGGCAGGAACGTAGGGACAAATGACATGAATCCTCACGTCTTAATCCACTCTGATTGAAGAACACTCAAAATACGGGGAATGTGGCAGCATAGGAATAAGGTCTCATCAATCCAGTACAGCAAAATTCCAGTGCATGTTGTTGTTAGTACATCAGTTTCTTTGAAACTCACTCAAAGTGCTTTTATCTGTCACAGCACCTATTAAACAGAGAAGATGTAAAAAGAACTTCATATGGATGCTTTTCTGGCAGTGAGACATGCAGCAGAATTACATCGATAGTGTATCCTAATGGAAAAACAGGCTGATCCAAAAGGCTATGAATGAGGAGATGCAAATTGAAAATATGGAACCAGCAGTTGAGGCTAAGAAGATATTAGAGGCTACAGGTTAGTAAGGCTGTGCTGGGTAGTGTTCTGAATGTCTGGCTGTTATGAAGTGGGTGTGAGGTTGGATCGGTTACCCTAAAGGAGCAGAGGAGATAAAGCGGAGTTGTCAGGTGACCTTGGCTCATCCACTAACTCTCAGTGTGGCCGCCAGCACATCATTCACCAGCTTCACTTTTAACGATAATAGCATTGCCTGTTTACTCACAGGATCAAGTCACCTTAATATGATGAAAGAACTTTGCCAGAGTTGGAGTGATTCATAAATGTAAGGAGGAGAAAGTACCCTTTACTTTTATGATATTAAAAATGAAAACACAATTATTACAATTGTGGTTTTTATTTTTCTATTAATAATGGGAAATCAAATTTAAGAATACTAAATAAAATTTTAGATTTCCTTTATGAACCCTAAAAGAATGGGCCTGCTGAATGGGTATAAGATTGCTAATTCTTATCCCTTTCATTGATTACTATAACAGTAACTACTCTGTATTTATGCCTAACCTGCTCATATATTTAATACCTTCTTTCTCATTCACTGCCTTTTTCTGTTGTGATGTGCAGGAGCATTACGATCTTTAAGACAAGCATTGACTTTTTCCTATTACAAAAGCAATACAGGGGCTTCCCTGGTGGTGCAGTGGTTGAGAGTCCGCCTGCCGATGCAGGGGACGCGGGTTCGTGCCCCGGCCCGGGAAGATCCCACGTGCCGCGGAGCGGCTGGGCCCGTGAGCCGTGGCCGCTGGGCCTGCGCGTCCGGAGCCTGTGCTCTGCAACGGGAGAGGCCACAACAGTGGGAGGCCCGCGTACCGCAAAAAAACAAAACAAAACAACGCAATATACCCTTATTGCCTAAAGATTTTTAAAATATCAAAAGTACAAATGGAAAAGCAAAATTCCCCCTCAATCCAACTACCCAGAGACATATACATTGTCTTTCTCTCACCCAGATACACAGGTTTTATCTTTCTCTCTCTCTCAATATCTACAAAATTGGAAGTGTGCTTTATATTTTTTTACCAGTTGCAGGCTTTTATGGAAATACTGCAGTTACTTCAAGAAGTCTGCATGCTCCATGTGGAACTTTAACTTTCTAAGATGAGGTGAGGCCTCTCAGAACGCAATACTTCACTTACAATCATAACACAACATCGTGGTGAAATAGAGGCCCAACTTCAAAAAATATATATGCCCAGAAAATTTTATAATGAAGGTATTAAGAATTTTGTTTTCATTCTGAATATGATCTAAATCAGAAGTGCTACCTTCACTAATGCCTATAAGCTCCTTGATGTTTGATTTTATCTTGTCAGATTGTTCTTTGCCTGCTTTATTTTCATGAGTGTTGATGGGGGTTTTTAATCTGTCATGTTTATCCATCTATTCAGCAAACTGTTACTTAATACCGAGAATGTGTGTAGTATTATGTAGCCAGGAGAAGAAAAGAGAACTAACATTTTATTTGGTTTGAAGGGTAAAATCTGCCTAAGGAATAGGCTGGTATTCATGTTTGAGAAGAAAATGAACTACAAAGACCATCACAGTATAACAGGGTGAAAAAGATTTTGTTGTTTAAAGACCCCAAATACAACAACCACGGCTAATTAAAGTTTTTATATTTATAAGTAATCACATAAGGGAAAAATTAAAGGTAAAAAGGCTTCATTAAGAAGAATGAAATCATGCCATTAGCAGCAACATGGATGGACTTGGAGATTATCATACTAAGTGAAGTAAGTCAGACAGAGAAAGACAAATATCATATGATACTGCTTATATGCAGAATCTTTAAAAAATGATACAGATGAACTCATTTACAAAACAGAAACAGACTCACAGACTTAGAGAACTTACTTAATGAATACGGCGGGGGGAGGAGGGGGGAGGGATAGATTGGGAGTTTGGGATTGACATGTACACACTGCTATATTTAAAATAGATAACCAACAAGGACGTACTGTGTAGCACAGGGACCTCTACTCAATATTCTGTAATAACCTAAATGGGAAAAGAATTTGAAAAGTAATAGATACATGTATTTGTATAACTGAATCACTTTGCTATACACCTGAAACGAACACAACACTGTTAATCAACTATACTCCAATATAAAATAAAAATTTTTAAAAAAGAAGATAAAGAAGAATTAGGAAGTTAACGCAAGTGAGGATAACAGTATGATCCATCACTGGCACACAATGTGTTATGTTGGTAAGTATCAAAGAAAGGCAAGGACACAAAAACAGTCTTTCAGGATAAATACATAGCTCTAAAACTAAGGAGTGCCATGGAAATAACTTGTTTCACAAAACTTCTCTTCTGAGATTGCATAAAAATCACTGAACTAATGCTTGGAAAAATTCGAGGATATGACAGTGTGAAACTAATGAAAAAAGACAGGTGCTAAGTCATGTCAGCCCCATAGCTGGACTTTCTCGGCAAAAGTAAACTGATAGGCATTTAGTCCTCTGAATGGAATGATGGCTTTCCTCCATCCACAGATAAGGAAAATATTACCTAGATTTTTGACTGGGGGCTGAGAAATACTCATGTGAAGGGAAAGAATCATGGTTTTTTTTTCTTTCCTCCACTGAGTTTCTTTAGCTGTGAACTTGATTCTAGAGCTACAACAATGAAAGACTTCAGCAATTTACAAGTTCTGTAGCAACCAGCTAAGAGACTTCTTAACCTCCACTTTACTGTGTCAAAAATATCTACCAGGGCTTCCCTGGTGGCGCAGTGGTTAAGAATCCGCCTGCCAATGCAGGGGACACGGGTTCAAGCCCTGGTCCGGGAAGATCCCACATGCCACGGAGCAACTAAGCCTGTGTGCCACAACTACTGAGCCTGCGCTCTACAGCCCGTGAGTCACAACTACTGAGCCCGCCTGCCACAACTACTGAGCCCACGTGCCACAATTACCGAAGCCCGCATGCCTAAAGTCCGTGCTCCGCAACAAGAGAAGCCACCGCAATGAGAAGCCCGCGCACCACAGCAAGGAATGGCCCCTACTTGCAGCAACTAGAGGAAAAAAAAAAAAGCCCGCGCACAGCAATGAAGACCCAACACAGCCAGAAATAAATAAATAAAATAAATAAATTTATAAAAAAAAAAAAAAATATCTACCAGGATAGGTGGAGTGGCAACATGCTACTAGAAGAAGAAAACTTTGGGGATTAATTCCTTATCTCTCATGCCTCATATAAAATATACAGAAAAAGCTAAGTCCCAGGGAAAATCAAAACAGACTCTGACTACAGCACTACTTCTAGAATGAAAAATGACTTTCCCCGGCTCCTGACTTTTTGGATCAGATTTGTGAAGAATGGAATGTATCAGCATTATAGTGATCCCAAGATATTATTTTTGTCATTTTGCTATAGAATTAAGTAAAGAAGAAATCCAAAGAAGTATATCATGGTGGTTCATAAATTTTTGTTTACTTTTTCTTGGTAATATTTCATCTGAATTAGGTGACCTGTAAAAGATGCATTTGTACCAGGAAAAAATGGATAAATTTCATGGAAACCTGTGATGTTTATGGTGCCTTACAAAACCTCTGCTAATATGGTGGTGTGAGAAACTGTAATCTAATGAAATTAAAGGAAAATACTATAAAGTGGATGACTATTATTTTTGAGTTCATGCCAGGTGTTTAAACTAATACTAATGTATTTTAAAAGGCCTCAAATATTCACCAGGTGGCAGTCTTTTCCTTAAGTGTGGTCAAAACAATTGATCTGCTTTACCTCATTTTTATTAGAAGAAATGAGTCTTATGGAAGGAGATGTTTTGCTTTTTTTCTCATAATGTTGCATTTAAATGACTTGTCTCTTCTGAACTCATACTCCCTAAATTATCCTTAAGGGAACCTGTTTATTCTTCCTTGAGATCATCTCTGATCATTTTCTTTTATGATTTTTCTTTTTCTTTCTCTGTATTCAGAATGAAACTACATTGTATCAGATGATTAACAACATGTTTAGATTATATGTATTTAGACTGCACCGTAGTCTTAGAAGCCTGGTCAATTTCCACTCTCCTAACTTCACATCTCTGAGGTCACAGACAATCTTCCTGGCTCCATCCAACCTCTCATGGATTCACAATCCTCTTGACCATTATGCAGATATTTGGGAGGTCTTGCCTCAGAATTCAGCAAGTTTGCCTCCTGTGGTCTGCATCAGCGTATTTGAAATCTAATCACAACAACTTAGAATCGTGATGCAAATGTCAATCCTTAGACATTGATCAAATTAGCATAGTTGGTTCTGAAATGAATGAATGATGATAATGATAATAATAACAACAACACGAAATCAAATGTAAATACACTAGGCATTCACTTTACATGAAGTATTTCAAATTTCTAATTCTCATCAGAACTGTGAGAAATAGCCATTACCGTTTTCCGTTTTGAGTTAAATAATCACCACTGGGTCATGCATATAGTAAGGGGTGGAGCTAAGACTTGGATTCCTATCTGTCTGATTCCAAACCTGATCTTTTTCCACCAGGAAACATTTCCTGTTACCCAAAACTAAACCTTGAAACATTTATTTATATCTGTATTCCTTCCTTGTTCTACAAAATGTATAAGGCTGGAATTCAAGTAATGTTTATGGTAAATATTTCTATTTGGTTCTAGACCAAAAAAGTGAATTTTAATCTTGGCTCAAGAATGAATAATCTCAGTAATCTTTGGCAAGTTTCCTGAACTTCTCTAAATTTCACTTTCTTCATAACTCTAAGGTAATGGTTCCAGGAGTCTGTGTGTGTGTATGTGTGTATGTGTGTGTGTGGTAGGGAAGCAGGAGGGGGGGGGAGGGGGAGAGGGATGTAGGGTCAGTATGATATCAAACTGCTCTCTGATTTCACAAAGTTAAACTTGAGTTTTTGCTTTTAAGTTGAGAGAACCAGGCAGTGTAGACTTGGGTTAAGGAGAACATGGTATAGTAAAGTAAAAGTCATCCAAAATAGGTGCTAGAACATATGATTAATGAACACTATCTGCAAGTCAAACATTAAGTTTAGGCTGAAAAGCACTAAATAGAATATACTTGAAATGTCTTTCCTAAAGCTGGTAATTTAAGGCTCGACCAAAAGAATCAAAGGCTCCTCAGATGATAAAAAAGATTAATGGGCTCTGATACTCTAGGATAAAGTATGCAAGAGAAGTTTGTTTAGCAACATATAATATATATTTAACTTACCAAATAAATTTTTTTTAATTTTAAGCATTTCATTGATAATGCTAATAGTTACATGTGTGCCAAGCAAATATATTTCATACTGATTCCATTTAGGGTGAAGTGTATGCTTTATATATATTATTCTGTACAAAAATTCTTCTAATATGTCAACATATTACACTTCCCCAAATCTACTGAATATTTTTTATACACTTCTATCATTTCACAGAAATATGATGGTACTGGTCTCTTTTTTCTTTTACTGATGTTAAGTTTCTTCAATGTTTGTGTCTTGTATAATCTAATATGGATAATTCTTAGACATTAAGCACTAGTCCCCTATTCCCACAAAAATATTTATGTAATTACAAATGGAAAATCAATATTGTATAAAAAACAAAATGGATGAGTATACATTTTATATATTGTTACTTTTATTTATCTTGAAGTTGCAATTGATTGCTAGATTAGATTCCTTGAGGTCAAGGTCTACTATGTGATCATATTTTAACAATATCTTGGTCACAGTAGGCAACCAAGGAAATGTTAAAGATAGTAGAATAAAGAGAAGAAATGAGAAAACACGTGATTCCTTTACTGATGATTTGTTCACCCAAACCACTCTCTAGGAGACTTCTGTCTCTTCATCTTGAGTTGTTCTCCTTGCTGCTCTGCTCCAGTGGGCTTGAAGGAGCGGAAGCCAGTGATTCTATACTAAGAATAATATAGTGTTTCTACATTTACTGGGTCTGTCAGTGTGGATGATGACATAAATAACCAGTTTCTCCAAGATAAATGCGCCTGTCCCTAAATATACATAAAGATATGTATATAGATAGAGACACATATTCTTCTCTGATTTAAAAATAATATATGTTCATTGTAGAGATTTTAGAAAGGACAGAAAAGCACAAAAAAGAAAAGCACGCACTTCATCCCAATATCCAGATCACTAATGGTAATATTTTACCATGTATTTGTGACAGGCCTCCAATGGCATCTAATGACCTTCACCTCCTGGTATTCATGCCCTTCCATACTGAATCAGGCTGATCTGTGTGAGCATTAAAATCATTTGAAAGTGAAAAAAAAGAGAATAATATAGTGATTCGATATTGCTCGTGCTTGGCACAGATAGTAAACACTGTATGTGTGTTTGTCCCAGATGACCTTTAGAATCTCTTTCAAACCTAAGAAACTACCTATGATTTTAAGAAAAGCAGTTCTTTTTCCATTATAATAATAATTATTATTATTTTATTTATTTATTTTTTTGCGGTACGCGGGCCTCTCACTGTTATTGTCTCTCCCATTGCGGAGCACAGGCTCCAGACGTGCAGGTTCAGCGGCCATGGCTCACGGGCCCAGCCACTCTGTGGCACGTGGGATCCTCCCGGACCGGGGCACGAACCCATGTCCACTGCATCAGCAGGCGGACTCTCAACCACTGCGCCACCAGGGAAGCCCCCATTTTCCATTATTTTTATTATGAAGGGGTGTGTGTGCTTGCACAAGCCTGTGTGCGTGCACATATGTGTGTGTAGACATATTTGCGTGTATCTGTGTGTGTATATGTGTCCCTCGGTATCTGTAGAGGATTGGTTCCAGGACCCCTGCCCTGGATTCCAAAATACGAGGATGCTCAAGTCCGTCATATAAAATGGTATAGTATTTGCATATAACCTATGCACATCCTCCTATATACTTTAAATCATCTCTAGATGACTTCTAATACCTAATATAATGTAAATGATATGTAAATAGTTGTAATACAATGTAAATTCTATGTAAATAGTTTCCAGTGCAAGGCCAATTTAAGTTTTGCTTCTGGGAACTTTCTGGAATTTGTGGGGAGGAATATTTTCTATCTGCCATTGGATGAATCCAAGGATGATGCAGAACCCACAGATATGGAGGGTGTACATACACACACACACACACACACACACACACACACACATACACACACACATACACTTGTTGGTATTGTGAGGTTCACAAAGTAGGGGAAAGTGATACATATTTACATACTTTCAACATAATATTCTAAGAGGTGTACAGGATATGATGGTAGCAAAGAGAGATGTTTAATTCAATCAGGGCTTCATAATTGATCTCACATATAAATAGGAAAAAGATTCGTGTTGTTTGCAAAATAGTCTCCTCCAGTCTGGGAGGGTGGGTCTATCTCTGCAGAGTCTCAGCCGTCAGGTCCTCTCTGAGTTCCCCAACCTCTGTGTCAGACTCAACCACAGGACAATATTGAAATGCATGTGGCTTGACCTGTAATCACCTCCCTCTTCCTAGTATTTTCTCAGTGTGCCACCAGCGTGTCCTTATCGCTGCCAGTTGTTTTCTAGGAGAAGTTGAGGGAATCAGATAACCAGTTTTGTTAAATGAGTCAGAGTGGCATGGACATATATACACTACCAAATGTAAAACAGATAGCTAGTGGGAAGCAGCCGCATAGCACAGGGAGATCAGCTCGGTGCTTTGTGACCACCTAGAGGGGTGGGATAGGGAGGGTGGGAGAGAGACGCAAGAAGGAGGGGATATGACGATATAAGTATATGTAGAGCTGATTCACTTTGTTATACAGCAGAAACTAACACACCACTGTAAAGCAATTATACTCCAATAAAGATGTTAAATTAAAAAAAATAAAAATAAAGTTTTACATATCTGAAAATATATATATAAAGTACTAAAAGATTTGGTCAGGAGCCTCTGGCTGAAGGAATTTCAGGATGGTCCCCAGGAGTCAAGGACCTGGAGAGATCTTTCTATGCTGCTCCAGGACCAAGTTTTGCTCTTAGGAGGTGGCATGTTCTGAAGGGCTGAGAGTGCCAGACATCTCATGGCCAAAGTAACCAGGCAGTTTGACAAAGGAAGAGTAAAGTCCGTGAAAACAGAGAGGCCTACACTCAAATCTCCCTTGGGCAAGTTATTCACTTTTTCTGAGCTTCAATTTCCTTATCTATAACAGTTCAGTGTAACTGGGAGGAATCCATTAAATAAATGTGAAAATACATACCAGGCAGTCAAAAGAAACAAGTTTGTTGTATTCCCTACTCATGTACTCATGCATTACTCCTCATTTAAACCCTATCATTTAATAACGACTGCTTCAACAATTGTTGAAGATTCTAAAGCTGGTTTTAACGTCAGCAAGTATGCAGTCTGCAATTGTTTGTAGAGTCCATATTGGTTGCTGGAGGGGAGGAAACAGTTTAAATCCTTAGTTAGTGATGGTGGCTTTGGTTAAGTTAACTTTTTATTTTTTAAATGGCTATAATAAAGAACTTATTACAAAGATTGTTATGAGGTTTAAATGAGATAACAATGTAGAATGGTCTTAAGAGAATGCCTGGCACACTATAATGCTCAATTATTATAAACAATTTTTATTACTATCCTTTGACCTACCACCACGATGGTAACATCTAATAGAAATTTACAATGCACCTCAACCTATTTACTTTTTCAAATTATGTATTGTTTTTGAGGGAAATTACAATATACTACTAGTTTAGGATTCTCTGATATTTTGGACAGTGGGAAATACACATAGTAAGGTCTGAATAAATGCATAATTATTTCTAATTTATACTTTATTCATCAAGATATTAATGTACTAAAAATTCACATTTTTACCTGACAGTACCAGTGGTGCTTAAAAATTAAGCCTGTATCTATATACTTTTCCCTGGGAGAGTCCAGAAGTGAAAAAGAAATGTTGCAATTATGTTACACATGTGATGGGGATGTTCAGACTTAAACCCACCCTACTCATCCACCATCATCTCATTTAAGGGAAGAGACGTTATGCATCCATTTGGTACATTTGTAATTATGAATTTCTCTTACCCTCCCAAAACCACCCACTCTTTCTGGGTGGGTTTGAGCATTCTCTGAGAAGGCTAGATTCTATAAATCAGCTCTTACATGCTCAAAACTCACAGTTGGGAATTACTGTCAAATGTTTCTAATACCTGATCCAAACATTAGAGACTTGGAATACTGATATATCTAGATATTACTTGAGCCAGAAAATTATTGCATAAAGAATAAATTGTGGTAATAAAAATGACAATATTCTTTCCTTCTAAATGCTTGAAAATTGGTTCTTGAAAAGACCATTTAAAATTCTACATTACTTCAATCCTCACTTTCTTGTGTTTCAGATATTAAAGCAATAAAAACTTTACTCACTTTATATCTAATCAGAGCAGAAGTAGATATAATAGGTTGAAAGGACATTTTAAAAACAGTTTTGAGACATTCTAATCATAATATGTATTTTTAAAAATTCCTAATTATATTAACACCGTATCTATTCAATGAATTACAATTGTTGAATGACATCATTTTTCCTCAATGAATAATTTTTAAATTATTACAATTAATGAAGTTCAATTGATATACTGCTTACTAAGACATCAAGTTATTATTTTTAGATTTAATCACAACATTTATAATGGATTGGGGGGTATTTAATAAAAATGACACCCAGAAATCTTTTCACCAAAGCTCACATTTGAAAGGCTAGTTTCCGTCTCTCTTATTCTAACATAAACTCACTCTTCACACCAGCAGTAACACTTCACAATGCATTTGCTCTGAGGAATTTTTAGCTTCTTCAATGCACATATGTATTTTTAATTAAATTGTATTGAATACATGTAAAATACTCAAATGACATCAAGGTGGAGGGATTTGCATTTACTGAGCTCTTTTGATGTCAGTCACATTAGTGTGTTAACTATCCAATCTTTACAACAACTTGGCAAGCAGGGACTCTCATCCCCCTCTTATTTCTGAGAAAGTTGAAGCTCAAAAGGCTCAAATAATTTTGCCTGAGATTATAAAATAGGATTTATAGCCACATCTTTCTCTCTCGACTCTTTTCACTATATCTCACTCCTTCCCTGTCCACAAACAGAGAATAAGGGCCCTGTCTTGTATTTTCTTATTGTGGCATGGAAATGCCTCACTGTATGGAGCTCTAATGCTTGAGATTGTTTTTTGTACTTTTTTTCACTTGAGTTTCAAAGGAGCTAAAAGCTTTTTGCTCTTGTCGGTTCCAAACATATTTAATGATGATGATGATTACTTTTACTTTCATAATAAGTGTGATATGCTGAGAGGAAAGAACAGAGAACATGGTTCAGGAGAATTACTTGTCTATAATTTGCTGGTCTTCAAGAAGAAGAAAATGTCAGTGTGTATTATTTTATGAGTCAGAATGACCTGTTATCTTAATCCACTTCATCATATTAACAGTGTAACATAGTCCGTCTTTTAAAAATTCTTCCATTTAGGGCAGAATTATTCAGATGTCTCATGATTGCCAATTGCCAACTGACTAAAGGCAATCCAGGCTCTATGTTGTAATAGGATTTAAATTCCCTGCTGTGGAATAATAAGACTCAATTTAATTTTTAGACTTTCAAAGTACTTTTTAATAAAAATTACTTTATATTGATTTCTACATTATAAAGGTCATATTTGGGGATAATTTTCAGCTTTTTCATATTAATGGTGGATCTAGACAATATTATAAACATCTTTCCTATTGATATTTTACATCCAGATATAAAGAAAGTATAATTGATGATTTATCTAACTATGTCTCAGAATAGGATAAGTATTTTGGGGGGAGAACATTTTTAATACTTTACTATAATTCTCTCTTGCTCTTGCTTTTACTCTCATACTCTCTGAATTTTGATAGTAACCAAGATTATGGTTATTATACATTTATTTAGTTTCATTTACTGTCAATATCCAGGATGTAACAAAAGCAAATAGAAAGGGGTAACCTCAAGTGTTTAACTACTGAGGAAGCTGAAATGTTTTCATTCTGCAAGGGGCAGCTCTAAAGACTAGAACAGATAGGCTGTCTTAGCATATATGGCATTTAATAGGGACCGTATGAAGTTCATGGGACTGTAGAAGGTAAATTACTTGTTCTGAAGTCCAGTGAGGAAAATCAGATGAATGTAAGACATAAAAGTAAACTTTATCTCTGCCCACTAGCCAGGGATATATTTATTAGCACCCATATCAACTAAAAACTGCCCTTTATTTTTAGTCAGCAGGGTATATTTTAATTTGGATATATATTTGCATTAACCTGCTAATGCCAATCTCCTATTTCACCCTTTGATTTCCTAATCACATAATAGGTACTGTTTCTAAAGTCACAAATTGCACTAGAACATCTACAGAAATTAGTTTTTAAATCCCCTACGTGCACTGAGATGGAAAGGAAAAGGTAAACAGTTAAATTCTCCTTTGCTCTCCCTGAACAGGGTTTCTATTTCCAGTAAGGGGATTTTTCAAATGAAAATGAAGTCATGCACTTAAAAAGGTAAATTGCCAGTGCTGAACTTCTTTTCAGTGTATATTGTATTATTCATATATTTGTTTGTCAATGGGAAAGCAGAGAATATGGCATAAAACATTAATAACAGTATATTATGTTATTACATGTCATCTTATAAAACACTTTTACAGAATTTTACCACCAGACATTAAGAAGTAAATTAATTCTATGATTCCAATTAATAGCCAAGAAAACCAAGGCTCAGAATGATTTTCAGAGGCTTGTCCTGTTAGCAAGTGTTGAACAGGACTAGAAGTCAGCATCTCTTCCCCGGCATTTCATAGCTTCTAATGACTTCTAATGACTTAGTATCTATTGAACCACTAAATTATAAATGGCATCATAATGTTCAAGACAGAGACACAGCCTAAATATGTACCTCTAGAGGCTCTTTTAAATTTATATAACCCATATCTTAAATTAGCATTATTAGCTAATCAGCTAGAGCCAGACAGTATGATGGTTATCTTCTGACTCTTGAGTTCCAGCACTGGTATTTCCTGATTTTGTGATCTGGGACGTGTCACTTACACCTTTTTGTACCTTCATTTCCCCATCTATAAATGGGGAGAAGAAAAGCACCAAGCTTCACAGGATAATGTGAAGATTAAATGAGATAATGCAAACAAAATTCTTATCACAATTATTGGCATGGTGACAAGCTCGATGAACGTTCATCATTCAGACTATCTCCAGGTTGGTTGCTAGCTATTAATTTATAGATTCTTTTGGTTAGATTAAACCCTAAAGGCCACTGGGTCCATGGTTCTTTGCCCTCTTTTGTAAAATGAAGTGACTGGATTAGATGGTCTCCAAGATTTCCAAGATCCCTAAAAATTTTTAAATCTGGTACTCTTTTTAGCAGAGCTTTCAAACCAAAAATTTCTTCAATTGAAATACTCTAGGATCTTAACTGTTGAACTGATAAGTAATGTTTAGTAAAGTATTTTTCCCAAAGAAGGGAAAATATAATAAATATATTAGTGAAGTTGGGAAATTCTCATACATTAAATATCACTTAATCATTCATATTTAAGCTAATTATTTGAAATCTCCTTAAAGTAAGCTTAGCATGGAGTCCAGCACACCTAACACAAGGTAGACAACTATAGGTATTCTGTAACTGTCAACATCTTCTAAGTCACTGGTTCTTAAAGTGTTGCCTCTAGACCGGAAGCATTAGTATTGAATATCACCTGGGTACTTGTTAGAAACACAAGTTCCAGTGACCCATTCCAGACCCGCTGTATCAGAGACTCTTGCGGTGGGATCCAGCAAAGTATGTTTTAACAAGTCCTCCCAGAAATTTTGATGATACTGAAGACTTAGTACTACGGTCTGAGTGAAGAGTGAAAAAGAAAGTTCTGTTTCTGCTAAACATTTACCAAAGCAGATAAAATTGAAATTGAATCTGGCCTTAGAAGATATCAAAGGGAAAGGTCTGCTAGAAATAATTAGAAGTCAAATAACCAATCAACTGACTGAGAAAAGGGGCTAAGAAGCCACTGTTGGTTATTCCCTGTAGAGAAATAAGGTACTAAGAATGTTAAAGAAAAGTTGAATAAATCATCAGAGAGTATCACAGTAATGATTCTAGCAAGAGAGCAGCCCCAGTAAGAATACATAATGTTCCATCTTCCTGCCTAGTGTAGAGAACTACAGGTTCTCCATGCTGTGTGCTACATGAAAGAAATAAAGTATTACTCTTTCTATTTTTTATAGTAAAAATGAAAATAAAACACTAAGAACTCAAATCCCTGGTTTATGAAGAAGTACATTAAATAGGGAAGGAAATACTTAATGATCTATGCCCATCTATTTATCTGGCAAAACCTAAATATCTTCATTAGATGCTGCACTGAGAAAAGTTTTTAACATACTAGCAATCATAATCATTTAAACAAGATATGATGGAAAGGATAGACCAATGTCAGGGTGATAGGAAGATAGGTGATTTTATGTGTTTCAATGTCTTCCCTATCATCTTTATATCAATCCCAGACCCCTTTCTTAAGTCCAAAATTTCTAATTATCTCCTAGATGTTAATGTCAATAAATCGAAAACTGAATATATCCAAGCAGGTCTCATAAACCCTACTCATAATCTCTATCTCAGTTAATGGAGTTAACTTTCCCCAGTTATAAACCTTAAAACATAATATTTTGTATTTACCAAGTCCAGTCAATTTAATTTCATAATTACCCAAGGATTTACTTCTCTTTTATCTTTTCCATTGTGATCATCTTTATTCATATTACCATGATATTTTTCCTGTTTCTCTTCACAACTAGACTCTAGAAAACAGGAATAATGTCTTCTCCCCAGTGCCCGGGCTAAGGTCTGACACAATGAGCATATGCAAATTGTAAAATGTTCCCTGGTGAATGTACTGGAAGAGTAAACAGATTAATCTGAATTCTCAAGCCCCCATGATTTCAGGAGGCCATCACACATTGCATCTTTTTTTAGGAGAAAGAAATCAATTTGTGACAAATTTGTAAAAGAAGACTATTTTCTGATCCACGTCTGTCACATTTTAAGTTCTAAGTAAGTGTTCTAATCATCAGATTATATTAGATCCTCTTCCTTGACTCATCTTAAGACAAGTTATGTGTATCTTGTCCTCTTGGATATTAGTGTTCTCAGGTTTTAACACTCGGCTTCAGTGACCTCAACAAAATTAATGGTAATGTGTTCCAGGGTCTTTGGGGGAAGCCCATGAGACTGGAAATTAGGCAAAAATAGTAAACACAAAATGGCTTTCAATGATCACAAGAATCATCTAAGGAATTACAATTTATGAGAGAAAAAATTCCTGTCAAGAATTTATTTGTTACCTACCAGACACTGGCTTACGGAAACTGTTATTCTAAACAAGGTTGGCCATACTTAGGAGATGCATTATCTAAGTAGATCACAGATAAACAGCCAAGCTCTCATGGGGTTTGTCTGCCTTTCCTCCCCCCAACAAGCCCTGAGGACTTCTTTTATGTGCTATACTGTATACATTTCATGACGTAACAACCTCACTTTTATTGTACAAGATACCAGGCACTCTGAGGTAGACTGGAGTTGCTTTTTCCAAATTAGAAAGTTCAAACCAAAAGATGCAATGTTTTGTTGATTCTCAGTGCCTTCGCTGAAGAGGAATTCTAGAATGTGCAAATAGAAAAGGAAAATTCTTGGCTTACAAACTGATACAAGAAAAATCTTCCAGAAACACATGGCCTGGGATATTTCAGACTCTTGGCAGATTGCAAACCTTTACTGCCTTTTTTTATTAATAATCAGGGTTCAGATCAAGTGTCTCTAAGAAGCCAGGACCCACATGTCAGACTAGAGTTTAGCTCAGAAGTTGAACATCTTCCAACAAACAATCTCATAATAGCAGATATCTTCTCCAGCCACCAAATTACTTTGGCCAGCACAAATGTCATTGACTAAAGAGACACTGAAATGTTTGGTCACTGTTCTCTAGACAATAGAATTAAGAAGGCTATACAGTAATAAACAGGGAAAACACAATCACAATTTTGTTCTATAGACTTGTTGTAACCTCAAATGATCTAGGCCCACAGTCCCAACATCTGTCTATGGTTGCCCTTATAGATATGAAACAACAGGGTGTACGATATAAGATCATTGTTATTAGGAAATTCAAATACTTTAAGGGTATGACTGTGGAAGGAGTTTCAAAATCACGAGGTGCCTGGTAAAGTAAAGCCTGAACTTACACAGAAAAAAACACATTCTTACTCATTCCTGTCTACGTGTCCTGTGTCCCTGTAGTGCTAGAAAACTGAGGTATAACATAACACATGCCTTCAGATATTACCCTTACCTATCCACCTCAGTCAAGGTTAGTACAAGTTTGAAAGGATACATGAAAGAAGCAAATCCTTCTATCAGGAAAGTTTTACCAATATGATGGGAAGGTATCCCAAACAACTGGCTATGAGAACAAAAAGCTAGTAAAGCAGCAAGCAAAGAACTATTGTCATTGCGGAGTGTTGTTTTATCAAAGTTTGGGCTCAGGTAAGGGAAAGGGGTGCATGGTGGTGAGACATAAGAATGGGCCATAGAACACAAACTTCTGGGGAGACTTTTTCAGGAGACACCCAGCCATGAAGTTCTCCTAATCATGGTGGGGATTCTGATCAAAGTCCTCCAGTAAAGCAAAGATAATAGTAGCTACAGCAGAGCTTGCTTTAAAGGAATGTAACATCTCTAAGAGTCCATCATTTGCAGAAATTGTTTGCATCTTATCAAATAGAACAGAAATTGCTAGAGCTGTAATAACACACATTTTTATACGATTTTACTTTAAAGGACAGACTTGAGTCACTGAAGTACATGCAATGTCTCTGCAATTAGTCAGCGAGACTTGATGCAGGGAAGTGAAGAGTTCAGTGTGAAAGGATAAAGGATCAGAGAGACGATTCAGACACAGGGCAGTAACAAAGGGAAGGATCTAGACAGACAAATGGGAAAAATAGAAAATAAGGAAAAAATAGATTCCTTATTTGTTTCTGTCAACGATTTCTCCACTTCCTTAGTGGTAAAAAAATGAGATAGGAATAAAAAATAGGAATAAAACCACATTGTATTTATAATTGTGTGCCATTCTGGTTTATTTTCTACCCGTGATGTTAAGATACAGCTACATTTTGCCATTAGTAAATTTGATATAGTTAAGCCTACAGTCAGAGTTCAGTTACTTTTTAGTTATCTTTTTTTCCTGCTTTTGAAAAATTTAAGTCTAAATTTAAAAGAATCTATTGGAGTTTGCTAAAGAACAATATCAGAATTATATGTACAACTCACTTCTGCAATAACATGCAGAATTCCAGAACAGGCAAGAAAGTTAAAAAGGAAACTAGCAAAAGAATTCAGCCTGTCACTGTAGAATATCAGAAAATGACGCATGAGAGGAGAAACATCCACACGTGCACAATAGCCCCCTGAAAACATTATTGACCATTAGATAGAAATGTTTCCAATGTATGGGAAGCCACCATAGGCTACTTTGTTTTGCTTTGGTTCTCACCAAAGTCTGATTAGCCAGGGTAGGAGGTGCAGGTGGCAGTGACTTTTGGAGAGTATAAGATGTGTAGTTAGCAGTGGTTTTGTGTCATAATAGTTCTGATTTCAAGGCTAACATTTCTTAAAATTTGGGGAGAATATGGCCATCCATAGAAACCTTCTGCAAGTAAAATAAACGAAAGCCAGTATTTTTGCACGTACCTGTTTTTCTCCACTGGGCTTCTTGTGGTTCAGTAACAGCTCTACAGCTCCGACAACTTCTTTTCTGATGGCGTGTAATAGAGCATCTCCAACATAGACGTTACAGCTTAAGAGTAGTTCGATGAGCTCCAAGTTCTCATTTTCGATTGCAATGAGGAGAGCAGTTCTGCCAAGTGGATCGACGCAATTAATATTGATTTTAAAATAAATTTCAGCTTCCTCTAGGGATTTCTTGACACTTGCATAATCGCCCTTTTCCACGGCGTTCAAGTAGGCTTTCTCTGACGGTGAGAGCTCGGATTCTGCTCGGACTATCCTGAGAGGGATGCGGTCTCTGTAGGGAGCATTAACATTCCTTTTGTAATAGAACTGAGCCATGTTTCATGCCATGCTACTTCTTGGTCTCTGAAAGTGCAAACAAAACCCAACACACACAAGGATTAGTATGAGCACACTTTTGAATGATTATGCATCGCATTTAACAACTCACAATGAGACCAATAACAACGATGAAACAGCAATTATTAAGTGAGAAGTTATGTTCCCTTTAAACAATGGAAATAGGCAATAATTATTCAGTTATCTAGAAACACAGGTTTCAAAGTTCTTATTTAAGAAGAAAGAGAGGCCAGTATTTGGCAAGTTACTTATAAAAGTTCGTTTAAAAGTGACATCTGTCAGATGTTGCACTTGTAATTTTTAAAAATGATTTACAAAATTTATCATACATATATATTGTTTTTAACGGAGAACCTTGAAAGTCAAAGGCTGTATCTCTGGGGTCCCCAAACTGGACCAGGGATTTTCAAGAATGTCAGTCACTGTCAGTTTTGCTCATCGTGGAGATGCTGTTGAGATTACGGAATATCAATATCTGGGCAAAATGTTTTTCACTTTCATTTCTAGTTTTAATGTTTGTAAGAACTGGGCTTCCCTGGTGGCGCAGTGGTTGAGAGTCCGCCTGCCGATGCGGGGGACGCGGGTTCGTGCCCCGGTCCGGGAAGATCCCACATGCCGCAGAGCGGCTGGGCCCGTGAGCCATGGCCGCTGGGCCTGCGCGTCTGGAGCCTGTGCTCCACAATGGGAGAGGCCACAGCAGTGAGAGGCCTGCGTAACGCAAAAAAAAAAAAAAAAAAGAACTGACATTAAAGTTACTGTGAGTTACTGATATTAATGTCAATAAAATATCATACTCAGCCCGATGAGCATAATTTTATTTTTTTCCTCTTGTAAGTAAATGCATTGAGGCAGAAAGAATGTGTACCAATGGTATCAATTATCAAGATGAGTCTAGGCAAGTTAATTTCCAATGGAAGCATTTAGAAAAGGATTAAATATATGGTTTATTATGAAAATGCTATTTTCTTAATTCTCTTACCTCCATATCATGAAACAATAAACCACAAGACAAGAATAAATTTATTGTAAAATGTAATATTATTTTGAAATTACAGTAAATATACAGTTGAAGATGAGGAAATTATTTCAAATAAATAAGAGATTATCGTCTTAAAATAGATTAATAAAAAAGTGCGATGTCGCTAGAAGTTATACTGATTTGGCAATCATCTTAGAGGTACAAACTTACTGAAAAATGCATTCTGTTTTGAATATAATTTCTTTACTGCTGTTAGGTCCTGATTTCATACTATGGTCTGAACTATTTTATTATTCTATGTCATTTATATTCAACCCACATGTTTATTTACGTACATTCACTACATCAAATTAAAATGAATGGGGTATTCTAAGTACCTGAACATGCATAGTCATCTTAATTGATCTTTTTAGACCTAATCATTTTATAAGTAACTTAACCAGATTTGAATAATGCTTTAACTGTAGCTTGAACATGCATTGCATTAACAAATGTGATTATATTTAATGTAATGTTCCCAATTTTGCAAAGTATGCATTGTTTGCATGCTACCTCAATTTAACAGTAACTTCAGTTATCAAATAGTTGTTTTGTTTTTTAATGTCCAGATTATGCATCATGATTTCTCAAATATCTAGGTTCAGGATCTAATACACAAAACTGCAATTACATAATTTCTTCCTTTCTAGGCATATTTGATTCAACACTTTATTAAGGCCTCTTCATAGACTAAGCAAAAAGCGGTAATCCTATAATCCAGAATATTTTTCTCAAATATTTCACATTTTGTTAGTCTTGGTGTTTTAAACATATAATGACCAACTATACAGCATGATAGAAATTTACTTTTATAATTGCAGACAAAGTGTTGTTGTGAGTTCTTTAAATAGCAATATTACCTTTATAGAGGAACATAAAAATTAATACTGGTGTTCAAATATATTAATTTTAGACATGCAAATTGCTTACTTGAAGCTTAATTATAATTTCAGTATTTAGACAATACATTAACTGACTAGAATAACGGGAAGAAAATTATATTATCAGACAACAAAGACAATTTAATAGTCCTCCAGTATAACCAAAACTTCAAAAATCAACATTGTTATTATGTTACATATCTCTTTTTAATTTTCTGACCCCAAATGCCCCATATATGCATCAGTGGTAACATTCAAATATTTGCCTTAGGAAGGCAACTGTCACCCACTTCCCCAGCACAACTTTTCTATCCATGTCAGCATCCATGAAAGTGTGTGGGATCAAAGTTGTGGTTTTCACATGGCAATTTTATCCAGACTATAGTGTAAATCTTCATAATGATAATAACCACCATTTATATTCTATTTCAGCGTATACTTTCTCTATTACCTCACTTTGTCCTTACCCATGGTTCTTGGAAAAATACATTAATTTTCACTTTCTAGAGTTGAATCCAAGTTTTCCCACCAACAATATTTTTGCTTAAGACTACTGTTTCATTGTAGCTTACCCAAAATACAGGTTAAAATGAAAGTATGAACATACATACACATACACAGTATCAGAAATTCATGTGAATTATGGCTCAGTCAGGATTAGGAATCAGCTTAGAGGATGGAAAAACTGTATTTCATTTTATTTCATTTACTTTGTTTTATTAATAATGGTATCATATAAAATATTAGACAGTAAACAGCACTTGACTTCTCATTTTCAGAATACAAGATGTTGGTGACAATGAAGGGATTGGATGACAACATAGCAGATACTGGAGAATTTGTGCGAGAGGAGGGGACAGATAATGAGAAGTTAGACTTACTAAAATCGATTTCATTTAATGCAGATAACTACCATAAATGTAAACTAGGTAAGTTTCAAAAAAAGAGTAATTTGACATTGAGAGAAAGATATATTCTACTCAACGTTGTGTTTAAGATGTGAATCGGGCATGAGATTTTCCATTAGATAACCTGTCTCTCCATCTGTAAAGTGAGGAGAAACAACAACGATGAAGGAATGGGTGAGGAGAATCAGAGTTAGTGCCAAGAAAGACCTTTTATCTGCTGTCCTCTTTTAACATCTTGAACTTGATTAAAAAAAAAACCACAAGAATTCATGTTTGGATGGCTACGTGGATTTGAAATATACTTAAAATGTAAATACATAAAGTAAATAAAATTTTAAATATTTACAGTGGAATAGTAAAACAGAGAAAGAAAGAGAGGGGAAGAGAAAGAAAGAAGGTGGACCAACTCTGATGGCTAAAAACTTAAGAAAGTCAAGAAGAGCATATAATTTTTCAGTACATCCACTTGTCCTTCTGGATTACTTGATGCAGTGATACTAACAGAAGGACAAAAATCAAGTTTAACAATTGAAAACTGTGATATACGAATGTAATTGCAAGGAGAAGCTGCTGATAAGGCTGACGGCTCCTGAGCTGACACTCTTATCAGCAACAACGGAATTGCTACTGGATGGAAAGTCTGTAAAACAACCAGGGGTCTCACTGAAGCAAATATCTTGATCTCAAATGTGGAAATAAAAGCCTGTTTCTGATCCTGCACTTTCAGAATAAACTTTCTGGAGGAAAAAGATATTTTTTCCCCCATAAATTACAGAGTTGAACAGATCCTTTGATTTCAATGCCCCCTTTATGACACATAAGCCAGAAGTAAAATGGCTGCTTCATCAAGTTATGTTTCGAAGACTTGGAAGAGCTATGGGATGTGATGAAGAAAAACTCAAATCCCGCGATGTGAATTCTTAATTAACCCAACATTTATTTTCCCTAAATATGTTTGGGACTTAAGAAACAAAACTGTGGGAGAGCTTCACCTTGACATCAATCCCAAGATAAATTTAAAAAAAAATTGTCCCTAGATATGAAAACCACAATCATCTAAACAACATGAAGATATGCAGGAAAACAAAAGTTCCAGATGTTTATAGGGTCTGAAGGCATATTCCCTAAAGGATAAATTTAGCTGTGTGGTGCAAAGAACAGTGAACTTGAATTCCGAAGAACACAGAGGAAAGAAAATAGACAAATCTCCACTCTTGAGTATACATTATTAAAAGTAAAATAAAATTTCCCCAAACAAAGCTGTTTTTTCTTTTTATTCCCTAACTGCCAAAAGATACATTTCATACACGTGTGACCTTATGACACAGTGAGAAAGACTCTCATTTTTTGTTAGGATACTATGGCACATATCTAAGTTGTATTTGTATTTTTTTTCCTGAAATCTGATATAAAATAACAATTTCCCAGATAACTTATTCACACTCAATCCAATTCGGATTTTTTTCTTGAAATTGGTATAGTATATTATCTCAATAATGTTTGATACAATGCATACTCCACATAAAAGCATAATGCTCTCATTTTTGCTATCATTCCTAACTCCAGGCCTTTTTCCTCATCATCTTTCGTGTGGCTACACCAGTATCCTTCTAATAATCTCACCGACGTTATCCTTGCATCCTCCCTGTTTAGTCTCCACAATGCCACGTGCCTAATATTTCTAAAATATAAAGCTGATTCAATCACTCTCTCACTTTTAATCCTTAAATGACTGATAACCATTCACAGGAAAAACAGTAACCTATTATGGAATACGGGAGTTCCATGACCTGGCTTCTAAATGCCTTCTTTGACATATCTACCAAGACAGTCCCTGCAAAACCTTATTTTACACTGACAAGAATCCCAAACCACGTGGCCACTACAGTTTTAAGCATTTTCTCACACTGTTCTTTACAAGAGGAAAACTGTTCCTCCCCTGAGTCTCCGGCAACTCTTGTCAAGTTTTAAAACCTTCTGTGAAGTATCGTAGCCTCAGAGGATTTTTCTTCTCTTCCTCTTAAGGCAGAGTTAATGGCCTTTTTTATGCACCTTCATAAACCCTGTGGGCCTCTTAGCTTTAGAACATTTTTTTTTTTTCCTGTATAAAAGACTGGGACATACAGTATTGCATCCCAAATGCTAAGCAGGTAGTTAGTGCCCCAAATTTGTTGATGAGTCAATGAATTAATGACTATACTTTCAGGGTTATTCCTCTGTCATTTTGGGTAAAGGAATAAAATTAATAGGGTAAAATTGCTTCAATCATGTGCCAAAAAATGGTTTAGCATTTGTAGGCCCGTTGAAGGCAACAGTGCATAACCGGACATCCAGTCAACAGTCACGAAGCTACTGAATACCCTGGGGGAAAATGCTTTCATTTTTTACCTATTTTTCTTCTCTAACTATCTTACCCCCAAGCTATTTTCACCCATACAAAGAATTATAACCTTATAACCGTAATGTGTAAATCAACACATCTAGAGCTCTCAGCTCTGGAATACACTTCCTATCACTACTGCCTAAATCATCAGAAAGGCATAAGATTTTGGTCATTTGGCTGATACTTCCAGGGAAATGTGAGCACAGAGGAAAAAAGTACAAGACAGCCAAGGCTAGCAAATTGAATATCTTATAATGGGAGAAACAGAGTTAATATACCTGTTAACACGAGACTAAAATACGTGTATAAATATCTACAAAATTATAAAGAGAATATGAGAAAATCTGAGGAATAAGAGATCATCAAGAATAAGTAATTGGAGATACTGGAAGAATGACCTGGAATGAATCAGTAAACTGAAAGTTCAGACCGTGAAATTCTCCCAGTTAGGAAAAAGTAAAAGTGAAGAAAAAAAGAGAATGGATGTATAAGAGCCAAAATCTATAAAATAGCAATTGAATGAAGAGAAAATAAAATAATGGAGTGCAGGACATATTTTTAGTATTAATGACCAAGAATTTTCATAATTATAAAAGATATAAGACCTCCCATGGAAAGAATCCATAGTACCACATAAATAGATTAAAAGATTAATACATTAGATTTAAAAAATTATAAAGGAGGAGAAAAAAATATCCCCATGAGAATATCCCCTACCACATACATCATAAGGAATAGCTGTGACAACATTAGTTTTTGTTCTAGAAAAACTTTGCCCAGGGAAGATAAGACTGTAAACCAATGAATAACTCAGGATTTCACTATTCCCATCAAGAAATTCTGGCATGTAAGTTTATCTGAGATAACATCCTGCTCACCTGGGCAAACAACTTCCTTATCAAACACTTTACTTATCAAGACTCTCTCCAGAACCCTCACTTGGCCAAATCAACCAATCCTAAATTAGTATGTCACAAATATTGCCCAATCTCAGTCATTCTCCTACCTTGAAATATCCACCTTAAACTCCAGTACCCAGGGCAGAAAACCCTACAAATATTCTCCCCAATTGGACGCTTTGGTGGCACTACACAGCTATATCAATGTGATGTTCTCCCTACTGCTGGGAGTTATAAAGAAATTATCCTTGCTTTACTGGAAAACTGTATGATGATATTTTGGGAGTCTGATACATAAAAAGTATAAAGAATCAGATTAACATCAGACCTCAACAGCAAATTTGGAGGTTTTGACTGAAAAGTAGAAAAGGATAAAACCCCCCCAAACAGAATTTTGAAGCTAGAATTTCATATTTATTAAAATTATTTAAATACAGGGAGGAATAAAATTAGTCTCATGCATACAGCCTCAGAAGATTGCTCACATGAAGACCATATTTGATCACAGGATGATACTACAATATATAGAAAGTATAGATATAAAGGGAAAGATTTCTATGGTTTAAATAGTTGAGTTTTTGTATGTTTTGCTCACTGATCTATGTCCGAGGCTTAGAAAAGGGTCTAGTATGTAAAAAGTACACAATAAATATTTACTGAATGAATAAAGTATCTACTGAACATCTGTATGTCAAATGTGTATATTAAACAATGGCAATACCCTGAAGCCAGGATCCTTGCTCTCACGGAGCTTATGATCCATTGGACGGGACCCACAAAAACTTTTAAAAAGCAAAGGAACCGACAGCAAAATTACCGTTTTTAAGGGCTACAATGGAAACAAATGATGAGGGGGGTGGAGAAAGATGGCAGGAGGGGGAGGAGATGGAGATCTACCTTAGGTAGGGGGTTCAGGGGTTACCTTTCTATGACATGAAAGATGACAAAAAGCCAGCTAAGTGCTATTAAAAAGTGCAGAGAAGACCATTATGTTAAAATGATCTGAAAGTGAGAAACCAGTGAGGCAGGAGGAGCAGGATGCATTCTAGGATGTAAAACAGGGACAGCATGTCTGGAGTATTGTGAGCAAGAGAGTGGAAGAAATGGGTTCTGTAGCCAGGAAATGCAGTGCGAGGATCTGGGAATGGATTCAAAACATAATAAAAAATTCTTGAAGGGCTTTGAGCTGGGGATGTACATAATCCAATTTCCGTTTTTCTTTGTTTGTTTTTTGTTTGGGGGTTTTTTTTGGTCGCACTGCATGGCATGTGGGATCTTAGTTCCCCGACCAGGGATGGAACACAGGCCCCCTGCAGTGAAAGTGTGCAGTCTTAACCACTGGACCACCAGGAAAGTCCCTCCAATTTCTGTTTTTAATGGTCACTTAGGCTGCTGATTGATTTGGAAATGCATAAGAGTGAAAACTAAGACCATCTGCCAATAAACCAAGTGAACGACATCGAGAGTTTATATCATGAAGGAGGAAACATTAAACCTTAGGATTAAGAATG
Organism: Kogia breviceps; assembly: GCF_026419965.1. Lineage (NCBI taxonomy): Eukaryota > Metazoa > Chordata > Mammalia > Artiodactyla > Physeteridae > Kogia > Kogia breviceps. Next base: position 14,417,502 of record NC_081325.1, read on the forward strand.
CAAAACCCAGACTCTGATGGTGGTATGTTTGTGGAGATTTAAATGTTTTCTCATATTTTATTGAGTTTATTAATATTTTATTAGTGCTCTGATTGAATATATTTCTAGTACTCTCATTCTAATCCTTTCCCGTATCCCTATTTTTTCATACCTTCATAGAATGTGAAGATTTTAAGGAATACATATATCATTTTATAACAAGAATGTGTGTACACATATTGCTATTACTACATCAGAAACACTTTTACTTCTTTCATTGTGTCAAAGATGTCACTACTTGTAGACAGTGAAAGCATAACTTGTCATAAAGGAAGCAATATTAAGAAGAAATGTGAGGGAAAAGCAACACATGTTGCAAATAAGCAGTTTACAATATTAGACAAAAGAAAGACAAAACAACCTAGTTTCAAAAATGAAATATTCAACAGCAAAATGTATTCAAAAGTCACCCAGAACAACCAGATCCTGCAGTGCATAGCTGACCTTTAGTTTCTGACATTGTGTGTGGGCACGTGTGTGTATGTATGAATGGTAACTATGGTAATGGTGAGTCTTTTGAGCAAAATAAAAAGGAATAAATCTTGTAGTGATAGCAAAAGTAATATAAAAATGCTTAAATTTGTATGCACGTATAGAATTTTTGATAAATATATGACACCCCCCCCCCAGAAAAACCAATTAGATTATTGCAGAGGTAAGGATACCATGTTAGATGTTATTTCTTTGGGTCATGGTGGTGGTGGTGGTGGTGGTGGTGGTGGTGGTGGTGGTGGTGTGTGTGTGTGTGTGTGTGTGTGTGTGTGTGTGTGTGAGAGAGAGAGAGAGAGAGAGGGAGAGAGGGAGAAGTAACAGAACACATATTTCATCGTAGCATATCAACCAAGAAGCATGAAAAATCAGAGCAGGAAATGGAATAACAATAAACAATGTTGAGACAGTTGGTTAGAAGTTTTGGAAATAATTATTTAGTAACACCATAAGAGTGATTCAAAGTATATTTAAAAGTTAAATACTGAAGCAAAGTGACAGGAAAATGTCAGTAAATATTAATCAGTCCTTTCGATGGGGAAGAGTTTTCCAAACAAAACACAATGGAGAGATGGCCATGAGGAAGAATCATGCTATGTATACACAGAATGCAAAAAATCTTAGTATGAAAACAATGTACACAATTAAGAGGCAAAACAACTAGGAAAATTATTCAAAATAAATATGACTGAGAAGAGGTTATTAAATAGAAAAGAAAAATCACTAAGATTCAAAGAATAAAAAGAACAGCCTCCTGGGAGAAAAGGAAATATAACTGGAAAATATCACTTGAAAATGCATTCTACTTTACTGACCTCTAAAACTGCGAAGTCTACCAGTATGATAAAAGACATTGCATGTCAAATGTGATCACATTACATACAAAAGAATACCTGGTACCAGAAAAGATGCAGTGAAACTACTTCTGTTGTTAATTGTTGGTGATAGTTTAAAGTGAAAAGGAATTAGAAATATGTGTATCACCCTTTTGAAAGGTTCAAGCCCTTTACCCCACAAATATCTCTCCCAGGAATCAACCCTGGAGCTGTATTTCATAAAGCAGGCAATGATATATACACAAAAGGAAAAATAACTCTTACATGGGAAAAATAACTCTTAACATATTGTCGGAAAAAACTGGAGAGACTTAAAAACCAATAATTGTAAGCTAGTCAATTAAGAGCTAAATATCTATTTAATTAAAAAGTGTGCCACTATTAAAATAATATCTATTAAAAGTTAATATTATGCAGAATAATCATATTATGATACGTGCTAATCATGGATAAAATTTTGAACACAGTAAAATTACTGTCTACAACAATGATAAAACCTGTAAGAAGGAGGTAACTACACTTTAAGAAAGGTTACCTATGGGTAATTGGTGATTTCTGTTCTTGCCTAAATTTTTTAAGTTTTGAAAGGAGAACACAGTATATGTTACTAAAAACAAAAACAAAACAAAACAAAAAAACCTCTTAATCACAAAGTAAAAGTTTACTTTATAAAAGAAACAATCAGCTGTCCTTGATAATTAGCAGAACTCTCATGTTTAAAAGGTATTTGACTTGTTTTTCATGGCTGCAAATGCTAGAACAAAGACTAATAGGTAGAGATTATAATGAAAAAGCTTTCTTCTCAACTAAAGAGTGATCTATTAGTGGTAATGTTTGTGGTCAAATATTCAATGTGTTTCTCAGAGGTCAGCAAACTCCCTGTTGCTGACAGTATTCAAGCATGCGAGAGGCAACTCAAAAGCAGAAATATACTGGAGAGAGAATTCAAGAACTAGACAGATGACTTAAAGTGGATAACCTTTAATGACTGTAGTGATTAGACTCTGATCCTATGAGTCTCTGCTTTTGTCATTGTCTCTGCCAATAAGCCATGTGACTTTAGACACATTACTGTCATTCTTCCTCCTCCTCTATTAAACTTATAATGAATCATCTTCATGTTTTCATAAAGCTCTATAATTTTTGACTTAATTTTTATAATATAAATACAAGGTTATTTGTATTCTGCTTTGATACATGAGTTTTTGCTCTTGGTTATAGACTGGGTATCTCCTCATTATATACAAATGAGTTTTCTAAGGAAACTGTTTCAAACTTATTAGTTGTTTAGATAAACACAACTGTATGAAGTAGTCATTTCAAATCGACTTATTTTATAACTACAAAGAGAAATTAGCTTTTTGAAGATAACACAGTTTTTAGAATTTTCCATCGTAGTCTTCATTCTAAATATTTATTATGAAGTTAATTTGGTTATCTTTATATATAAAAAGTACTATTTTATTATTAAAACTAAAATATATTTTATGTTTGGATAGTGAAGATATACAGGTTTACCATCATGCTGGGGTTAGACAGAATGTTTTTATCAGGGGTATAATTTTTAAAATTCACACATGTATCTTTATTTGTTATACCTGTAAATACAACAGCCTACATTAGTTTTTTTCTTCTAAATGGTAGTTATTATATGACATTCATTTCTCATATAGTCTTTATCTGAGGCATTTGGAGGAAATATAAAAGTAGAAAACAGTGTTTCCTGTACTTATTGATTGTATAATTTGCTTTATTTAGCATTACCAAGAGAGTTCTTAGCATTTGGGGGGACAAAACTAGACTCCCCTGCAACCACTGATATATAGTTCCTAAAATTTTTTTATGCTTAGAAGTTTAATCCAATGTTTAATGTGTCCCAATCCATTGTTCTCTGTATTCCTAAAAAAACCTGTCCTGATACAAAAAGGAAAAGATAGGTTGTTTTGTTTTGTTTCCGCATTTTCAGTTACTGAAGATAGTGTGGTGAGCCTATTATTAAGGTCCCAAGCTGTAAATCCTGAAGCTGATTTATTTATAAGTCCACTGCAATTTCAGGCAAGGGGTCACTTTTGGTGAAGCAATGTCCCCTCCTCTATCTGAAGGCGCATTTTTTTTTAAGTTTTTTTTTTTTTTATGTTGACCATTTTTAAAGTCTTTATTGAATTTGTTACAATATTGCTTCTGTTTTATGTTTTGGTTTTTTGGCCACGAGGCATGTGGGATCTTAGCTCCCAATGAGGGATCGAACCCCCCCACACACACACCCCGCCCCCTACACTGGAAGGCAAAGTCTTAACCACTGGACCACCAGGGAAGTCCCTGAAGGCACAACCTTTAAAGGAAAGTATACGGAGTGAGTGCGGGTGGCAGAGGGTGACCTGATCTACCAACTTGATCCTGAAGACAGACTAGTTAACTGGGGTACATCAGTTTCACATCTGCTTGGTGTCCACTGGAAATCCTTACTCCTTCATATGTGGGTTCCATTATTCAAAAAAAGATTTATTGAGGCTAATTCTGTATCATACCAGGACTATTTTGAGGGCTAAAGATAAAAAGTCAAATGAAACACAATCCCATTGGGTGAATTTTATGGCACATAATTATATCTCAATATAGATGTTAAAACAACAGCAAGAAATCCCTGACCTCGGGGAAGACACTATCTAGTAGAGGAATTTTGTTGATAATCAATAATAAACACCACGTGGCAAGTTCTCCAGTACAGATTTATAAACTGTTTCTTGGGGATTCCAAAGAGAAAGCAGTTAGTTGTACCTGTGGGGAAAGAAATGCTTGTTAATGGAGCTCTATGTAAGTAAGTATTTAACTATGAGTAGGTGTCTCCCCAGTGGCTATTGGAAGCAAGGAATTCCAGGAGGAGGAAGCAGTTTTTTAAAGGCATAGGGATGAGAAAGAGCTCCCCCATTCTATGTTAGTTTCTCTTCCTAGAATAACTGTTATTGTTCATAAATATCCAGACTTTTACACAATGACTCTCCTATTATGCCTTTTAGAATTTTGGTTACCCCAATTTTGTTCTAAATTACTTAGTGACCTTTATTATTCCCTACCAAATACTGAACTTTTTAGTGATTGTATAAGTTTGGGAATTTGAAAGAACTATACAAAGTCACAGGAAAAGATACATTTCTGTGGCTCAGAAAAAAATTTAAACTTCTGCAAGGACATGCAGCCACTTAGTGATGCAGCCAGAAGGTGCTGCAAAATGGCGAGCAAGCAAAATGCTGATGGTTTCAGTAAGTAGTCGGAGTCAGACATGGTAAACACCTTAAGGATAAATTTTATTCCACATTCCCAACCAATTTTTGGTCTAGGCAGGTGGGAGTGAGAGTTCTATTAGGTTAGGGCTGTTCCTTAATGAGGCTGGTCCCGCCATATCCCTAGGAATTTTGTTCTTGCCTTACTGCTTAGATCTCCAAAGACTGAGTCTACTTTAAAACACAGCCCCTTGTAACAACAAAAACACTGTTACAACCAAAACAACAACACTTATAGAACAGTTAATCCATGCCAGGCACTGTCCTAAATTTTACATGTATGAACTCAATCCTCAGGAAACCTGCCTGGATTAAGCACAATTGATCAGTGACCCTTGGGATGGATAGTGAGATACCTAACTTGACAAGGTCACAAGGGCTTGAGAAATGTGATCCCTACTCTATGTCCAATTTTCTTCATCCCATATTACACATTTTGCTTTTGTCTCTGTTAATGAAATGGCCATTCAGTTTCCCAGTGACTAGGTTTTTATCATGTTCCCTAATTTTCCAGTGATGCCTTACCTATGTAGTTCGTCTCCTAATTCTGAACCTCAGATTCCTCATCACTGGCTCTCAGAAACTCCTTCTGAGTCCTTACCAGCACCGCTGGACCTCCCCTAAACATCGGTCCCTCAGATCTTAGGCTTCTCTGCAGACTGAGTCTTGGCAGCCATATTAACCTATACTCAAGATAACGGAGGCCCATTTGTCACTCCCCGGTTGGCTCTTCTCCTGTTTGGAGAATATTTCCAGGCTCATAGATGCCTGCTAAAAAGACCCCTGGCAAGTCATAGTCACCTCATCTCCCCCTTCCCATTCTCTAGTCATAGCATCTCAAATAATCTGGTTCAATTCACTATGAATGCAGCTAGAAAAAGAGAACATAATTTAGTCCTTTGCTCATGTGAGATGTAGTAATTAGTAAATAATTAAGTGTGGGTTTCACTCCCAATATTAAATGAAACCCAGAATGTTAAAGCTCAGTAGAACTGTGCTGCAAGGCGACTCTCACTTTCTTTGCTGTTTCTGGATAGTAATTCAGACTGAATAACAACCTAAAAGCACTATACAATTAACAGAGAAGTAGTAGGCATAAATATCATAAAAGGCAATCTCTTCCTTTTGTCTTGAACTTTTAAATCTTTCACTCAATCTTTTCATGTCCTTTCAATTTACCAACTGAGTTTATTTCTATGCTGAACTCAAACATCAATTATGCAAATCAAAAACAAATTAGTTTTTTTAAACTCGACTGCTTAGAATATTCTTCATAAAAGTTCAGTATGCACAAGACATTCAGCATTTCTTAAATACCTCCAACAAGTATAGTAATTACCATAGCAACTTAAAAGATTACATTTATTTGGCAAAGCAGGTTTTTTTACAGGTTATTTGGTTATTGTCCAAATTTATGATAAATTTGCCTTCCAGAGAATTTTGTTATTCTGTACTGTCATTTGCCTTATGACATTGTGATCATTATTTAACGATATAAATCTATACTATGATGTTTAAGTACTCATCCTAGAAGTTTATTTTCTTAGTATACTGGCATTGAAAGATTTACGACCACGCTTCAAACAGCTTTTATCAGCAGGCATGTTAGCATTTTCTTCCAAATTCAATTAGCTCTATGTCTTTGGAAATTTAACAGATATGGTAGGATTACTTATATAAGTGGTATAGTTTATTTTCCATCAAGTCTTCATTTAAACTTTAACTAAATGAAGCTAATTTTCTTAAAGTCAATGTTCTCCTGTTATTCTAAGAGTTGGCCTAAACTAATTTAAAGCATTGATTTCAGAAATGAGAAAGAGCTATGGTTTATTTCATAGAATTCTCCATTCTGACTCTGGCTCCATTAAAACAGCTCTTAGATCTCTGCTAATTTTCTCTGTTTCCTGAGGACCCAGTTGCCTTAAGGAAATTGAGGAATTAAACTACCAAGATCTACTTTAATTCTAAAGATATGATTCCACACCACCTCAGGTAAAACAGTTTGTTAGTTTTGTAAACATTGCTGATTTATTAAAATTACCATGAAATTGAAGCCGGGAGTTAATTGTCAGTTTACCATTCAAAATAACAATCCCAAAATGCCATGATATTAAAAACCTCACAGGCGCTCTGTATGCACTGATGGAACATCTAGATGAAAAGCTAAGTAAAAATCCATTAATCAAATATTTTGTCTATAGAGTATCAGAAATTAGAATATGTATAAATATTTATTTTTCTTAAACCAGATGTTTGACACATTGTAATTATAGCCTTCTGCTACTGAAACCAACATTGTTAGTGTTTGGAAGTAAAATAATCATTATTATGCAAATTCTATGACATTTTCTATATACATTTTACTGAAGATATACTAGAAATGTATTTTAGTCAATAATTATTTTAGATCGCCTCTTTAAATGTTATATAATGAATGAACATAGTGAAAGACCATCTTAAATGGAGGTAAACTTTAGCATCAATACCTAACCAACGCTGTATTTTGGGGATTTAGCAAGGGTGTAAAGCTTAACTTGCCCTTTGCTAAATTTCTGCAAAAATAATCTGACTTCTCTAGTTGATATATTTTTTTATATTTTCTGTATACATCAGTTAATTTTATGTGTCAACTTGGCTGGGATGCCCAAATATCTGGTTAAACATTTCTGGGTATTTCTATGAGGATGTTTTCAGAAGAGATTAGCATTTGTATTGATGGACTGAGTGAAGCAGATTGCCCTCCCTAATGTGGGTGGGCAGTACTCAGTCTGCTGAGAGCCTGAATAGAACAAACAGGCAGAGGAAGACTGAATTCGCTCTCTGCCTGACTGTTGAGCACTGAGACATGGGTCTTCTCCTGATCTTGGACTGGGACTGTGTTCCTGATTCTTAGACCTCGGACTCAGACTGGAATTTATGCCACCAGATCCCTTGGGTCTTGAGCTTACAGATGACAGATAGTGGTACTTCTCAGCCTCCATAATTGTGTGAGCCAATTCCTTATGATAAATATCATTTGTATCTACTATCCATCTATCTAGCATCTATCTTCTATCAATTGATTGATCTATCATTTATCTATCTATCGATCGATCTATCATCTATCTATGTATCTATCTTATCTATCTATCATTTATCATCTATCAATTGATTGATCAATCTATCATCTATCTATGTATCTATCTTATCTATCATTTATCTATCTGTCTATGTATCTATGTATCTACCTACCTATCTATCATCTATCTATGTATCTATCTTATCTATCTATCTATCTGTCTATCTATGTATCTACCTATCTATCTATCCATCCATCCATCTCTATATCTCCTATTGGTTCTGTTTCTCTGGGGAACCCTAATACATTGCACCTTCTGCTGCCTCTTCTTTTGTCAAATTTTAGAACTCCTCTTGAGTGTCTACATTTTGCATTTTTAAAGAACATAAGATTTGCACTCAGCAAGAGCTAGTTTGTACACCAGTGCAGATGCCTTCAACCAGTGTGGTCTACACATAATTACTTAACTCAGAGTTATGTTTTCTCATGTGTAAAATCAAGATAATACTGACTCTCTCAGAATCCTCTGTTAAAGGGTCAAGATAAATATATATTAAGCTTGAATGGTGCTTGAATTCTGAGAAACAGAATTCAAATAGGCATAGAAACGCATTAAAAGCCTATTAAATGCTTATTCAGTCTCAGCCTTGACCCTTTTTTTCCTGTAATTTTGGAAGTTCAGGACTTGAATTAACCCTAAATTTACTGCAAACACATTGTAATACAGTAACTAAATTTCACAACCCAAGAAGTTTTGGTCTGAGGGACCTCAGGTGATTTTACATTTCTCATAAGGATAGAACACTAGAGCTTTGGTTCTCCTGCTTCTAGGCTGACAATAGAAGGTGTGTTAGTTTGGGAGCCTAAACATTTGTGTTTTTGCAGTCTCCTGCCACTTAGCCTCAGGGTAGTTATTTCCTGTCCTCCAGAACTCAGGTTGTCTGGTAGATAATGATGCCCATGCAGTGTTGTTGCTATGCAAATGTGATTCAATATACAAAAGTGGCTGATACATAGGTATTCATTTGAGGGTGATCATCTTTAGATTCACTGAATGTCTAACTGGTGAAATTTACATGTAAACTCATGAAAATAATTTGTCAATATTTGTAAAATTGAGCTTAAGTTTCTTTAAATTTAAGACACATGTAAATTAGCACACATATTTCATGATAAATATAAGTAATAACCACTATATAGTTTTGTTTTTTAATGCAAGAAATATTTAAATTAATTTTATAAAATTAATTTCTAGAGTATAAGAGATATTGATTATAGTCAATAATTAGTCAATAAACTAAGTTCAAGTTTATGAGAGGACCAGTTTTCAATAATCTACTGCCATCCAATACATTTAATATTTATCTGTCAGCTTCAGTTTTATAAGACTTGGGAAGTATAACTGTGTCTCATAAAATTAATGGAAATATGAATGAATAGCTTAATATATTAGAAGTATTCTTCAAGATGCAACATACACAGGTGGGTAGACAGATAGGTTTAAGAGCTATCGAGATAAAATACATGTATTTGTAAAGAAATACATTTTTACTAATCATTTCATATATGAATAAAACAGAATGAGCAGGACACTAAATAAGAACAATCACTATAATATGTACCAATGTAAATCATAAAATGATGCTGCAACATAAAATTATGATACAACATTGATAGTTTGGACTTTGTGGTGTAAATTCATATGAATTTCATAAGTCTATATTTTAAGTACAGAATCCCACAAGAAGAGTACTTCCTTTCCATTTAATGGCTTGATTTTTCTAAGCTAAAAACTAATCAAATTTTTAAAAGAAATAAAAATTTTCAATATTTTATATTTATGAATAGAGTAATAAATACTAAAAAATCATATATACAGTAATAAGTGATTCCACCATACTTTAACTAATCAAGCATTTTATCACCTCTCTTTTGACAGGAAATAATTGGAAGAACATTTGTATAAGAATGGATCTCATATCTCATATGTGGCATAAATAAGGTATGATGCCCTAAGTGTGGCAACATGTTTTTTTATTATTACTGTGGACAGTAAAATAAAAATGTTTCTAAAATTGTTTTTCCAGAATAGGGATGACAGTTCCATAATGGTAAATATTTTAAAAATGGGCATCTCGCTCCTTTAGCAAAGGATCTATGTAAGCTACCCTGAAAGATAGAATAAAAATTCCTCCCCAAATAGCCAGAATGAATGAAAAGATCACAGTAGATGTTCTATTACATCATCCTTCACTCCACTCTACTGAAAGACAACTGGAAACCATAATAATTGTGTGGTGGTAAATGACCTGTTTAAATTAGGTTTGTAAGGCAATCGCTTACACATATAAAGTGAAACTTAGTTATGGGTTTTGGTGAGTTAAGAAAACAACAAAATTTTAAAAAATAAAGAAAGGATAAACATGAATATTTTACTCCAATATCCCATAATTGAATATAATAAAGCCAAATACTTAGAACAATCAGTCATTTATTCTCTCATTTATTCGTCCATGGAAACTTTATCAAACCTTTAGTGTCTTTGGGTGTTAAATTGAGAATTTGAAGATAAAACAATATGGCTCTTCTTTTTAGAAAACCTGTATTTTTAGGTCGTGAGAAAACTACCTAATGTATCAGGTATGATCTCATGAGTGCAAAAATATATTTAGAAAGATTTATAGATACTTGGAAAACTTCACAGAATGGTAATATTTGAACTGAATTTTGAAGAATGAAAGATGTATCAGATAGGGAAAATACAAGTCATTTTTGGAAGATGGAAACGGCAAATGGATGGAATCATTTATATTAAGATATATCACATATATTAACAGGAAATGATCTGGCTAAATAGAACTTCTGGAATCATATATAAATCAAAGAAGATAATTCTATAGTTATATTCATTTTTTACTTTAAAATACATTAATTAATTCATTTTAAAACTTTGTCAAATGCTTAATCTATGCTAGAAAATAGATTTTAAATGCTTCCACGGTTTTCTTTAACTTTTTATTTTGAAATAATTTTAGATTTACAGAAGAGTTGCAAAGACAGTACAGAGAATTCCCTTAACTTCTCTTAATGTTAATATCTTACGTAAGTGTGATTTTTGTCAAAAACAGGAAATTAAAATTGGTAAAATAATATTACCTGAACTACAGACTTGATTAGAATTTCACCATCTTTTTTTTTTAAAAGCAGTGAGTTTCAGTTTTTTGTTTTTTTTATTTATTTATTTTTGGCTGTGTTGGCTCTTTGTTTCTGTGCATGGGCTTTCTCTAGTTGCGGTGAGTGGGGGCCACTCTTCATTGCAGTGCGTCGTGGGCCTCTCACTGTCGCAGCCTCTCTTGTTGCGGAGCACAAGCTCCAGACACGCAGGCTCAGTAGCTGTGGCACACGGGCCTAGTTGCTCCGCAGCATGTGGGGTCTTCTCAGACCAGGCCTCGAACCTGTGTCCCCTGCATTGGCAGGCAGATTCTCAACCACTGCACCACCAGGGAAGCCCCGCCATCTTTTTTTACTTGAGATATTCTTATTATTATTCTCTTCCAGGATCCATCCCAGAAAAACCACGTTGCACTTAGTCATCATGTCTCCTTAACCCAATTTGTGACAATTTCTCAATTTTTCCTTTTCTTTCATGACCTTGACTTCTGAGGGACACTGGGCAGGTATTCTGTAGAATATTCTTCGATTTAGGCTTGCCTGCTTTTCCATATGATTAGACTGAAATTATGGCTTTGGGGAAAGAATGCCACAGTGGCCATCTCATTGTATCATCTCACAATATCAACATGGCTTATTACTGATGGTGATGTCTTTGATCACTCCATGAGGTCGTCCTGCCAGCCTTCTCCACTCTTCTATTTGGTAGAAACAAATCAACATGTTCAAATCATGTTCAAGGTGAGGAGAATTAAGCTTCACCTGCAGGGAGGATTATTAAAGAGTTTTTGGACATAAGTGAAAACCACCACAATAATTAATAAATATCTACAGGGGGAGCTTCAAAATGGTGGAAGAGTAAGAGGTGGAGATCACCTTCCTCCCCACAAATACATCAGAAATACATCTACATGTGGAACAACTCCTACACAACACCTATTGAACACTGGCAGAAGACCTCAGACCTCCCAAAGGCAAGAAACTCCCCACGTACCTGGGTAGGGCAAAAGGAAAAAAAAAAGAGAGAGACAAAAGAATAGAGATGGGACCTGCACTTTTGGAAGGGAGCTGTGAAGGAGGAAAGGTTTCCACACACTAGGAGGACCCTTCACTGGTGGAGATGGGGGAGGGAGGAAGCTTCGGAGCCACGGAGGAGAGCGCATAAACAGGGGTGTGGAGGGCAAAGCGGAGAGACCGCACAGAGGATCGGTGCTGACGTGCACTCACCAGCCCGAGAGGCTTGTCTGTTGACCCGCCGGGGCAGGCGGGCGGGGCCTGGGAGCTTTGGTCCGATCGTAGGGAGAGGACTGGGGTTGGTGGCGTGAACACAGCCTGAATGGGTTAGTGTGCCACAGCTAGCCGGGAGGGAGTCTGGGAAAAAGTCTGGAGCTGCCGAAGAGGCAAGAGACTTTTTCTTGCCTCTTTGTTTCCTGGTGTGCAAGGAGAGGGGATTCAGAGCACCACTTAAAGGAGCTCCAGAGACAGGCACAAGCCGTGGCTATCAGCGCGGACCCCAGAGATGGGCATGATATGCTAAGGCTGCTGCTGCAGCCACCAAGAAGCCTGTGTGCAAACACAGGTCACTATCCACACCTCACCTCCCGGGAGCCTGTGCGGCCGGCCACTGCCAGGGTCCCGTGATCCAGGGACAACTTCCCTGGGAGAATGCACGGCATGCCTCAGGCTCTTGCAAAGTCATGCCGGCCTCTGCCACCGCAGGCTCGCCCCGCATCCGTACCTCTCCCTCCCCCGCTGGCCTGAGTGAGCCAGAGCCACCGAATCAGCTGCTCCTTTAACTCCGTCCTGTCTGAACCAAGAACAGACGCCCTCAGGCGACCTACACACAGAGGCGAGTCCAAATCCAAAACTGAACCCTGAGAGCTGTGCTTACAAAGAGAAAGGGAAATCTCTCCCAGCAGCCTCAGGAGCAGCGGCTTACATCTCCACAGTCACCTTGATGTACCCTGCATCTGTGGAATACCTGAATAGACAACGAATCATCCCAAATTGAGGAGGTGGACTTTGGGAGCAATGATATATATATATTTTTCCCTTTTTCTCTTTTTGTGAGTGTGTATGTGTATGCTTCTGTGTGTGATTTTGTCTGTATAGCTTTGCTTTTACCATTTGTTCTAGGGTGCTGTCTGTCCGTTCTTTGGTTTTTTTTTTTTTTTTTAGTAAAGTTTTTAGCACTTGTTATCATTGGTGGATTTTTTTTTTTTTTTTTTTGGTTTGGTTGCTCTCTTCTTTTTTTCTTTTTTAATTCTTTAAAATTATTTGTTAATAATTATTTTTTACTTTTTATTTTAATCACTTTTTTACTTTATTTTATCTTCCTTCTTTTTCTCCGTTTTATTCTGAGCCGTGTGGAGCACAGGCTCCTGGTGCTCCAGCCAGGTGTCGGGACTGTGCCACTGAGGTTGGAGAGGCAACTTCAGGACACTGGTCCACAAAAGACCTCCCAGCTCCACATAATATCAAATGGCGAAATCTCCCAGAGATCTCCATCTCAATGCCAAGACCCGGCTCCACTCAAGGACCAGCAAGCTACAGTCCTGGAAACCCTATACCAAACAACTAGCAAGACAGGAACACAACCCCATCCACTAGTAGAGAGGCTGCCTAAAATCATAATAAGGCCACAGATACCCCAAAACACACCACCAGACGTGGACCTGCCCACCACAAAGATAAGATCCAAACTCATCCACCAGAACACAGGCACTAATCCCCTCCACCAGGAAGCCTACACAACTCACCAAACCAACCTCAGGCACTGGGGACAGACACCAAAAACAATGGGAACTACGAACCTGCAGCCTGCGAAAGGAGACCCCAAAGTAAGCTAACCAAAATGAGAATAAAGAGAAACACACAGCAGATGAAGGAGCAAGGCAAAAACCCACCAGACCAAACAAATGAAGAACAAATAGGCAGTCTACCTGAAAAGGAATTCAGAATAATGATAGTAAAGATGATCCAAAACCTTGGAAATAGAATGGAGAAAATACAAGACACGTTTAACAAGGATCTAGAAGAACCAAAGAGCAAACAAACACTGATGAACAACACAATAAATGAAATTAAAAATTCTCTAGAAGGGATCAATAGCAGAATAACTGAGGCAGAAGAACGGATAAGTGACCTGGAAGTTAAAATAGTGGAAAAAATGACTACAGAGTAGAATAAAGAAAAAAGAATGAAAAGAATTGAGGACAGTCTCAGAGACCTCTGGGACAACATCAAACGCACCAACATTCGAATTATAGGGGTCCCAGAGAAGAAGAGAGAAAGAAAGGGACTGAGAAAATATTTGAAGAGATTATAGTTGAAAACTTCCCTAGTATGGGAAAGGAAATAGTTAATCAAGTCCAGGAAGCACAGAGAGTCTCATACAGGATAAATCCAAGGAGAAACATACCAAGACACATATTAATCAAACTATCAAAAATTAAATAAAAAGGAAAAATATTAAAAGCAGCAAGGGAAAGACAACAAATAACACACAAGGGAATCCCCATAAGGTTAACAGCTGATTTTTCAGCAAAAACTCTGCAAGCCAGAAGGGAGTGGCAGGACATATTTAAAGTGATGAAGGAGAAAAACCTACAACCAAGATTACTCTACCCAGCCAGGATCTCATTCACATTTGATGGAGAAATTAAAACCTTTACAGACAAGCAAAAGCTAAGAGAATTCAGCACCACCAAACAAGCTTTACAACAAATGCTAAAGGAACTTCTCTAGGCAGGAAACACAAGAGAAGGAAAAGGCCTACAATAACACACCCAAAACAATTAAGAAAATGGTAATAGGAACATACATATTGATATTTACCTTAAATGTAAATGGATTAAATGCTCCAACTAAAAGACATAGACTGGCTGAATGGATACAAAAACAAGACCCATATATGCTGTCTACAAGAGACCCACCTCAGACCTAGGGACACATACAGACTGAAAGTGAAGGGATTGGAAAAGATATTCCAAACAAATGGAAATCAAAAGGAAGCTGGAGTAGCAACTCTCATATAGTCTATCAAAATAGACTTTAAAATTTTAAAGAGATTGTTACAAGAGACAAAGAAGGACACTACATAATGATCAAGGGATCAATCCAAGAAGAAGATATAGCAATTGTAAATATTCATGCACTCAACCTATATAGGAGCACCTCAATATATAAGGAAAATACTAACAGCCATAAAAGGGGAAATCAACAGTAACACAATCATAGTAGGGGACTTTAACACCCCACTTTCACCAATGGACAGATCATACAAAATGAAGATAAATAAGGAAACACAAGGTTTAAATGATACATAAAACAAGATGGACTTAATTGATATTTACACATTCCATCTAAAAACAACAGAATACACATTCTTCTCAAGTGCTCATGGAACATTCTCCAGGATAGATCATATCTTGGGTCACAAACTCTCCAGAAAGTAGGTATAGAGGGAACTTTCCTCAACATAATAAAGGCCATATATGACAAACCCATAGCCAACATTGCCCTCAATGGTGAAAAACTGAAGCCATTTCCTCTAAGATCAGGAAAAAGACATGGTTGCCCACTCTCACCACTCTTATTCAACATAGTTTTGGAAGTCTTAGCCCCAGCAATCAGAGAAGAAAAAGAAATAAAAGGAATCGAAATCTGAAAAGAAGAAGTAAAGCTGTCACTATTTGCAGATGACATGATTCTATACACAGAGAATCCTAAAGATGCTACCAGAAAACTACTAGAGCTAATCAATGAATCTGGTTAAGTAGCAGGATACAAAATTAATGCACAGAAATCTCTGGCATTCTTATACACTAACGATGAAATATCGGAAAGTGAAATTAAGAAAACACTCCCGTTTACCATTGCAACAAAAAGAATAAAATATCTAGGAATAAACGTACCTAAGGAGACAAAAGATTTGTATGCAGAAAAGTATAAGACAATGATGAAAGATATTAAAAATGATACAAACTGATGGAGAGAAATACCATGTTCTTGGATTGGAAGAAAAAACATTGTGAAAATGACTCTACTACCCAATTCAATCGACAGATTCAATGCAATCCCTATGAAACTACCACTGGCATTTTTCACAGAACGAGAACAAAAAATTTCACAATTTGTATGGAAACACAAAAGACCCCAAATAGCCAAAGCAATCCTGAGAAAGAAAAACGGAGCTGGAGGAATCAGGCTCCATGACCTCAGTCTATACACTACAAAGCTACAGTAATCAAAACAGTATGGGACTGAAACAAAAACAGAAATATAGATCAATGGAACAGGATAGAAAGCCCAGAGATAAACCCACACACATGTGGTCACCTTATCTTTGATAAAGGAGGCAAGGATATACAGTGGAGAAAAGACACCCTTTTCAATAAGTAGTGCTGGGAAAACTGGACAAGTACATGTAAAGGAATGAAATTAGAACACTCCCTAACACCATACACAAAAATAAACTCAAAATGGATTAAAGACCTATTTGCAAGGCCAGATTCTATAAAACTCTTAGAGGAAAACATAGGTAGAACCCTCTATGACATGAATCACAGCAAGATCCTTTTTGACCCACCTCCTAGAGAAATGGAAATACAAATAAAAATAAACAAATGGGACCTAATGAAACTTAAAAGCTTTTGCACAGCAAAGGCAACCATAAACAAGACAAAAAGACAACCCTCAGAATGGGAGAAAATATTTGCAAATAAAGCAACTGACAAAGGATTAACCTCCAACATTTACAAGCAGCTCATGCAGCTCAATATCAAAAAAAGAAACAACCCAATCCAAAAATGGGCAGAAGACCTAAACAGACATTTCTCCAAAGAAGATATACAGTTTGCCAACAAACACATGAAAGAATGCTCAACATCATTAATCATTAGAGAAATGCAAATCAAAACTACAATGAGATATCATTTCACACCGGCCTGAATGGTCATCATCAAAAAAATCTACAAACAATAAATGCTGGAGAGGGTGTGGAGAAAAGGGAACCCTCTTGCAAGGTTGGTGGGAATGAAAATTGATACAGCCACTATGGAGAACAGTATGGAGGTTCCTTAAAAAACTAAAAATAGAACTACTATATGACCCAGTAATCCCACTACTGGGCATATACCCTGAGAAAACCATAATTCAAAAAGAGTCATGTACCAAAATATTCATTGCAGGTCTATTTACCATAGCTAGGATATGGAAGCAACCTAAGTGTCCACCAACAGATGAATGGATAAAGAAGATGTGGCACATACATACAATGGAATATTACTCAGCCATGAAAAGAAATGAAATTGAGTCATTTGTAGTGAGGTGGGTGGACCTACAGTCTGTCATACAGAGTGAAGTAAGTTAGAAAGAGAAAAACAAATACCGTATGTTAACACATATATATGGAATCTAAAAAAAAAAAAAAAAAAGGTCATGAAGAACCTAGGGGCAAGACAGGAATAAATACACAGACCTACTAGAGTATGGACTTGAGGATATGCGGAGGGGGAAGGGTAAGCTGGGATAAAGTGAGAGAGTGGCATGGACATATATACACTACCAAACGTAAAATAGGTAGCTAGTGGGAAGCAGCCGCATAGCACAGGGAGATCAGCTCGGTGCTTTGTGACCACCTGGAGGGGTGGGATAGGGAGGGTGGGAGGGAGGGAGACACAAGAGGGAAGAGATATGGGGACATATGTATATGCATAACTGATTCACTTTGTTATAAAGCAGAAACTAACACACCATTGTAAAGCAATTATACTCCAATAAAGATGTTTAAAGAAAAATATACAAATATCTTGGGGAGATACTTTGAGGTAATGTAAATATTCTTTCTCTTCTTGAAGTCTGCCCACTGATTTATTTCAGCATCCATTTGAGGATCTTCCCTGAAGCAATTATTACCACTGTGCTCTAATGGTGATTTTTCTATTTCTCCCATTCCTACACTTATTACTTGAAATTCTACTTTAAGGAAAATATGTCCTTTCAACTCCTATTTATTTATCTATCCAATTATTTATTTATATCATTATGGATTTGTAGATACTTATTTTATTTTTGAGTTATTACAAAATAGTATTATTTCTTTTGTTCAAATTGTTTCAGCTTTGCACATTGCGAGGTCTTTCAGGTTGGCACAGGTATTCTTTTGTGATTCTCTTATACTTTTTATTTATTTATTGAACACTTTGTTACTTTTTGGCAATACAAGATGCTCTAAGCTCATTTTATATTTCCCTTGCCCCACTTTAGAAGTAAAAGTTTTTCAAAAGAGCCCAGTTCCTTTTCTTGGAGCATGTTATTTAGAAATTAATATCTAGGTGCTAGCTGTGCTTACTGCTAGCGGGGTGTCACTGATGTTCATTCTAGTACTTTCCTTTGTTTACTTGTAACTTTTATTCTGACAATAAGAAGGCTGGCTCTCATATATTTACAACATATTAACCTGTGAGTGACAAAATGTTGCCTGCCATATCAGTAAACATAGGATGTTGCAGCCATCAAGCCTTCACATTACAGCTGCCCCTGAGGGAACTCAGGATAGAAACAGGATGCCCACCATCAAGCCACCAGCCACTACAGCCAACCCCAACGGTGCACCCCGAGGAGACTCAGGTTGGGAAAACACAGGATCCTGGCCCCAGAGAGCTGAGATGCATGTCAAAGGAATGATTTCAGTGAGCCCATCTTCCCATACACAGAAAAGCACTAAATTCATTAACTTGAGATATCTCATTTTCATTAATTAACAGTAATCTTCTGAAGTTCCGACTACTTGGTCTTTGTTGCAACAACTCCTATAATATCCTGGCTCCTCCCTGACCTCTTTGGAGCCATCTCTCAGAGCTAACTGAGAGGCTATGTTCCAGGCTTAAGTCCTCATTTTGTCCGCCAAATAAAATGTAATTCTCAGCTTTTAGGTTGTACATTTTTTTCACTCGATAAACCTATTTCTTGAACCTTAGTATACACATAATATAGTTTCCGAATTACTTGACCACATCCCAGTGAGAAATAAATAGATTTACCAACTAGAGCACAGTGTCTATGTACAGTTCTTTGTGTCTGAGCCTTGTAATATCTAGACCAATTGTTAATTTCCAATGTTATTTAGATCATCTCCTCTCCTCCCCACCATTCCACTGTTTTTTAATATTTACAGTCCAAGGGAGATTGATCATTAACAAATTACTGTGTGGAACAAATGATGTAAAGCTTTTGCTAGATCCCCTAAAGTGAAGTGAAGAGCTCTTGCTTGTGTTAATAATGATGACAAAACACCCCCTAACCCAAATCATAACATGTAAATATTAATGAGTATCCTGGTACATGAAAACCAATTAATATTTAGCATAAAATATCATGAAATTGGCATTTGGTAAATTAATAAAATATTTGTTCACTCAAAGAATATTGCTGAGATTTTATATGTATTTGACAATGGGCTAGTAAAGTTTCAGGTGGGTAAGGCATGGTCCTTCCTCAAAAGAAATATATGTGAGTCAGTGTTGTTCTAGGGATAAGCACAAAAGGAAGTGGCTGTGAGTTCTCATCCAGTAGTCTCAGGGTAATTAATCTATACATTTGTAAACTCTTACAGCCTAGAGAGACTTTTAAGTGTTTGAGACTTTCAAGTGTCAACTGCTTTCATGTAATGGAGTTCTGTTTTCAGGGTGGATTCTATTAAAATATTTGGAAATTGTTGTCTTCCTGCCAAAGATAAGAAACATTAAAATATTCTCAACATTGTAACAAAGCTCAAAGGAAGAGAGTGCTCACAATGTTTGCACATAACATAAAGAGAAAGAGGATCTGAGAAAAGAGAAAGTCAGTATCTTGTAGAAAATGTATGGGCAGCTCCAGCATAGTACTCTTTTGTTCTACAGCCAGGGCTATAAGAACACAATCTCTCAACTTGGTTATCTCCACCTGAATTTCAGGACTCAACTCAAGCATCACCTACTCTTGAAAGAATTTCCTGACCCTCCTCCCTGACAGCAATGGCAGGTTCAGGTAGGTTTTTTATTTCCATTCCCTACAGCTAGAGTCTCAAACTTTAAGCAAATTAGATTCTCTGAGCATTTAAAATCTCCATTGTATTCACTGGTTTTCTATTTTTCTCTCCCACCCTAGTTCCTCATATACATTAAGGGACTTAATATTATAGTCCCTCCTTAACAGCAAAGGCTGTTTCGCTGCTCCCTGTATTGCCACTACTTACCCTATATGATCAGTTTGTTTTGTCAAATAAGTGAATGAATTAAGATTGTGCGCTTGAGCTATTTACAAGAGCAGACGGAGATTAAGTACGCTTAGAACTTTTGTTAGCAACCTCTAGACAAAGAAGAGACTGTTCCAAGTCAGAACTGCGTGGAACACTAAAGTGGATAAACAAATGATGATAAACAGGTTGTCAAAAGCAGAATCTACACTTTACCAGAAACATTACATTTTGTCACATTTATCAAAGGCTTCCCCGGAGTTTTTAGTTAAGGTTAACTGAATGTTAAAAACCAGGACAAACTCTACGTTTTTATAAGTTTTTGTGTACGAAATATGCTTGTTAGCTATATAATAAACCCATGCATTTCTTTTCCATGTTATGAACTTAATGACTCTCAACTCACCTTAAAAAAATCTTTTAAAAAAGCAAAGGAATCTCCTTCAAGCTATATAGGGTGAGCCCTGTTAGAAAATTGTTGCAGCCCAGTATGGACCAAATGCGCAAGTAGTTTCTCTTACAAAATCATATCTAACAAAGGCCTTTGCATCTAAGGAAACTGCATATTATAGGAGCACATAGGAGAGAGACTAATTTTTTCCTGTGTGAAGCTTAAAGAACTTCATAGAATAGGAATGAGTGCCATTTTGACGAATAAGAAATGTGGGAAAGATACTCTAGATATATGAAAATTGCTCTGCCATTTTATTTGAGGTAAATGATTCTCTTGCATTTATGCGCTCAATAAATATGTATCGTATAGGTAGTAGGTGACACGTGTAATATGCTGAGAAAACTGCAGTAAGTGAATAAGTCAGATATGGCCACAGTTTTCATGGAACTTGTATTTCATGACGGGGAGATAGAAACAAATGTAACAAATTATCATGAAGATCATCAGGAAGTGCAGACAAATAAAATTGGTGATGTGATTCCTAGGACCCATGTGGCTACTTTAGTTCCATTACTGCATTAGGGGAAGTTTGTTGGAATCTGAATGACAAAAGGAGTGAGCTTGGGAAGATTAAAGAAAATGACAACATCAGCAGAAGAAGGAAGAGGGGGCCAAGGCTATAAGGCTAGAAGAAAGTTGGTTGTTCACTCTGGAGCACTGGGAGAAAGAAGTGAAATGAATGCAGAGGTCATTACAAAGGCCATCAAGATATACCTCTTAGTAATACTGGACTTTAAGATCTCCTAGCTAATTAACTATGGCTCCTGAGGACTACAATCTAAAGGTCACAAAATCATGTGCAAATGCAGAACTGTCTGGAAGGTGAAATCTAGATAGTAAGATTCTTGATTGTCCAGATGTTTAAGAAACCCTTTTTGTATTAGGAAGTAGGAATTATAGTGGATGAGGGAACGGATTAGAAACTTCCAGAGAAAGACCACAGTAAAGAAAGGTAACACTCACTGGGTGCTTAGTATGTTCTAGGTACTCTGCCCCGTGCTTTATATACACTATCCCATTTAATTCTTACAACTCCAAGAGGAAGTAATTTTATTATATGTACTTTATACATGATAAAACTGAAACTCTGAGAGATTAAGATATTTCCCTATGATCGCTACTGAGCAGGGCCCTGTGGGGCTCCTGGGCACAAAGCCTTTCTGTGTCCCCCATTTCTTTGATCACAGGAAATAGCTTTCATTCAGCCTCCATGACCTTCCCTGAGTTCCAAAGGACAGATTCAAGCAGTTGTTAATTAGGGAACAGAGGGAATGCCAGATCAGGGAGGAAAAAAACAGTCAAGAGAAACAATAATGCAGCCCTGCGGCAAGGTCCTGCTTCCCCAGCAACCGATGCACACAACATCTTGGAGCTGTTTTGCAGATACTGAAACCCCCTCCAGGTGGGGAAGTGAACGATTAATGATGGTACGCTGCCCACAAGCATGCAGACCCCAGACCAGTTGAAACCCGAAGGCTGATGATGCTGACTCCTGCTTACCTGGCCAGCTTACCTGGCCAGCAACCCTTCAGAAGAATGTGCTGATCAAGCACTCTTTGAACGATTCCTCTAAAACTTCTCACTAGCCCCTCCAAGTTGGGAAACAAAGGTTTTCGAGGCAGGAGCCCACTGTGGCACCCTTTGCCTGGCAAAGTAATACAGCTATCCTGTTCTACTTCACTCAAAACTCTGTCTCTGAGATTCAATTTGGCACCAGTGTACAGAGAAGCTGAGCGTTCAGCATCATGATCATACAACTAGTAAGTGGCAGAATTGAGGTATAAACCCAAGCAGTCTGGCTCCAGATCACACACTCTTTATTCCTGCACTGTCTTGGCATTTCAGTACAAATGGAAAAGAACTATAAAGAGTGGGTATCAGTTCTTATTAAAAGAAAAAAGAAGTTATAACTGATTTATAAAGGGTCATTACTTTTATTGAGAAATCATTTTAACTAAAAAGATTTATATTGTATTTTATAGGTTGAAAGATTTTTACATCTCTTCAAATTTCACTTTGCAAATCTATAGTAACAATAAAATATTTGTGTATTTTAAAAAGTAAATAAAACATTATCAAGATGACACTTGATAATTTGAAAAGAACTATAATAGGCAAAGTAAATAACAATTGCAGATAAAATTCTAGTATAAGACATAATGCTTTACTCTTTCAAAATGTTGTCACCTATATGAATCTTCCTAACAATCCCAGGAGGAAGTGAATTTTAGAGGTGAGGAAACAGGCGTGGGAGTAATGTGTCCAAGTGATTTCACACAAAAAGACACATAAAAGATAATGAAAGTATTTCCACAAGGACATGTCTTAACAACTAAGAACTGTATTAATAAACTATAGATGAGAAATTATAGATATATGATTCTTTCGAAAAATGTTTTGACAGTCTCAAACTGTTGGTATTTTACTTTTACATGGCATAGGTTACTATAAATATATCATAAAAAGATCACAGAATTTCAAATCTGCAAGGTAACACATTGATCTTCTCCAACTCCCTTAGATTATTCTGTCTGTAAAAGAATTCATATTCTTACTATAGTTCCTACTGAAAATGGTTCATACTGTTTTTATTATATGAGGTAATGAATACTACTGATGAGTACTTCTTGTTCTATAAGCAGGAAGCACTGTCTCTCAGTTGTGTATAACTTATTATTATGAATTCTTGAAATGCAAATATTGCTATAGGCAACCCATTTCCATCTATGGCAAATTACATGTCCACTCATACAATAAAGTAAACATATCTTTACTGCTGCTACCATGTTGTATATACACTTTTTGTATATACACTTTTTCTTTACTGAGAAGTAAAGCCTTCACTGGAGGATTCTTGAGTTAGTAACTTCTCTTCCCTCAAACATAAATCCATGATGTTCATTTCCATCTGCTGTAAGGACGCCTACATGTAGAATGCCTCCAACAGACACAAGGTTCTAGGGCCTGGCTGGAGAGAGATTCTTCTCTCAATAGTATGTGACCCTTAGGTTTTGTTCTTTTGTAAGGTATGTTTTGCACCATTTTGGAAGATTATGCCTTTTTTTTTTTTTTTTTGGTACGCGGGCCTCTCACTGTTGTGGCCTCTCCCGTTGCAGAGCACAGGCTCCGGACGCGCAGGCTCAGGGGCCATGGCTCACGGGCCCAGCCGCTCTGCGGCACGTGGGATCTTCCCGGACCGGGGCACGAACCCATGTCCCCTGCATCGGCAGGCGGACTCTCAACCACTGCGCCACCAGGGAAGCCCCTATGCCTTTTTTTTAAAGCTGGGATTCTGGATAATAGTAAAGTAGTCTGGGTATTACCAAATACATCCCAAATTCTGAAACCTATGACTTAAAATTTGCTGTCATGAGACTTGCATTTTATGTTTTACAACAAACATTGTGATAAGTCAGAAGAGCCAACCCCATGTCAACCAAAATGCTCTAAGAATGAAATCTTTCAGTAAGTCCCTGTGAGTAGAGTTCTTCTTGATGTCCTTCATGGAGAGAAATTCCATTCTCTAAACACTGTCTCTTTGAGAAATAAAAACATTTTTTCTTGAGATCAAGGTAAATGCATCCTTACGTAAAATTGAAAAGAATCAGAAGTGTCACAGAAACAAGGGTAGAATAAGAAGATGATAAACAAGAGAAAGAGTAAATTCATAGCATAACATGGGGAAAATGGAAGTGAAGTTTGATAGAAAGAATGAGGCCTTGATTGAGTTTGACAAGTTCAGTTATAAGCCTAGAGGACATTTATCTGGACAAAAGACTTTCTAAATAGGAAAATATGGAAAGATTCTGGAGTAGGTACCAGAGAAGTCCACCATACAATGTTGCTAGTATATAAGAATGTCAAACAATTAAGAATATTGCAACTCATAGGTGTCAAGTGTCCTTTCCCTCCACTTTCACCTTTGATACATTGCATTGTTGTCAGTAGGAATATGGGCAGTGTGATCCCCATATGCTAACTTCAATTTTAATACAAATCAAAAGATGCCCTCTTGATATTACTGTACAGAACAAGGTGATTATTGAGTTTAATTAAAGACAAAAGAAAAAACAAGTTAAGTCTGGGGGGTTTGTTACTGTTATTATTCCCCAGGCATCTACTGGTATCTCATCAAACCTTTGTGGATACCAGAGAAGCTCAGATACACAGCTGCAACCATATATACTGGGCATTTAGGATACAAATAACGAATAATTCCTTGGACAGCTGCAATGACATCTGTGTAGCTGAACAATTCTTCTCTCTGTTTCTATTAACTTCTCAAGACAATGCACGTGACCTATGAAAACTTCTCCTGTGTGGTCTTTAGAACCAAAGTGAGAGGTCAGCAGAATGATTATAACCTTGCTCTTCCCAGTTGTACCTGATTAACAAGGGAGATGGGGAGGAAAGAATATGTCCTCTTACCAGTATTGCATCTAAGCACAAATCCTTGTGTCTTCCTTTCACACCAGCAGTCTCTGGCCCCGTGGTCCGCGGACCCTCGCGTTGCACCCTGGGAGCCTCTCCTGACTCTGGAGCACTAAGACTTGCCAACGCACTATTCTTATTCTTCAAGAGTATTGGAATTGGAAGTCTCTATTCCCAAAGAACTGTCTAATCAAAACTCCAACCATAGTAATGTCCATGAAAGAAACTGCTTAAATCAGTTTATAGAAAAAATGATTTCTAGGGCTTCCCTGGCGGCGCAGTGGTTGAGAGTCCGCCTGCCGATGCAGGGGACACGGGTTCGTGCCCCGGTCCGGGAAGATCCCACATGCCACGGAGCGGCTGGGCCCGTGAGCCATGGTCGCTGAGCCTGCGGGTCCGGAGCCTGTGCTCCACAGCGGGAGGGGCCACAACATTAAGAGGCCCACATACCACCAAAAAAAAAAAAAAAAAAAAAAAAAAAATGTCTTCAATGAAACTAGAATGGAAATGAAAATGTTGGCAGGCCTGTCTCAGAAAATTACTTTTTTGAGTCGTTGGGGCTGGGGGGGAGATGGTACCTAGTATAATGGCTAACATTAAAAAAAGAGGGTTGTCCCACATTAACAGTTACATAACTCGAGAGAACTCATTATAACTGTAACTAAGAGTTTGGGGAAAACATTACGGTGGCACTTTGATGTACCACCCAGATCTCTCTTCAGTTAAGGCTTCATTGAATCAACTGTTGCCAAAGTGTACAGGAGACAGCTTTCAGCTGCCAGCCCCTTCACCTCACCCAAGGTCACACCTGCTGGGGTGGCATCAGAGCAAATGATTAATGGATGCAGAAGTAGAAAGTCTAGTCACTGTGTCTGGGTCGGGTAAATCTGGAGTCAGGTTAGCCTCTGAGCACCCTATGGGATCAGCCGAGGTTACCCTTGAGTTT
This sequence comes from Kogia breviceps, assembly GCF_026419965.1. Lineage (NCBI taxonomy): Eukaryota > Metazoa > Chordata > Mammalia > Artiodactyla > Physeteridae > Kogia > Kogia breviceps. The sequence goes on from NC_081325.1 coordinate 14,443,445, forward strand.
GCACTACAACTCAACTTGATGCTTTTCCCAGTCCTGCTCCCTTTCCTTCTCTTCCACTCTGTAATAAATATCTAGTAGACCCTAAGTTCCATTTCAGAGTATATGTAACAGAGAACTCAGCCTGCCACAGCCATCCAGGCTGTGGGGTTCACACTTCATAGCAATAAGACTCTCAAAAAGATAATGTCTTCTAGAGGGTTCCTTGGTTTTGTTTCTGTGGGGTTTTTTTTAGTTTTTAAAGCTAAATTATCTGTTGTTTTGAATACTTTAAGTCAGATTTGCTCTTAATTGGTTTTGACTATTTTATATGTTTTTATGTAAGGAAAGCTGCTACTTAAAAAAAATCAAAACTTTGCCCATTGAGTTTGCCTGTGAAGATGAAGTATGTTACTGATAGTGGGTCAAAAGTTATCAAGCCATTTTAAGGAAATCCTTTCCTATAAACCGTAACCCTAAACACTGTCACACTGAAATAGATTATTTTTCTCATCAGTTCCTAATTAAATTCTAGGATGGTTAAGAATGTGCTCTCATCATATTTCTTGTTTTAAGGTTTTTGCCTCTGAGCTCTCTCTTTGACATAGTTCCTATCATAGCATCTTTAGATGAGTACATAGTGACTGGGGATACACATTTACTTCTCTACCACATCTGGATGAATCCTGGATAAATCCTACTCTCTGATGTTTTTTCTTATATGTCCTATCTATTTATTGCTGCTGGAATAAAAACAAAGCAAAACCAAAATACATGGGAATGTCAGCCACCATAAAATCCATTTTCTAATGACCATTACCATCTCAAAGTTGTTAGTTAACACTTTCAGTAGGCTGACTTCTACTCTCTTTGGTGACTCTTGGAAGCTTTCAATTTTCCCTCATGCCTCCTATAAATGATTGCTTTTTCCTTCTCAAGAAGCAGCTGTGCCTTCTATTTCACTGTAAAATATGGTCTGTGACTGCCCCATGTCCTCCATCCATAGCCATCCCTCTCCCTAGTATTAGAGACTTGGGATGTTCCTCTCTGTTAAATGCAAAATAGTTCACCTATGTTCTTGTCCAAAATTTTGTTACAGTGTTTACCCCTGCGTCTTGGTGATGGTGTGCAAACGTGATGGGTTTCTCATTCTTGCAAACTCTGTTCCTCCTCTTTCCTCTACTTCTTACTAGATATTGATAACACCCAAGATACTGGCAGGGGTTACATAGCAAGGATGATGGTATGCAGCCAGTGACTGCAGCAGAATTCACTGGACAGTTTGACATGACAGTGACAAGGAAGCCAAAAACTAGTGGAAGATAACTTAAATGTTTGTAGCCTACTCACAAACTTGTTTTTCGAATCAACACACGAGACAGCTGGCATTCAGATGTGCAGCGTATTCCTATGCGTAATTCCCAGGACATTAATTTGTATACAGGAGTGATATTATTAGGGTAAATATAAATATCCTCCAATGTTTAATCATATCTTTCTCAAACACTGTTACTTTATACTTAATAATGAATTATTTGCACCAAACTTGGTATTGGTCACATAGGAATGAGAACCATTGATCCACACCAGTGGTTCTCAGTGTGTGATCAGCAGCATAGATGTCACCTGGGAACTTGTTAGAGATGCAAATTTCATGCTGTACCCTAAACACACTGAACCAGAAAGTCCGGAACATAAGGCAGCAATGTGCTGTACTCTAAAGTTTGACAATCACTGATCTAGATGCTAGAACAATATTTTTAAAGAAAACACTGAATTGCAAAGTCACGGTGGCAGGGTTCAAGTTGGGCCTAGAATACCTTTTTCCAAACTAAGTGATCTTGGGTGGCACGGTCTAGATAAATACTGCCTTGCATACAGTCATTAATCAAATATATGTCAGTTGAATGACGTAACTCAGATGATTCATTACTTCTTTTTTTCTTGTAACTAACATTTTTGAATTTTCATCTACTTGAAAAGAGAAAGTAGCAAACATTCAGTTGTATTCAATTGACATTTTCTTTGCCCCAACACAAATCAGTTTATAGACAATAGACAATATACACTTTTCTATGTGTAGACATTTTAAGTATATCTTTATTCTTATGGAGACAGAAGCACTGAGGGGAAGTTAACAATATACACACCAATATTCATATTCTAGACTTGCACATACTTGCTACAAGGCCCTGAGACTTAAAGTCTGAATGCCCTCATCCATGATTATAATTATAAAAACACTCTCTACAGAAGAAGAAACAGAGGCTTAAGTTCAATAAATAACATAACCAAAGTGACACAGATAGTGACAGAGCTGAAATGGAAACCTGGTAAGTGCGATACCATGCTCGCAGCCACTGTCTGTTATGACCCTAATAGAACTTATCTCATAAATTAAATAAGGAAATATGCAGAAAGATTTTGATATCTTTAACCACTAGTAGTATTAGTATCATTGTTATTACTCCTAGACCCACATGAAGAAGTCCCAAGGATTTCCACTAACTGGTTGCCTTGATACACTATAGCTCTGCATACCCCCTCCTGGAGCTATTACATACTTTCTTTTCCTCTGCTTTCCCCATCAGAGAAGTCCTTGCCCCACTACAAAACGATGGAAAGGAATATAGCAGAAACCATTATTTCCTGGCCTCTAAAACTATAATCACATCTCTCTCTCTATCTCTCTCTTTTAAACTTAAATAATATCATTAGGGTCAATGGCATTATTTGTTTTATAATGCAGGCATATCCAGGGCATCTCTAACTATTAGAGAGAGCACAATGTCAATGAAAAAGTTACTATCACTCGACTTAGAAGCAACCTGTGAGCTTCAATGCAATTTTCATAATTAACTTTCAGTAATAAATTACTAGCTGTGATCCTGCCACTTAGTGAAAGATTATTATGCTCCTGGCACTGTGATATATTTATTTTATATATCTTACCAACTGCACTGTTAGCTAGGTATTTTTAGCCTCAGTTTGTAGATGAGAAGCCTGAGCATTAAAAATATTAAGTAATTGCTACAAGGTTATCCAGCTAGTGAATGTGAGGGTCAGGACTTAAACTGGGGTCTGTATAACATCAAATCTGAGGCTTTTGATCACTTCCTCCCAAGCAACTGGGGTGGTTTAGCAAAATTCAAATGGCACACACTGTGAAAGCGTGTCATCATTCTAATATTTTTCTCAAATGCTTTTAACCATAACGTCCCATCAGCTAGAAGATTCCATCTGCCTTGGGTAATTTACTGTAAAAACAATCAGATTTGAGCTTGAAATAGGATCTTTTTGTTAGTCAGCTCATCAACAATCAATTTTCAGACACAAATTTTACCTAAAGCAGAAGTTTTGCAAACAGAAAGTAATATGCATTTCCTGTGTTTTGATGTTTTTGTTTTACTCTACACCTTTGTTGACTGGTTATGTCAGTGAAAGTACCGGGAAGATAAATCAAATCAAATCAAATCAAAGACAGGTTGATTCCAGAAGGAGCCACATCAATTATTTAATTCTGCCTTTTCATTGTTACTGTTGTCAGGTATCTGGCACTACAGGAAAAAATATTTCCAGCCATTTCAGGCAATGGGCCTTAGAAAGAGGCAATGTTGCAAACGAAGAGGATTATTAAACGTGAGAAATCTCTAATGCAAACATTATTCAAAGAAGACAAATGTTTATTTTAAAATATTTGTATTTCCTCAAAAAAGTGAAACTACCATATGATCCAGCATTCCCACTTGTGGGTATATATTCCAAGGAAATGAAAAGAGGATATCAGAGAGATGTCCACATGTCCATGTTTGTTGCAGCATTATTCACAATAGCAAAGATATGGAAACAACCCAAGTATCCATCAATGCATGAATGGATAAAGAAGATACACACACACACACACACACACACACACACACACACACACACACACACACACGAATACTATTCAGCCATGAGAAAGAAGGAAATCCTGCCATTTTTGACAACATGGATGTGCCTTGAGGGGATTAGGCTAAGTGAAATTAGCCAGACAGAGAAAGACAAATACTGTATGGTCTCACTTATATGTGGAATCTTAAAAAAAGTCAAAGTCATAGAAATAGAAAGAAGAAAAGTGGTTGATAAGGGCTGGGATGTGTGGGTAGGGTAAATAGTGAGAAGTTGCTTAAAGGGTACAAACTTTCAGCTATGAGATGAGTAAGATCTGAAGATCTAATGTATAACATGGTGGCGAAAGTTGATAAAGCTATATTGTATAGATGAAATTTGCTAAGAGAGTAGAACTTAAATGTTCTCACTAATAAGAAAAAAAAGAAGAAAAATATGTGAGGTGTTGGATTGTTAACTAGATGCGGGGATCCTTCCACAACGTGTACATGTATCAAATCACAACAACGTACATTTTAAATATCTTACAGTTTGTTTTGTTCTGTTTTGTTTTTAAGAAGATGTTGGGGATAGGAGTTTATTAATTAATTTATTTATTTTTGGCTGTGTTGGGTCTTCGTTTCTGTGCGAGGGCTTTCTCTAGTTGTGGCAAGTGGGGGCCACTCTTCATCGCGGTGCGCGGGCCTCTCACTATCGCGGCCTCTCTTGTTGCAGAGCACAGGCTCCAGACGCGCAGGCTCAGTAGTTGTGGCTCACGGGCCTAGTTGCTCCGCGGCATGTGGGATCCTCCCAGACCAGGGCTCGAACCCGTGTCCCCTGCATTAGCAGGCAGATTCTCAACCACTGCGCCACCAGGGAAGCCCCTTACAGTTTTATTTGTCAGTTATACCTCAACAAAGCTGAAAAAATATTTAGACAGTTGCAAGTATGAATTTGATTGGTATCTGAAAGTTAATAATTGCAAGGATTAACTTCATAAGAAAAATATTTTAATGTGATTCTTTAGACACTTTTCTATTGGTGTCCTGCTAAGGATGATAAGGACCTCCTTCACATATACCATCCCTTCCTGTCCTTCCGTATCTTCCCCCAATGTTGATAATTATTTTAGTATTAGGTTGAATCATATGAAGTAGTCATTTTGTTTAAAAAAAATCACATATAGGCAGTTTCATATGGTTCAAACTATTTTATATTTTAGAAATAATATTTATAAATCTATATTTATAAATAATATTCATAAATTTAAATACTGTTCATAAATAACAGTATAAATTTATATTTAATGTTCTGTTTTCATTTTAACTTTCACCTCCTGACTTCAGTGATCTATAAATTTAATTATACATTTTCAACTTTGTAATATTTCCAGTAGGTACTGTCACCAAAGTTGGCCCTCCATCTTTTGTCAAAGTTTGATTCTATGGTTGAAAACCATAAAGATTCATTTGCATTATAATAACTATATGAATATCATTCATTACAGAGTTGAGTATTGGCCTGGGAATCTATTTTGTTTGTTTGTTTTTTGCTACTCAAGTAATTAATTCATCTTGAATCTGGAATTCAAGACAGACTCATCTAATACTCGTCACCATAAAAGCAAAAATTTTATATCAGTGGCTCGAGATAATGCATTGTAAATACTTTTGGAATGATGAAAAATAAAATGAAAAATAGTTCAAATTGAGCTTAATTGTATGTAAGGACAGGTGATTTACAGATGATCGTAATAAGCACATGTTCATTTAATCAAAAATATACAAGAAAAATTTTATATTATGCTATACCTGTATGTCAACAGAAATAAGAACGGCCTAGGAGTGAGCAGACAGAAGGGGACAGTATGACTGAGATACCCATTTACACGACACTATAACTAGAAGCAAGAAAAGAAGGCAATAAGCTGGTTTTGTTTCCTGTGGGGATTTGAGTAAATCACTTGTTTTCTCTATGCTTTATTTTTTTCCTTTTTAAAAAGAAAAGTGCTATAAAAGAAAAACAATTATATACTGGATTTCATCAAACTTAAAACTTTCACTCTGCAAATGATTTGTTTAAGAGATGAAATGACAAGCCACAGACGTGAAGAAAATACTTGCAAACCACATCAGATAAATGACTAGTACATAGATATTTAAAGTACTCTCAAATCTCAACCTTGAAAAACAAAACAAGAACAAAAACACATTAGATAATGCACAAAAGACATGAAGAGACATTCCATGGAAGATTATATACAGATGCAAATAAGCACATATAATTATGTCTGATACTAGCCATTGGAGAAATGCAAATTAATGCCACAGTGAGATATCACTATTAGAAGAATGGCTGAATTTTAGGATAAAAAAATAGTAAGGGCACTGAAGTACAGATGTCACCTTATCCTACGTTCCCACATCCTTTTGCGGTTAAGTATGTGGAGAAACTGGATCATTCATACATTGCTGCTAAGTGTGCAGAACGGTACAGTCACTCAGAAAGATAGTTTAGCAGTTTCTTAAAAAAATAAACATTCAAATAGGATATGACTCAACAATTACACTCTGGGCATGTATCCCAGATAAATAAAGACTTATGTTCACACAAAAAACTGTACACAAATGTTTATAGCGGTGTTGTTGGTTATGGTAACAATCTGAAAATAATCCAGATGTTAAGTAGAGTGTGGTTTATCCACACTATGGGCTACTACTCATCAATAAAAAGGAAAAAACTATTGATACACACAATACAATGCATCTCAAGAGCATTAATACTGAGTGAAAGAAGCCAATCTCCAAAGGTCAAACACTGTATGATTTCAGTTATCTTACATTCTCAAAATGACAAAAATACAGTGATGCAAAACAAATGAATGGTTTCTAGTGGTCAGAGATGGTGCCTCTCAAAAAACCACAGACACACACAAGTTAAAATATAAATCAAGAGGCAGACCCTGGAACAGTCCTGTTTAAAATAGTCTTGAAAAGGAAAAAAAGATAAAGATTTGGTGAGTCTTCCTAAAACTGAGATTGATAAATATGGATTAGAACTGAAAAGGAAGGAACAAGGACCCTGTTTTCCCAGTCATTTTACAACTGGATTTAAATCCAGTCCCTGAAAAGTTAATACTTTAGCAAGTGTTATAAAACCTGAAAAGGCTTGGAAACATGATGTCATACATGCCAAGACTGATAAACAGAAAACTAGAGACTGTTCGGTAATTCATGTGGGTACACTGAGAAAATGCTTCAGATTTCAAACTTGCATTATATTATAGCATAATTGCTAAGAAACTATGTTGTGGAATTTGTCAGGTTTGGGTTTAATTCAGGGCCATACTACATAACAATTGTGTGACCTGGGAAAGCTGTTTAATCAACCTAAGCCTTTATTTTCCTCATCTGTAAAATGGGGATAATGATAGTTGTCCTGAGGCTAATAATATAAGGCAGGCAAACCAATCAGCCTAGGGCCTGCCATAGCCTAATCACTCACTAAATGTGAACTCATGTTACTTTGCTACTATTTTCAGAAAAAAAGTTAGAAAATTTCATTCTAGCCACTATCAGAGCACCTTAAACTTCCCGTACTCTTAGCTGGTCCCAGAATCATTAAAAGCCATCTAGTTATTTAGCATGATAATTGTGTATTTGGGGAACTGCAGTGTGACTTTAAGCTCCAATGTGATACCACACAGCAAGAGACTAGAAGATTTCAAGAAAAATTGTATTAGGCATGTCGCTCTTCACAAAACACTTAAGAAAATTAAACCCGTATGGTTAAAGTCTGAGCGACTTCATGGCTCAAAGAGGATTTCAGTCCTGAGGGTTTGTAATTATGCAGTTACAGAATTGTGTCTCAAAATTGATATTTATAAAAAATATATATATTTACAGTATAAATTTTTTTGGCCGTCAAAAAACTTCAATAGAAAACTCCTTAATAGACAAACTGCAATCATGGCAGCATCCATGGAGCATAATGGCAGACAGAGATAGCAGAAAAGGAGGCTGGGGGAGATAGGAATATATGAAAGGGAGAGGTATTCAGGTTCCTGAATTCTGTCTTTGTCCACACCATTCTTGTTTGTAAGAGTACTTGGTCTTACTACAGGGCATGTCAAAACATACAGAGGTGGATGGACCTTGAGGTCTTCACCAAGAAGACCTGAAGTAGAGCACGGCAGACCCCGCCAATTTTACACCCCACCTCCCATTCCAAAATCTATGTAAATGCAGATCCAGTTAGTAGACAACTGATCTTGAAGTCCTTATTCAAGAAAGCCTTCAGGTCTGTGAGCAGGTGCTCTTGGTCATTAGTACTAATAAGAGAAAAGTGGCATGATGGCTTTCTGGCAAATCTACATGGTATGTAGAGAGTACTCAGGTCACGAAGAATTAAGGTCGAAAGTATCTGCTTTTTTACAGGTCTGTGGAGTAGAAATGAAGTGGTCCTCTGGGTTGGGTTTGAGAGATCTCAAACATCTGCTCTTTCCTCAAGGACTGTCTTAGATAAACGTTATAACCCCAAAGTTCTCCAGAGGACACCCCACAACTTTTGGGGAAGGCTGATTTCCCCCCCTCCAGATATATCAAGAGATTGACTGAAGTCCCATCACAGCCCACTGCATGGGCCCGGATTCCCACATTCAGATGAAATCTATGGGCTTCCTGGGCAGAGGACTGGGTGTGCGGCCACGGAGGCTCAGGTCCTGGATAGGAAGGTAGCCCAGCGGGCAAGTGAGCTCAGCAGTCCTCCAACTTGTCCATTTGTTGTCCCAGCCAATATGAAAACTGCGTTTCGTCCATACCATGAAATACTACTAAGGAACGAAAAGGAACAAGCTATTGATAAACACAAATACTTGGATGAATCTAGGGTTGGTGGCCAAGAGGTTTCACTGGAAGGAAAGTCCAGCTTTAGGGTGGGCTCTCCTGAAGCTCAGAGATGGTGTACTTGTTGTTGACCATGAGATGAACTCCTTTCCATGGTGGTAGATGTGGGTTCAGGACCATGGTCACAACCATGGCATCAGACTGTGGGTTGAGGTTCAGGTTAGGAATGTCAGATCAAAAAACAAATATGCATCTCACTTCCGGGACAGGAGCAACCAGGTTAAATAGAATTTAATCTAACTCCTCACTCTCTTCTGAGCAAACATAATGGTCCTTTAGACAGACCCTCCTCTAAGGCCTCAACATACTTAAAGCCATTTATTAACCTGGAAGGAGCTGTGAAGAGAACTTAAGGTTCTCCATTTCTGGAAGGTTCATACTGACAACCTAACACTCACTTGTCAGTCTGGAGCTGAGACCACGCTGTGTTTGGACTTAATGATGGATCTGTACAGTCTATATTGGGAAGATGGCATCTTCCTCATCCACTTCTGAATCCCTTTTGCACAGAATAAAACTACAATGTATATTTTTTCAAAAAAGACAATAGTGCACATCTCAGGGTAAACAAGGTCCGATTTGGATCATATGGACACAACTAGCAGATATATTAATCAAATGCTGAATGATACTGATGAAAAATTCAGAGATAATATCTCATAGGTAGGTTCGGGTGACGTCTTAAGTTATATGAACTGGTTACTATAGTGTTGGGTACATCTGCAGATCACCATTAAGGAAATATTTCTGGCCTTGGGCAATTTTAGCAATAACAGTTAGAACTAACACAAGCAGCAGTGAGCGATGACACTTTCCCATCCTTGTATAATGGATTTCGAATGGAAAAATGAAGATTACTCAGAAAACCACAGGCCTGAAAAAAAAAAAAGTCTCACCTCAGTGACAAAGAGGTCAAATTGCTACTGTATTATATTGCCTCTACTTTTTGTTCAGTTAATAGTGTCTTTGTTATTCAATAAGAAAGAGCTATTAGTTGGAACTTAATTACAACTGATTTGAGCCACATTAATACGGTTTTATTTAGAATTTATTATTTTATACAAAATAGCTTTAAAGTGATTGTTTAAAATGGTTGTTCTAATGTCACAGACTTGGTCATTTTGCAAGAATAATATTACTTCTGAGCTAATAAAAAAAAGCAGGTTAAACATTCCAAAACTCCTTTGCAGTTGCTATATTCATCTCTCTGTGGGTATAATTATGTATCTATACTATAGCTTATAAGTATAATTTCTTTCTTTTAAACATTTTGACTCATTTTTTTGGCATTAAATTCAAAATATAAAAGAAGTACTTGTGTTTCTGACTATGATAGAATGGCATGTAGTGGACTAACATTCCTTCTGATAACGTTTAGAAAAGCTGGGTAAATATAAACAAACAAGCAAATAAACAAATCTCTGTCTAAAGAAGAGTTCCAATTATCATACTAAGTAAAGCAAGTCAGAGAAAGATAAGTATCATATGACATCACTTATATGTGGACTCTAAAAAAATGATACAAATGAACTTATTTACAGAACAGAAACAGACTCACAGAATTAGAAAACAAACTTATGGTTACCAAAGGCGAAAGTTGGGCAGGGAGGGGCAAATTAGGAGGTTGGGATTAACATATACACACTGCTACATATAAGACAGATAACCAATAAGGAACTACTGTATAGCACAAGGAACTCTACTCAGTACTCTGTAATAACCTATATTGGAAAAGAATCTAAAAAAGAATGGATATATGTATATGTATAACTGAATCACTTTGCTGTTTACCTGAAACTAACACAGCATTGTAAATCAACTGTACTCTCCAATATAAAATACATTTTTTTAAAAAATCAACTTAAAAAAAACAAGAGATGCAGAGCTGACTAGGACTTGAGGAGCCAATATCTCAGTTAAGGAGAAACCACAGAGAGAGGACCTGACCTTCTACAAACCACATTTCCCCTCAATGCACCTGCCAAGGCAAATACAAGTTTCTCATGTCCTGGTAAGAAGGGAGACAGATGGAAGTGAGTCTCACACTCAGCAGCAATTTTCTCAAAGCATTTGTTAAAATCTTAAGCTTTGCAGGAAAATAAGTAAGACACTTATCAGAAAGCTGCTGAAATTTAGAGTATTCATCAATCTCGCAAAAATGCAGAGGAAAAATTCATATTCAGGAACCTTCAAGGAGAAGTGATCTATTAAATAGCCACGGTTCTCAGACCCTGGGGTCTTAACATATCAAGGGGGTCAACCAGGGGTTTATGGACTTGTAAAGTCTGAAATTAGCCTCTCATTAGCTTAGGTTCTGGTTGGATTAAGATGTTTACTCTCATTATATCTGCCTTCCAGAGGATAGATAAAGCTATTAAAAATATCCAGATTACAGCACAGAGAGCAAAAATGTATGGAAATACATTAAATACATTAATTCTTAAAAGAAGAATTAAAAGAATACTAGAAATATGGCACAGACTAAAAAGGAAAAAAAATGTGTAACTGGAGGTGTTAAGGGGGAAAAAGATAGGTGCAAAACTACCTCTGAAGAGATAATGACCAAGAATTTTCCAAAACTGATATCAAGCCATATTTAAGAAATGTTCCAAACATCAAGCAGCAGAAATCCAAAGAGATCACTTCGTTACATGATTGTAAAACTACTGAAAACAAAAGACTAAAAGAAAACATAAAAGCAACCAAAACCAAAGAACACATTGCCCTCAAAGGAGCCATAATCAAACTGATGGCTGACGTTTCAGCAGAAATGATAGAAGTCAAAAGTCAACTGAGTGGCATAAGGTACTGGAAGAAAATAATTTTTACTCTAGAATACTATAACCAATGGAAATAGCTTTAAAACTGAAATCAAATAAAAACATCTTCAATCAAACAGAAACTGAGAAAAATTTTTGCCAACATACTGACACTAAACGTGCTGAAGAGAACTCTTGGTTGCCCACAGAGGCACAGCGGTGCTACAAGGAACAAAGGGCATCTAAAGACAGCAGGTGTAGCATCTTCAATTATAAAAGTAAAAAAGAAAACCAAAATTTAAAAATAAAACAGATTTATAATTGTTCTTGAAAAAAATTAAAAAATTAAATCTATCGAGCTCAGCACATGCCTCCACCAAATGCATGTATATCAGCGTGTATAAAATTTTATTTTTTAAAAGATCAATATACCATCCCTCAAGTTCATTTCCACTTTCTTCTGTGATAAGAAAGAAAGACGACTATAGCTCATCAATAGTCAGGTAAATGTTTTGCATTGGTTGGTCTTACACATATATGTCAAATAATTGGCAAACACTTTCAAAGTACTGCTGTGAATTTTAAGAAAATAAACTGAAAGTATTTGCTGCATGAATTAAAATTAAAGGGTTAAACTCTTTTAAAAATGAACAAGTAGTTATGATTAATAAATCAGTAGTATATCTTAAGTATTTTGTTATTTCAGGCAAGACATTTAAAATATTCATATAGATCTTTATAGTGAATTCATATATTTATCCTTATGATTATGGTCAGCATTTATTTTAGTGTAAAACACAAAAATGGCCAGAAATCCCAGAACCATTATGTAATGACTTTCCCCTGATAATGGAGCAGAGCATACAACTGACCATTTTTCTTAAACACAATAGTTTAATCATGCCCTTTGTATACCAAGAAAGAATGTAACAATGTGAAATTTCCTTTCTTAAAATCCTTTGCTTAAGCCCTTCTTGATATGAAATTTTCTTAAATATATTAGAAAGAAACTTTTATCTCTAACCTAAAGAAAAGAAACTAACAAGAGTATTTTATCAGAAGTGATTCATTAGAGGTTGCAATTAAATTTCACCATGAACACAGAACGTTACCACAATTTAAAAATGTTCAGAGAAATAAATGTTCATCAGACTTGCCATCTACATATGGAAGTACCCTGATCTGGTAGAGGCAGCAGGGAATGTTGATTCCTATACAGCCATTTCTCTGTCATCAGCCTCCAGTCTGTGAGGGAGCAGCCTTAAACACAGGACCAATTAGACAATTGAAGATGCTCATCTGTAGATATGAGGACAGAGTGCAAGCAGTAGATATTATTGAACGCTGCACTGGAAATGAACCGAAGGGTATATGAAACCCTTTGAGCAGTCACTGTCTTTGTTATACCTGTATATCCATTTCCTTATGATTCAAATCAAAATAAATTCTGGCAGACTCTGAAACACTCCTAAAATCTATTGAATACCTATGCATTCTATGAGCAGAGGTTATCTTTAATCACATTAAATAATTGACACATAATCCTTATGTATTTTTATAGATGAGAAGATCTTGACTCATAAGATAGTAGTTCAGTTTTCAAATAACTCTCTTTAAATAAACTGAAATGAATCAAGTTTATATGGTTCAAATATACCTAAGTTATTCAACAGTGGATCATTTCAAATACTTAATTTGTTGAAAAAAAAGTGGTAATTTTAATATTTAATTGTTCCCAATATTTCAATTATATCAATGTAATAACCAGTAAGAAAATATTTAAGAAGATTAGAAAGTTAGGTTTTAAGTTCTGGTTTTAGTGATTCACTGTTAAGTACAACTGACCAAAGCAGTTTTTGTTCTTCAGGTTAGATTTTTTTATATTTTATATGTTGGGAAAAATTCTTTATCATAAGCACTATTATAATTAAATGTTTTTTCATTAAGGCTTCTTTTATTCATGAAAGGGCAAAATCACTTGTTGGTTCACTATGTTCTACGAATGTGCTGGAGTGCTAAATGAAAATATACGGTTCAGTTCTCTAAGTAGTTTGCACGTTACAAATCAGAATGTTAAGCTGTGAGGTTAAAATGAACCAGATAAGCAAATAAGTCTTTTCCTTCTGCCAACATTTTCTTTTTATACAGCACATACAGAGAGACATATCTCTTTTTTTTTAGATACAAAGCTATTTAATATCCTACAGAGCAATAATAACCCGAATATCTGAGAGTTCTTTAAAAATATTTTTTTCTCTTTAACTGTAGAGGCTATTAGAGGCTTAGAGACAGGCACTGATTATTTCACATGATAACTCTCGGACAGTAAAACTTCTGGTAGACTGGATAGTCCTAGGGATGTACTCCCCCAAACACGATTCTAAAAACATGAATATAGCACGGTATAGTCCCCTTTTTGTTCCCAATATTTAAGACCATAAGGTAGCTGGCCTATTTCGAGGCCTTCAATACATGCTCAGCTATAGACAGAAGAACTTCCTAGAAACACTAACGGTGGATACTGAGAACTCTTAGATGATTCTAGGATGGGTTCATCCATCTAAGAATATCTTGAGCCAAAGTTTTTTATGTACCAAGACAAAGGGATAGGGGGGTGAGGATCCAAGTCAAGATATCCCTAGCTCTAAAATTGGCTTCTTCTCTTAGGTTTCCTTCATTGGTTCCAAGGGCCATTGGGCAACATGTGGCTGTATCACCATAAATCCATCAAGACTTCGGAAAACAATATATGTCCTAAAATACATCACCTTTGAAAGGTAATTCAGTAATATCTGTATATAAAAGGAAAGCACCATCTTTAATGGTGTCAATAATACTATTTAAATTTAACATAAATTTCTGGTTGGAAACTCTAAGCCCTACACTTATAGAAAACAATAATCGGAGGCAAGGAAGATGCATTTGGATTTCTTCCAACATGACCTGATGCTATTTTTTTTAATTCCAAATATAGACTATGTTTATTTTAGCATGACTTGTTATTTTCTTAATAAGTTTTCTATTTCCATGAGAAGAGATCAGGTGACAATAAAACAGCAAAACATCTACAAGATAACAGGGGACACTAGAACATGTTAAGAGGCTTATAAGAATCCTTTTTGGAAATCTTAAACAAAAAGGTAATATGTGCTTCTGTACGCTCAGCATCTAGCAGAATGATTACCATGCATTAAATAAGTCCTTCATGAAGCATTCTATATGTGTGTATATGTATCATATAAGTATTTAGTATTTTAAAAAATTGTTTGGTAAGATTTGAGCATTTGCTTTAAAAAAGACTTTTGAATTAGATGAACCTCCAAGTCATTGATTACATATCTAACCTTTCTACAGGGACACTAATACATTGGCAAAAAACTTCTGTAGTCTTTTATAGGCTACTTTACCCTCTTTGCTAACAAGTTTTATCTCCCTGTCTCTGATAATTACTCTGTAAGCATCATCTTAAGAACTCATTCCCCAGGAGCAATCTCCCACTCTTTATCATTCTGTACTACTTATATAGCATGATATATAGCTATATGTACAGGTTTACATATATATACATATACAGTACATACAGATGGAGATATATATATAATTTATGCTTAATTAATGAACTTAAATGCAGGTTTTAAGGGCTGGTATATGTTTAAATGCAAATATATATATATATATATATATATATTTCCACACAGTTAAACGAACCCCCACATTGCTTGTCAAACTACAACTATCACAGAAGAGAATTCGTTTAAAGTGTAGCCTTCAATGTGATCTTCAGGGTATACAGCCTAAAGATTTTATGTAAAGAGATCTTTATGTAAAATGATACCCATGCTTCACAAACAGTAAGGATGATTATGTATGAAGCATGATGGATTCTCCGTCCTTCACTCAGTGTACACTATGCATCACACTTGTCCTTTCATCCTTCCATCATATTTGGGGGGATTCATATTGGTGTGTGAGCAGTTCCTTGAAAGAACAGCATATTCAAATACAGAGGTTGAGCATAGCAGCTGACAACAATCACCCATGCATTCATTCATTCCATCCACCCATTCGAAAAGCATATGTTGAACACTAATTATCCTAATTCGGTGGAAATGAAAATTACGATCCAATGAGCTATGAAATATGATACTGGTACGCACAGGGTACTAGCTTACACAATTGGGTCGTTTCTCCACTATCATTTAGAGGTGAAATATATTAAAAGTGTAGCAGAGTACCTGAACACTGTTCATAAACTTTCATTTGTAAGAATTTTACTCTTAATGAAGTAGAATAAAAAGACTAAAAATACACCAACCACCCTCCAAAAAATAAAAGCTCATGCCACCCACAGGTGGACATCATATACTGTCAAGGTTTTGACATGAAGTTTTAGCTTAATTTACCAAATCTAATCACACCAAAGAAGTCTCTGACTTTCTTTAGTTCAGTAGGTATTCCTGAGAAATACTTGTTTTGTCCTCTTTCAACTCGAATCACACTTCTCATGGCATAATAGAACTAAAACTCCCCCCTAAGAATTTCAGCACAGCACCACTTAAACTAAAGCACATTAATAATATAATTGGTTATATAAATCCTGTGAAAATGAGCATTATAGTTGACTGAAAGTTATGACTGAAAGTTATGTCTATTGAATAATGGACATAAAAGTTGACTGAAAGTTATGTCCATTGAATAATGGCGGGTTACGTTTATAACATAGGAAGTAATATGGTACTCACTATATCACATAAGTGCAAAATTATCATTATAATGGCTTCACTAGTTAAATAAATATGCTCACAATTATATGCTCACAATGGAATTATAAAACTGAAATAAATTAAGTATGCTTAATTGCAAAAGCATAATATTTTTGACAGTCTAAGTCACTTAAAAACTCATACATTTTTTGAGCATTCTCTGGCTTTCTTAAAGGAGTTTACTGTCTAGTTCAGGAGATATACCTCTACCCATCTGCAAGGCAGAATAAAACAAGGGTTTTGCTTGTGTTTATATGTGCGACACCTGGAGACATAAAGGAAACTTTCAAGGAGACAGTGATATTGAGCTAGGTTTTGGTGCCTGGAGAACATTTTGACAGGAAGCAATAAGGGAAAAGTTATTCTGTACAGAGGGAGCTTTGCCAGCGAATGCAAAGATGAAGATCTAATTTGTGTGTCACTCATCTATTTATTCAATTATTCAGTTACTAATATTCAAACAATATGTACTGAATGGATATTATCACTTCAGTGCTAATTTTTGTAATGGTATGACATATATTCAAAAAAGTTATTTCCTCAATTTCGACATCAATAGGTTTTTGGATTTAAGCACATCGGTTTTAAATTCAGGTGTAGGTTTTAAAAAAAAACCCAGGGCAAGTTTGTTAAAATGTGCCACCAGCTGACAGATATCTTCTGGGATGCATGAAAGAGCGCTCCCCTCATTAAATACCAAGGGACATGCAAAATAATTAGGAAATTAAAATGAAGACAAAACAAACCCTTGTCTAGAAATTTCATATAACACTAATAAGATGCAATATAAACCTGTCTTAACATGACTGTGTTTTGTACAAAGACATTTTATCAACAGCCTGCAGATGTTCTAAAGTTTGGAATGACAATTTTTTATTTAGAAATTATAATCTCATGACTATTTTAAAATGTATTATCTTGAATGCTATCCATGAAAATAAGCCTTTTTTTCTTTCCACATATGTTACATTTAGATTCGAGAGTAAGAAAGGAAATAATTTTAAGAAACTAGCTTGAGATGAGTAGCTCATCTCCTGCTCTGCTTCAAAACCCATGGAGCTTTAGTTAAGAGTATTGTTTCAAATTCTAGCCTCATAATGGCATCTAGCCTCATAATGTCCCAGTGTTATAACATTTGAAAAATTAAAGCAATAAATGGCTGCAAGAATCCAATGAATTTATGGATCTTGTTAAAAGATTACTAATTTTATTTTGGAGACCATAAGAATCAAGTAAAAAGAGTATTGGCTTTAGAATCAAGTAGACATGGGTTCAAATCCTGACTCTACCGTAAAGCAGCTTTGTTATTATTTTTTTTTTTTTTTAGTAATTTAGTCTTTTCAGATTCTTTAAAAGGTAGTAATAATACCTTAGTGTTAGGGTAGATGTGAAGATAAATGTGAGAAAAAAATTTGTTTTCTAAGTTTCTAGCATAGCTCCTGGCATACCTTAAGTACCCATAAATAATGGGCCCCTCTATTTTTCTTCCTTTCCTTTTTTCATAATGGCTCCTGTTTTCCTGTCTTAAGTAAAATTTACTCTTGATAATCTTTGTTCAAGGAATGACTTATGGTAACTTTTTCAACATATTTCAAAAACATAGCAAACTACAGGGAGAGTGTAATGAATGCATATCTGATTCATTACATTTCACTTGCCATTTCTCAAAAAGAATGCAGTGTTTTAGATAAAGCCATCAAGGCATGTTTTTAAATTAACGTTTTACTTAACATTTCTAATTTTATGAATAAAACTGTGCCCATGTGTCATCTGTTGCTTCTCAAGAAGCCCTTACTCAGTGACACTGCTGTGTTTCAAAGGAAACATTTTTATAAGGATTGACAAAACGTACACTAATATTAATGGGATATCAGTTAAAAGAAAAGATCAAGTACTGAAACTATTGTCTCTCTTTTATAACCTGTTTAAGTGAAACTGAACTTTCAGAGGGATCACTGAGATTTTTTCAAAATTTAAGTATATCAGTACATTTACTGAATAGTTCATGGAACAATGTAGTTTTAAATTGATACATTTTCAATGCATGTGTCTTTAATTTTCATTTTCACAAATGAAGAGCTTCTTCTCCTAAATGTATTTTTTCATCGTAGCATATTTTGGTAGTACTAATGTTTTCAGATATCAGGTCTATATTTGTACTGATTAAAAAGATACAGCTATGATATTACATCCCTGATCAAAATATTCTCAAATCTCTTAAAATATTAAGGTCTCAATGCATCTTGGAGGATTAGAACTAGAAAACGTAAGGAGAGGAAAGATAGTTCTAAAGCATTTTTCATCACAACAGATAGAAGCAAATGTCCAATTTAAGTTGGGTTGAATTAACAAGTTTTAATGTTTATTTGGTATGACTATGTGTTGTGCGGCGTGATGAAGCATAAATTAGGCGAAAAGACAAGGTTTTTGTTTTGAACTGTCTCTTCATCATTTTTAATAAGAACCAAAATGCTTATGGTGGGTTTTCCATAGACATTAAAGAGGTGAGTAACACTAGTTTCAGTTTGGCCCAGACAATGCATCGTGGGAGGAAAAGATGCACATTAGAATCTGATCTCATAAAATGTTCAGCAATTATGATTTTGAAAAAAAGAAAAGTTAATAGTTTATTATATTTCCCTTCATCTAGCTTGTTTTTAAAAATAAACCAAGCACATTTTCATAAGAAAATATTCAGTCCACAGTTTTACTTTCCTGGCTAGTGTTTAGCATTTCTTCTATATCCTTATTTACAAAATCCTTTATCTCTTGGAGCACTGATATTCACAATATTAACTACTGAACAAAAGTGTGCACGTCTTTATTTTTGTTTCAATATATGAATTAATTAGAAAAGGCAGATTGTCAGTTTTCAGTTGCTAAATATAATGTTGATAATCTGAATTGCCATAAATTATCCTGGCAATTAAACACACAGGCATAAAACTATGACAATATTTTCTACAATATATTTGTGAAAGTACTTTCAATTCAGTGGGGTTAATCAGTGCACCCCTAGAGGTTATTATTATACTTCAATAGAAATTTATCACATTTATAATAGGGTTTAAGTTTAAAAGTTTAAAATATATGTACTGAACACGATATTCAAATTCCCCTAATCAGAAAGAATAAAAGCAATGTCTGGTGTTTCCTACTTATATAAAGTATGCTTTAATAAATTTTATCTTATGTGGAAAGTTATTTGATCTCTTACCATTTTAATAATCAAAGTGGCCATAAAATTCATATAGAACTTTAATTTTCTCAAGGTTTTCTCTGCATTTTGCACTTGACTTTACAGGAATAACTGCCACAGAAAAATAAATAATGTAAAAATTACAAAATGTTAAAGCTTATAAGTAATGGAAAATTTATTCCACCTCTTATTTCTGTGAGAATGACCATTAAGCAAGTAAATGGAAACTTACTTTTCAAATACCAAGATTTTCAGAGTTAATATTTGACAGGATTTACTAAAGAGACATGTTTCTTTTACCTGTTGAGCTGAGATAGATGATGCTTTGATGAGGGGCCATGTTCCTTTAAGCTCTTAACTAAGTGGAAGAACTTTTCTAAATTTGCAATTACAGATCTTCTTGCTATGCCTTAAACTGTCTGCCTACCTAACTATATATTCATTCACTCAATGAATATTAAGTACATCTTATGTATCAATTTCATTAACCTGTAAGTACTTCTCTTTGTGTGTGACTCTCTTGGCTCTTCACTCCACAACGGCAAGCTTAGCAGGGTAGCTGAGCTCTGATCAGCTCTACGGAAAGGGTCTCCAGCTCTGTGGTCTCATTCATGAACAATGAAAGTGCTTGCTTTCTTTCTACCTGTACTAACCGTCCATTAATTCAAGACATTTGCATAAAATACTTTGATAAAGCCAATTTAACTTCTACTGACATACTGATTTGCGTTAACTGCATTAATTTATAAATATAGTTTTTAAAGTGCTTCTTTAGCAATATCTTACTAAATTTTGATTCTAATATTCGAACTGCTAGTTATCCCTTTATCTTATTGATTCTTTGCCTCCCATACTTAAAAGAGAGGTGTTTCTTGGTCGACTGTCCGGGTGAACAGAAGTAGGTATTACAAATCTAAGTTTAAATAGCCAACCATAACACAGTGATGATGATTTCAATGTTTTAACATATCCACCCACTCTTACTCTCCCAAATTCAGAATTAAAAAAAAAAAAAAAACACAACAAACTCTAGCTAACCTTTTCTCTTAAAGAATTTGTAATATGTTTTGTGCAGCAATTACCGTAATAGGAAATCCAGAAAGTATATGAGAACATAATTTTTTTTTCAGTGGTACAAGTCAGTTTTAAATTTCCTTTTAATAAAACAAGTAAACCTTGCTTCTGTCTCATCCTGCTCCTTTGGCTTGGTGCTTACTCAGAGTCAGCGACCTGCTGCTTTTGTCCCCTGTAGATATTAACCACGAAGGGCCACCCTAAGAAACCATGTGAACAGGATTACACCATAGTGGATACAGCATGGTGAATACAGACAAGACACGGAGCTCCCTTGTCTCAATCTCTCCTAACCGTCCATCCCCTTCCAGTATTCTCTAGCTACCTCATCACAAAAGGCAGCTGAGTTCTCAGCTAGAACAACAAGTTGTGCAGCAAATCTCAGTGATTCAGCCAAGTAGCAAACAGGGTCATTGGCTTAGTTGGAATTTCAGTTGCCAAGCAAACTAGGAATCCCTAGCCTGGGTCCAGCGACACGGATAAGTGTTTCTGTTTTTTGATAGAGAATGAAAATGACGCAGAGTATAATTGATCGACAGGATATTGATCACTATCCTTTCTTCATTACCCCAGTTTAGGTACCAGAATCTAAGGGCTCACTTATATACGCCCAGGGGCCACCAAGATCTCCATTTTCCCTAAATGCATAAAAGGCTAAAAACAGCCTTCTCTTCCAGCTCCATGTCGTGGCTGCTGCTGCTTTGAGTACCATTTAAGTCACACTAGGGGTTCACTCTTTGCCCTCTCCCCTGCTTTAAAGCCGGCTGCGGTGAAAGGCTGAGAACTCCAGCTCAGCCCGGGTCCACCACAGGAAGCTTCACGGACCCAGTCCCAAGCCTTAAAGAGAAACCGTGCAGCCGGAGCCTCTTGAACTCGTAACCCCTCAGGGATGTCCGCCTCCCAAGAGAGAGCCGGCTTCCCAGGCAGCTTGAGAAACTTAACCGAGATCCCAGAAAGCAGGCGAGATACACCTCGGGTCAAATGGAGCTCTGAGGCGACACCCTCTTTACCTGCAAAGTTGCAATCTTCTGGCTGAAGAGGGATCGAGTCAAGGTCGGCGGCGCGGGTGCTTTGCCGGGTGAGAGAACGCCCGGCAAATTCCAACGGGATTTCCTTAGTCTCCGCCGAGTTTTGGAGCATTCCAAGGAAAACGCACGAAGCTGGAGCCCACGCAGCTGGCACCGAACTGGGCGGAGGGAGGATGCTCTGAGAGTGATGCCATGGGAGGCGGGGGAGGGGAGGCTCTGGAGGGGGAGCTGAGCTCCGGGGGAGGAGAACCTCGCCCACCCCCGCCCTTACGGACCCCTCCGGATAAAGTTAGCTTTCCCACGGCTGTCGGCCCATGAACCCAGAGGAAGGCACCCCTCCCTCCATCTCCGGCGGCTGCCTGACTCGGGGTCCGCACAGACCGGGCTCGGAGGGGACCACTCGTGAAGATAAGCGTCCCACGCACCGCTCTGGCTGGCAGTGGATGGGACCCGAGCGAGGGCAGGACCACGGCTCGGCTGCCCAGGAATACCCTCCGCCTCCCGGGGCCAAATGTTTGGGGTGAACCAAGTGTTTGGGGGAGGCGAGCTCACCACAAACCTGCGGTCATCCAGCCCTGTCAGCGAGCCAGACACACCTCCAGGCTCCGGGCGAGCTCTGCAGGCTGCCCGACTCCAGTTCGCGTCAGGACCAGGCTTCTGAGCACGCTGCTCCCACCCTAGTAAACAAGCACCCGGGCGGCAGGTCGCCTGACCTGAAAAAGTAACCGCCACCCTCACCCCCTAACTCTCAAAGCTTCTCCCCCTCAGGCTCTTCCGGGGTCCCGGCACCCGCTCTCCCGTCCTCAAGGTGTCAGACTTCCCCTGCAAGAGCAGGCGTCTGCGGCTTGCTACTAGTGTCAACAATGGAGACAGTCGCAATGAATAAATGACGAGGCAGCGTTTCACCCACCCTCATCCAGCTCTGTCTTTGCAACTGGCATAGGAAATCAGTAAGTTTCCAAATATTAACTAAAACCCCAAACGCGCACCGGAGAGAGAGAGAGAGAGAGAGATGCTCCCATCAGCGTACTGAGATTTCAGGATAAAAGTTATGTTTTGGCAGTCACTTTAATGGTCACACCTGAGAATAAGATCAAAGTGTTTAGAGGAAAAACATATATATCCATATATATCGGCAAAGTTGGCAACAACTTACTTGCTTGCCTCTGAGACGCGGTGATTCCCAGCTTGTCACTCACGGAGGCTTGGTTGGTCACGACCCAGGGACTGGAGAGTCCATTTGTAAAATAGAGAGTGGCGTCCACGCGGAATCTTAGCTAGCGATTAGCGATTACCCGACTTGACACCCTCGGGTTCTACTTGATTCCTTTTATCTTCCAAAAGCCCTGGGGTGAGCTGCTGGTCGCCCGTTGAGTCCCAGCCGATGCCTGCTCCAGCTTCGCGCTTGTGCAACAGATGAGTGGCAACCCTTTCTCCCTGTCCCAGCCACACGCGTAGTTACACCTGGCAATCTGCTCTGGCGACTGCTGGGAGGACTAGTTTCTTCCCAAGAAATATTCCCCCCGGGGAGTCAAGAAGAGGCGGCCAGCGGGACCCCTACGCAGACTCCAAAGCACAACATTAGAGAATTTCCTTCTTGGCTGTCTTTTATATTTTCCTCCTAAGTTCACAAGAGTTGAGGGTGTTTTTGCTTGTTTGTTTTCTTTTTCTTTTTGAGTATTTACATGAGTAAAGAGGATATTGCTAGAGATCACCCCCTGGGGTGATGTGCATGCTGCTTTTTAAAAAAAAATCACTTTTCTTATTTCTAAACTTTTCTTTCTCTCTAGTTTAAGGCTCTTCTCACGGGTTTACCTCAAGCCCAGGCTTGACCCCTGTTGTAAATTTCCCTAGAATTTCATCACCTAGAAATTTTTCATCTCCTACAAATACTGAGGTACACAGAAGCAAACATGGTTCCTGTAATATCTCTCCAGAAAATAATTAAAGGCACAAACAACAAAGGGGTTCCTTTCTTTCCTCGAATCTCTCTTTTTACTTCTTTACCACAAAAGTACTTTAACATTTTTAAACAGTTTGTAAAATGTTTTATGTCGAACAATGACATTTATGAAATATGCAGGAACACATGTATCTGTAGACACGGTAATGAACTTTATAATAAATACAAATCTACTTTCTGCCTAACAAGGGAGGGGGAGGACAGTATATAGGAAAATCTATTTTATGCAATGGAGCAGTAAATATTTTTGTATTTTTTCATGAAACAACTTATATTCCCATTAATTATCAGTAATTAAAATGTTTTAATGCCTAAGAAATAAAAGTGAAGGTGACGTTTATTAAGGTAATATTTTGTCTCAGCCTCATAAACAAAAGCCTACATATTTAAGTGTGTGTCTTTTAAAATAAACCCGTAACAGAATTCCACATACTAAGATGAGTGTATGCCTTTGTAATACATTTAAAAATACATGCAAAAGGAAGTGGACCAGTGATGGTACATACCCATTAAAGTCGGAGAACTTTACTTTGCAACCTTAGCCTCTGTACCAAATTATATGCCTGCTCCTGCCTCTCTCAGGATATGTTCTTAATAACAAATGCCATCTCTGTCATGATGTTGGTGAGACGCATTTTGTCAACTTCCCTAATTTGGCAGTTTTTACATTAAAAATGTGACTGTGAATCTACCATAAATACAAAACAGAAAGGAACAGGGACGACAACCATCTGAGTAGGCTGTGTTTCCATGGGAAGAGGAATGTCCTATTGATCCCTGAGCCTCATTTGCCACACTTGCACGTGCTTATTGATGGCTGACCTCATGCCACCTGCTAAAATGATTCACAATTACAAGAAAATTATTTGAAATCTATTTAAACAACACTGAGCTGCATATACTACAGTCATTAGCAATAGAAGGACAAATCGCTTATGTTTAAATTTTAAAATACAAACGTGACATCATTCCACAAACTGGCATTCCACTTAAAATGCAATTCACTGAACTCACAGAAACCTTACTCAGAAAAACAAGAAAGTGCTCATTTTGAAGTTAGCAAGAGATAAATGAGTGACCCCAGAAATGATAGCAGTGAAACTATTCTCTACAATGCCTATTTATTCATAGCTAAAATGTATCGTGGAACTGGAATTATAATTGTTTCAGGAACTTTCAACTTCTTTCTAAAAATTATTCTTCCACTTCGGAGTTGATTAGTAACATGTGGAGAACTTTCTTCCAAAGCTGCTGTATCTCAGACTTAAAGGAACTCACAAAGAGAAGTTATTGGAAAAGGTATTTGGAAAATTTATATTTTTACATGTGTCACTATCAGGATTTTATGTGATATACATATATATGTGATTATATATATATATATATATATATATATATATACACATATAATACTCTCTATATAATGATGCCATCATCATCAACATTACATGATAATCGCCTTTGCTTACTTACCTTAGGCAAATCTGGGAAATGTTAGCATTGCCTTTGAAGCCCAAGTGACCTTTCTGACTATGTGACCAGGAGTCTCCATGATTTGGCACTAGGCTCACCCAAGGCCCTTCACTGAAGGCTCTGGTCAGTTTGCCTAGTAGACTGTAACCCCGGCTCCGGGTTTTTGCATCCTCCAGTTGTAACTAGGCTTTGCTCCAACCAGCACAGACCATGCTATCATCATAACTGTTTACCAGCCTTTAAAAAAAAAGTTATTTTCTATGTTTCCAAGTTTTCTTCAAAAACATTCATTTTAATGGATTACTATACATTTGCATGAAATACTTAAGTATTTCTCAAGTCTGTAAAGTATGGTTTGTTTTTATAGTATTATTCCTTATTCTGAGACTTTGATGAAAGCCTTTGTACCCATACTTTTCTCTACACATCTGATTACGTCCTCAGAGTAGATTTTTAGAAATAGAGCCACTGTATCAAAATGCAGGAATATCTTAAAGCTCATGATAGATGTTATATATGATTTATTGAGCCCTTATCAACACGGGGTATATGTAGTCTTTTTTTTTTTTCCTCTTTTCTTTCTGTATTTTTGCTGACTTCCTATTTTTTAAAAATGACACCTCAATGTAATGAGTTGTATTATTAGACAGTGTGAATTTCTATATATTATGCTTTTCTATTTGTTTCTTTTCTTGTGAGTTTATATATCTTTTTAATACTTATAGGGGTTTTAAGGTCTTTTCCCCATTTGATTTGTAATAGGTTACCACATGTATAGTAGATATTTCTCGTTTTTACTTATTGCTAACATCTTGGATAACGTTATATTTTTAAAAAGGTTTAGTTCTTATATACTTTTTTTTTTTTTTTTTTTTTTTTTTTTTTTTTTTTTTTTTTTGTGGTATGCGGGCCTCTCACTGCTGTGGCCTCTCCCGTTGCGGAGCACAGGCTCCGGACGCGCAGGCCCAGCGGCCATGGCTCACGGGCTTAGTTGCTCCGCGGCATGTGGGATCTTCCCGGACCAGGGCACGAACCCGTGACCCCTGCATCGGCAGGCGGATTCTCAACCACTGCGCCACCAGGGAAGCCCTATACTTTTAACTGTCACATTTTTTTCCTGAATAATTTCTTTTAGTACTTTAATATTCCTAAAGCCTTTTCCCTTCTCATGTTCACCGATTTTTTGAACATTTTTAAAAATAATTTTATTTTGGGGCTTCCCTGGTGGCACAGTGGTTGAGAGTCCGTCCTAAAGCCTTTTCCCTTCCCATGTTCACCGATTTTTTGAACATTTTTAAAAATAATTTTATTTTTGGGCTTCCCTGGTGGCGCAGTGGTTGAGAGTCCGCCTGCCGATGCAGGGGATACGGGTTCGTGCCCCGGTCTGGGAAGATCCCACGTGCCGCGGAGCGGCCGGGCCCGTGAGCCGTGGCCGCTGAGCCTGCGCGTCCGGAGCCTGTGCTCCGCAGCGGGAGAGGCCACAACAGTGAGAGACCCGCGTACCACAAAATAAATAAATAAATAAATAATAATAATTTTATTTTTTATGGAGCTGCTTAGTCATTGATTTTATGGACTCTAGACTCATGCTGCCTACGTTTGAAATCCTAGCTCCAACATTCATTCAACAAATATTTATGAAGTCTGTATTAAGGGTGAAGCACTGTGCTAGGTGCTTAGCATACATCTGTGAATGAAACAGATAAGATCATGCCGATGCAGAACTTATACTTTAGGGAAGACAAACAAAAAATAGTAAGTATATTAAATAAATTATATGTGACATTAGAGAGGGATTAAAAGAGTGAAATATGGGGATTAGAAGTGCTGGTGGGGGAAGATGGTGATGGTGGGTCACAATTTTAGACACATTGTCAGGATAGCCTTCATTATTATGGAGACATTTGAGCAAAGACTTGAAGGTTGGATAGCCGGCTATGGGGATTCACTGGGGAGCAGTAGAGAAGTAACCTGATCTGATTTACGTTGTAAGGGATTATTCTGGCTGCTTCAGTGAGAATAGACTGTAGAAAAACAAGGGTGGGAGCAGGGAGACCACTTAGGCGACGAAATAAACTAGGAAATAGGGTGTGGACCAACTTAGGTCCACTCGCATTTTCCAAAATGCTTGTGTGCGGGATGTAAGAAGAGTTAAGGATGGCTATGAGATTTTTGACTTGAGTAACTAGATGACTCTAAGTAAATAATGTTCTGAGATGGAGATGATAGAGGATGGTATATGTTACTTTTTTAGACAGAAGATTAGGAATTTGCTTGTGGACATGTTAAGTCTGAGTTGGCTATTGGAACAGATAAGCTGTGTGACCTTGGACAGTGTTATTTAACCTCTCTCCACACTGGTTTCCTTACCTGTGAAAGAGTGAAATCATTGTTCCTACCTCATAGGAACTTGTTATGAGGACCAAAGCATTTTTATATGTAAAGCACTTATGGCAATTATCAACACAGTGTATACAATACGTAGATTTTGTCTATTCATTTCATTACATTGAATTCTAACATATATGGGAATTATTTTTAGCATGCATTATTTAGTGAAGATCTAATGTTTCTCTCTGACAAAATAGGGAACCAGAACCATTTACTATAACTGGCAATTCATGAACGACTTCTTTCTTTCCACCCTGATTGATAATGTCACCTTTATTATAAACCAGATTCGTTTGCCCATGCTTCTTTCTGAGCTATCTACTCTTCTACTGACACCTCCATTTTTATAAATTAGCCCCAAATTTCCTTTTTTCTCATTCCCTATCCTTTTTGGAGTTGGTCAGTTACTAAATGCCACAGCTGGAAAGATGGTGTTGGTTAGCTCCTCCGTCAGTCCCCTATGTCTAGATGGGTATGGCCAGTGAAAGCCATAATTGTCTGGATGACATGAACTAATACCTGTAAAATGATAGTAACAGAGATGAGCACATATACAGGCTCAATAATTGTTAACTGATGTGAGAATTATCAGTACCCATCAATGAATGAGGCTCTGCTGCCCCTAAGATGGAATAATTGTTCACCCTCCTACCCTCAGCCTAGCACTCCATCACATATTGTACATAGCAGACTCCCATCCCAAGTGCACTACTTATCCCAGAACTTCTGTGTTCTCCACCCTAACCTGGAAACATTTTCACAGCATACAGTTCACCTTCATTAACTACTCTTGTAACAGAGAAGAACAAACCTGACTCCATATTGGATCTATTCCTTTAGCTCTAACCCTTGTGCTCTGTTGCCTATCTCACTCATGCTGGCTCTGCACCTTTGTGAAAGAATGTTGCCCATAGCCTGAAATATACATGATAGCCCATTCTCAAGGCTCTGCCTCCCACCCTTGATCTTTAAAGTTATAACACCTTCCCATTCATATAGAGATGAAAATTACATAACAGAAAACAATCTGTGTCTTGTTAGAGGTTTACAGGGACATTGTGACAGCTGCAGGAGCAAAGGGTTCCAGCACCAGGAAGTTTGCAGCAGCCAGCCACATTCCCTCCCTTTTAGTATAAAAGAAGCTTGAATTCTAACTTGAGTAAGATGGTTCTTTGGGACAGCAATGCACCATCTTCTCAGTCTGCTGACTTTTTGAATAAAGTCACTAGTTATTCCTTGCCCCAACACCTCATCTCTTGATTTATTGACCTGTTGAGCTTTGAGCAGTAAGTGCTTGGACTCGGTAACACTCTCTTCTACAAATTCTTGCTTAGTTATGTTCTGGAGGTTGCAGTCTTTTCCTAGATCTAGAACAGAAGTATGTACCATTGGGGAACCTGAGAGAGATATTTTGGCTGCCTCAAGAAACAGAAGGAGTAAACTTGCACAATCCCACTTTCCTAATGGTTACTAAAGTACACCAAGACACATAATGCATACTAATTTTCAAAAAGGAAGGAGATAATGAGACCTGGCTAAAGGACCTTCCTCCTGATTTCAGCAGGATAGCTTTGCACAATTCCTAAAGCAAAGCACTGGTGCAACATCAATTTTGTTGTACAATTCATGTTCTATTCCATGATTTTTTAATTTAGTGGAAATCCTTCCACACTCTGGTGACAGAGCAACAGTTAGTCCTACATAAGATCAACATTGTTATGAAATCTCTTCTGAGACATGAATTTTGGGAAAGTTAACAGAAGTTGTAAAAGAGCTGCTAGCAGATGCTATTTCAAGCCTGAACATTTTACCTGGTCTTTTATTTTATTTTTACTTTTTAACATCTTTATTGGAGTATAATTGCTTCACAGTGGGGTGTTAGTTTAGTTTCTGCTTTATAACAAAGTGAATCAGCTATACATATACATATATCCCCATATCTCCTCCTTCTTGCGTCTCCCTCCTACCCTCCCTATCCCACCCCTCCAAGTGGTCACAAAAGCACCGAGCTGATCTCCCTGTGCTATGCTTCCCACTAGCTATTTATTTTACATTTGGAGGTGTATATATGTCCATGTCACTCTCTCACTTCATCCCAGCTTACCCTTTCCCCTCCCGATGTCCTCTAGTCCAATCTCTGCATCTGAGTCTTTATTGCTGTCCTGTCCCTGGGTTCTTCAAAACCATTTTTTTTTTTTTTAGATTGCATATATATGTTAGCATACGGTATTTGTTTTTCTCCTTCTGACTTCACTCTGCGTGACAGACTCTAGGTCTATCCTCCTCACTACAAATAATTCAATTTTGTTCATTTTTATGGCTGAGTAATATACCATTGTATATATATGCCACATTTTCCTTATCCATTCATCTGTCTACGGAAACTTAGGTTGCTTCCATGTCCTGGCTATTGTAAATAGAGCTGCAGTGAACATTGTGGTACATGACTCTTTTTGAATTATGGTTTTCTCAGGGTATATGCCCAGTAGTGGGATTGCTGGGACATATGGTAGTTCTATTTTTAGCTTTTTAAGGAACCACCTTACTGTTCTCCATAGTGGCTGTATCAATTTACATTCCCACCAACATTGCAAGAGGGTTCCCTTTTCTCCACACGCTCTCCAGCATTTGTTGTTTGTAGTATTTTGATGATGGCCATTCTGACTGGTGTGAGGTGATACCTCATTGTAGTTTTGATTTACATGATTAGTGATGTTGAACATCCTTTCATGTGTTTGTTGGCAATCTGTATATCTTCTTTGGAGAAATGTCTATTTAGGTCTTCTCCTCAATTTTGGATTGGGTTGTTTGTTTTTTTGATATTGAGCTGCATGAGCTGCTTATAAATTTTGTAGATTAATCCTTTGTCAGTTGTTTCATTTGCAAATATTTTCTCCCATTTTGAGGGTTGTCTTTTCATCTCGCTTATGGTTTCCTTTGCTGTGCAAAAGCTTTTAAGTTTCATTAGTTCCCATTTGTTTATTCTTGTTTTTATTTCCATTTCTCTAGGAGGTGGGTCAAAAAGGATCTTGCTGTGATTTATGTCATGGAGTGCTCTGCCTATGTTTTCCCCTAAGAGTTTGATAGTGTCTGGCCTTACATTTAGGTCTTTAATCCATTTTGAGTTTATTTTTGTGTATGATGTTAGGGAGTGTTCTAATTTCATTCTTTTACATGTATCTGTCCAGTTTTCCCAGCACCACTTATTGAAGAGGTTGTCTTTTCTCCACTGTATATTCTTGCCTCCTTTATCAAAGATAAGGTGACCACATGTATGTGGGTTTATCTCTGGGCTTTCCTGTTCCATTGGTCTATATTTCTGTTTTTGTGCCAGTACCATAGTGTCTTGATTACTGCAGGTTTGTATTATAGTTTGAAGTCTGGGAGGCTGATTCCTCCAGCTCCATTTTTCTTTCTCAAGATTGCTTTGGCTATTTGGGGTCTTTTGTGTTTCCATACAAATTGTGAAATTTTTTGTTCTAGTTCTGTGAAAAATGCCAGTGGTAGTTTGATAGGGATTGCATTGAATCTGTAGATTGCTTTGGGTAGTATAGTCATTTTCACAATGTTGATACTTCCAATCCAAGAACATAGTATATCTCTCCATCTGTTTGTATCATCTTTAAGTTCTTTCATCAGTGTCTTATAATTTTCTGCATACAGGTTTTTTGTATACTGCTGATCTCCACAAAACAGACAAATAAAAACATGTAATGCTTTTAATAACATAAGGCTAATTTACAATACTATTGAACACAAATTATGAGCACATAGTCCTAGAAATAATTACCACATGTGTATTGTATTTTTTTGACGATGACTCTTTCACGAGTGAGCTCTAAGCATCCATGACTGGCATTGACTGAGGTTCTTTAAGGTTAGTTTGCATCTCCTAGACATTACTTTTTATTTCATTCATCAGAATGAAATTATGACTCCCAATCCCACCACTGCATAACGTGAAAAGCTACTTAAGGACTCTGAGAAGGTTATTGTTCCTTTTCTGGGTTTTTGTTTGTTTGTTTGTTTGTTTTGCGGTACGCGGGCCTCTCACTGCTGTGGCCTCTCTCGTTGCTGAGCACAGACTCTGGACGTGCAGGCTCAGCGGCCATGGCTCAGGGGCCCAGCCACTCCACGGCATGTGGGATCTTCCTGGACCGGGGCACGAACACACGTCCCCTGCATCGGCAGGCGGACTCTCAACCACTGCGCCACCAGGGAAGCCCCCTTTTCTGGGTTATTAATCGAAGCGTACAAACGGAAATAAAATAAGGACTCAATTGGACTACATGATACACGTAGTTGTGCTGACAGCTGTGTTAAATGCTAAGGTAGCTGTTTTCTGGTGGTAGTCTTGGTTATTCTTATTTCACCCACCTTTATATTTCATTTGGGAGAAGATAAAGTAGTTATTAGTTGCTGCTAAGGACAAAATACATAAAGATGGAGAGAGGGAGAGAAGACAAAGGGGTGGCGGGGAGGGAGAGTGAGGGGGAGGAAAAGACCTGGTCTTTAGATATCCTAGAAATAGATCACTTATCCCTAGTGTGTCAAGCTCTCTGATGTTCTTTAAGAACGTAATAAATAAAAAATATATATACTCCCATTTTCACGGAATGGATGCATTTTATTATTCTATGCCCACGCAATGATGGTTTCAGATCAGTGGTGTCATTTTTCTGCCAGACGTCCTTTGAGTTAAATTCAAATTCGCTGCTGTAAGCATGGCCTCTGCCATGTCTCATGTCACAGCCTGAAGCCAGCAGCGAAGTGCTTGTGGTCGTGATATAAGTGTTTGATATAGTGGAATATAACAAAGCACCTCAGCTTCTCTAGAAAAAGAAATGTTATGTTGATGTTTTATTGCTTGTTTCTTTTGGAGTATCTTTTCCATTTATGAGAGTTTTGCTGGTTCTGTTTGGAAGGGGGTGGAGTGTGTGGAGGGGGTGGAGTGTGTTTAAATAGCTAAAAGAGTTGTTCTTTAAAAGGAGAGGCTGGGTCTGTCTCAAGATGGACTTAATCCTCTCCACTAGTTGTGCGTCAGCATGTTATGATTATTTTTATTGTTGAAATGTTTTAAATTTCAGGAAAATTGTTGATTTTCTAAACAATATCAGTACGTATTAGAGAACTACAAAAATATATTGGTAAAGATAATATGACCTTATTTCTATAAAGTCAATTGACATGGACAAAGTTTGGTTTATGCCACATATGGTAAGCCTGTGTGGTCTTGGCCGTGTTTGCTAAATTTCACAAACCTCAGATTTCTCAACTGCAACTTGGAAGTAATAGTATCTTGCATGATAATCTCACCAAATTTTGATTATGTAAGTGAAACATTCTTACAAAATATGTAGAACGATATCATAATTATCCATCTACCCTACACTGAAATAATTTTACAACTTATTTAGGCACATGAATTTTTAAATTTACTGTTCCAAATGTTATTTCAAGATTATTAACCATGCGTAGTAGAACTAGTTTCAGAGGCTTTTATAATAAAATTCTATGTATAGGAAAAAGATTGTTTTTTAGATGGAGTAACTTTTACTTTTACAGTGTTACTACTTAAATCTTATTCATGAAAGAAAGAGGAAGCAGATGATTTGTATTCAAGGATCTATCTATAAGGATTTAGAAAGAACAATTTAATGAATTCTGTGATGGAAGGGAGTGGATGATTAAAATAATAATAGTTTATGTAGAGCTCAATGCAACAGAGCTGTTAAATAAAGAGAAGATAATAAGCACCTATTACCTGGAGACTTCCTGTTTCTCATAGAAATCATATGTGCTTCCTTGGGCCACAGATTGCAGTAAGAAAAGATGAGGCTAAATTGGTGGTCTGGAAGACTAAAAGCAGCACACCTACCTGAGCAGCTCCAGCTAGCACAACCATATGTAAATGTGACATTAGGGTCAAGCATACCAGCTGTGCTGTGTGATCTCTGGGTTATTAATGACTGTGCATGGGGCATGTAACTCATACTCTGAACCAAATTCCAGAATTCCTTTCTTCTGTTTTGATGACTTTCAGTGCCTCTTCCCAGTGTGATCTAAAACGTCTTCTTTTCTCAACTCTGAGCTGCCTTTTTGCAAATAAAATTAAAATAAAGAAATAAATACTATCAAAATGCATTTGATATTTAGAAGTTGTTAAGATGTCATACATAATGCTTTCAATTGTCTTTTCTCCCACTGGAATTGCAAGTTTTAAGGAATTCTTTGGAAATATATGTATATGTATGATATCAGTCAAGCAAAATAATTTCTAATGGAAAGTTACTAAGTTCACTGTGGAGTACAGACATAAGAATCTTTTTATTTTCACACTAAATGTTAAAATGTTCTTGCAAGTAGAAACTGGTAAAGAACAGCCTTATAAATTGAAAGTAATACCAGGAAAAGAGAGAGAACTGTTTAATCATTTAGCACAAGTTATACTCCAAAAGGCAAAAACCTTTTCAAGAGAAAGTGAATTCAGTTTTAAGAATTAAAGTCATTTTGATTCCAGCAATACATAATTTTATTTTAAAATTCTTGGACATGCTTTATAAAGGGACACTATTTGGAGTACACACATTTTGTGTGTACTGGCTGGCTCCCTTGCAAGACAGTTCTTGAGTAATAGGGCTCAGCTTTATAATTTGAAAAGTTCAGTTCAGGTCATTATTAATGAGATCAATTAATCATTAATTTTCAAAGTTGAATATGAAAAAATGTTAGTGGCAAACAAAAAACGTTTCTTATAATTAACACTGAAAGTGAGCAGTGGATGAATGACATGAGAATTGATTCAATATGCCTATAGATGGTGCTGTGGAGGAAATGTATGTTTCACACCTCTATGTCCAGACACCACTTTTCCATATGGACCCCAAAAATGTGATGCAAATTATCGACTTTTAAAGTGATCAACTAGAAAAAGCCCTAGGATATTTAACTCCATTTCTAGGTTTTACAGGGGAAGAAATGAGAAGAAATAAGTCCCCCAGGATCATATAATAAAACTAGTTAGCCCAGATGCCAATGCTCTAAAACAGAGAAAAAAGCAGCTGGCACATTATGAGTGGAAAGGCCTATGTGAGCAAAGTAGCAGAAAACAGGGTCAGTTGGTTAGTTATGGTGTAAAATACTAGATCACAAAATAGAATTAATAAAAGAGAAATGTGGATATTGCTGAGATGCAAAGAACCATTCCACAGCCCAGGTCATATTCCCCTGATCATATCAACAAAATTTATTTTAACTAAGAACAATAAAACGGAAAGGAGTCTAGTATGCTTACTGGGACAATTGCAAGCTGCCCCTTTCACCCCTGCTTCTCCCACCACCATCAAATCACTGTTACAAATGTTTTAACAGAGACATACTGACTTTATAGAGTAATGCATGCCAGCAGCAAACAATTCAATGATATGAATTTGCTTATTTGCAAAATTACATTTTCTCTGATTAATTTGCTGATTCCCATGTATGCTAAATATGATCTGTCTGACTTTCGTATCAGCCTGGTGATTCATAGTAAGTGTATGAGCTTATCCTAAAGCAGGAACTGCTGTTCTATTCACTTTAAGAAAATAGTAGCCTTGCTTTCCTTATACAATCTGTACACTTTTATTGTTTTCCAAAAACACTTTGTTCCATGTTTTTTTCCTTCTTTTAAATGAGCCCTTTTTAGCATGAAAGGTATCAAATGATAAAACATAGCAAAACAGTGTGCTTTCTAGCTTCTTTAACATAAAGGTTTGTTCCCTCTAAGAAGTCAGATAATTATAAAGATTCCTCTTGGAACCTGCATTTGCCTTTTGAGAAATGTCGGTCATATCATCCATAATGGCACAGACTATGTGTTAATTATTTCTTAGCCAGAATAAACCATGAGATCTTAAAGGACTTCAGATATCACAGTAGGAAGAAAAGGGTAGATTGACACTTGGCAAGCAGAAAGCAATGTATCCAGAGAGAGGAAAAAGGACAGAGGGTACAACGGGACTGGCGACATAAATGGCGAAGAGAAATGGCTAGTACAATCATTATGAAAACCTTTTAAGTGGAAAGGCATAGGTTTTTCCCATTCACCCACTCCTACTCTTGCACATACTGCAATTAACCAAATGCTCTCTTTTTAAAGGTGGAATTTCTACCTGTGGCAAATAACTTTTACATTCTGGACACAGGTTTTAGAATGTAAAGGAAAAGCTAGACCCAGTGCTGAAAAGATTTTCTCATTTAGTTTCAGCAAAATAGTTTTTTTCGTAGAGGAGGATACCATTCAATACATTTCTTCTACTGTATTTTCTAGATAATTGTTATACATTTGGTTCAGTGAAAAACAAGAAGAGTGTTTGTTGGGCTTAAGGAAGCCATAACTAATAATCATTTTTAAAGAACAGAAATTCTGTCTTCAGCTCTGGTGATTGAATTAAAATTAAGGGCTAAAGTCAGCTGTCCGTTTCTGCTTTCCAAACTTGTTATCTCTTTTTACAGTGCAAGATACTCTTCCCTCTCCCAAGCTTTATAAACTCACGTGAAACCCACCACTATCGACACAGAGAGGGGCATGCATGTATCCCCTGGCCTTAATGGTTGAACAAAAGGATGGGCTCTTGACCCAGGATGGGCAAATTATTTCCTGGAATTTACATGTAATGAAAAGTGAAACCCTTCCTGTCTTCTGAAGCTTCCGGGATAAGATCATTTAAGTTTAGAGGCGCTGAGGGCCATACCTCTCGCTTTGTGGAGAAAACAATGACTCTTCAGTCTGGTCTCCATAATCTAAGTAGAAGAGAGTGAGGACAGCATTACAAAGAAGAGATAGAGAAAGAGGAAGATGTATAACGACAGAGAGAAAGATGAATACAGAGAAAAAGAGATCTAGAGGCAGCGATTGAGTTTCTGGATCCAGTTTAGCCTGAGAGGAGCTCTATATGTCCCCATCCTTTTTAGGTGATTCAGTGCATTTTCCTTTTATGGATTGATTTATCTGAGTTTTGTTTTCTGTTAAACCAGTTTGAGTTGGGGTCCTGTCACTTAAAAAATAAAGTCCTGATTAACCAAAGGACAAAGGTGTAGCAATAGAAAGAGTGTAAGGACTTGAAAACCCACTAGAATATCAGTTCCACCACTTTTTCACTGTGATATGTGGGAAAATCTATCTCTCTTAATGTCATCCATTTATTAGTAAAATGGAGATACTAAACTTTGTCTCATAGACTTTCTGGGAAAATCAAAAGTGATTTGAAAGAAGAAGGGACTATCTAATCATTCTAAACTGAACTGAAAAGTCTACCCAGATCCTTAAGTCAGAAAATGGAGCTGGAAAAGAAGGTGCAGTAGAGAGCAAAGAAAGAGTGGATCGATTGTGAGGTGCTGCTGGCTACCTCAATGAAGATGCTTCATGGCATGGTGTCACTAGCACTTTGGGGAATGGATACGCTTTGTAATAGGAAGCCCTCTTGCCCAGAGTAACTATTTCTGCAAGTTTCCTACAGAAATGGAGCCTGTTTCCTCTCGAATTATCCTATACTCTTCTATTTTCCCCTTAATCCTTTCCAGCCTTTTAAATCAACAAAATAGGGGCGTCCTCTTTTCAATAACTTTATTACTTTTTTGCAGGCTTTGTGGCTCTTTATGTCCTTTAAGAAAATGAGCACTTGAAATCCATTTTAAGGCTCTTAAGAAAGGGTGACTTTTCCTTTCATTTTGCTTTGTATTTTGATCCATACCACTTGGTGACATTGAACGTAGAATATAAAAAATTTCTTCTATTTTATTTAGAAAGGGCTTTTATTTGGTTACTGTTATTACTAATGTTTCTAGGAGGCTCAATACCCAAAGTAAATGAGGTGGGTGGATGTTTGCCATGTGTTTCTGGATATAAACAATAAACCAAATATTACTCTATTTTATGAACCTAGAGAAAGTGATGCCAGTGCCACATACGAATGGCATTTCACCTGTCATATTATTTCATCGTTAATGGTTTAATGACGGCAATAAAGCGGAAGTCTGGGTGACCACACTGTTTCCTCCGAGTTGCCTGTGCCGCAGCTTGGCTATCCTTCCTGTTCATCTACGCTAACACTTTGGAGAAGAGGTGACGGCTTTGCTTTTTTGGTCCGATTGTGTGGGAACAGCAAGAGGAATAGAAGAAGGCGGGGTGGAACGAGGTTGCTAATGGCTATACCTCCATCAGATTTCATTGTTTTTCCTCTTGTCAGCATTTCCTTTTTAGCACCCTCTGTAAGTCCTGAGGTACAATATCAGTAGGTACAAGGTAAAACAAAAAGTGATTAATAAGGAGGCATGTAATATGATCCTCAGATTGCATTTCTGAAATGAAACATTCTAGATGAGTTCTTGATGGGATTATTTCACATCGCATCACTTTCTCAACTGCTCCTTGTTTGTGAAGCCCTTACAGAAGGAGAACTTAAACAGGAAAGCAAGAAACCTCTAAAAGCTAGAAAGGCAGAATTTTGGTGTATCAGAGAATGTCTGCATTTGGGTGATAGCAAATGAATTTTCTATACTTCAAAGTGAGTTACTTGTTGAATAAAATACCGGCTGAGGAAAGATTTCTATAGGCAAAAAAATGTGCCCCCAAAGTCACAATAAAATGTTGAAATGTGTGTTTGTAGCTTATATTCAATAGCTAAAACTGGAAATCTATAGCAAGTGAGTATGGATTTGTTTTCCATATGCTTTAAATACAATCTTTATGTTGCTAATTCTTCTATAGTATATTTCAGTGATGATGATGATTATTTACCTAATAGTATAACTAGTTAAATTTTCTTAGTTTTAAGTTTCTCGTCTTAGAGAGTATTATTTCCTATTTTTCTCCCTTAGTATCAAGCACTGAATACATAGAAAAACTTAAATAGAGCTCAAGGAGAACAAAAAAATATGAATAATTTTGATGAGGAAACTCAAACATAGAGAAGAGTTAAGTGTCTCAAAATCACATAACTTGTTTGTAATAAAATATGGGCTCTTAATATCTAATCATGTGCTTATAATTGAAAATTTTTGATAAACAATGCTAATTTCCATGGTCTTTTTATAGCTGGAGGAAAGAAATACCTCCCTCTCCTGTGACTTGCTGAATAATCTAGGTAGTCGGATTTATGCAAACACATTCCAGTTCTAGAATATTAAGAAAAGTCATTTTTATAAAAATGATATTTATTTCAGATTAGCAACATGTGAGTTACACTTCTGGGAAAGCTTTCTCAACTCAGCAGCTTCAGCCCTTCCCAGTATAAGGCCCTGCTCTTATCCAGAAGGCTCATGGGATTTATCAATGTTTACTATTTTGCACATATTGTATACATATTATCTACCAATATTTTAAACTAAGACTAGCCCTGCAGGATTAATATTTCCATTCCCACTTTGCAGACAGGACAACAGAGGCTCAGAGAACCTAGGGGACAGTTTGGGGTCACAGAGCAGCCCAGTGGAACCACTCAGTGCCTACTGCAGATTTTCTGATCCCAAAGCTCCGTTCCTCTGAGCTGCTTCCATAGAGAAGAGTGAATCTCAATTCTGCCCACATCTTAGAATCACATGAGGTGCGTTAAAAAAAAAAGGACTCCTGAGAAGACCCCACCTACAACTGATTAAATTGGAATCTCTGTTGGTGAAGCCTGGGCACAAAACCTCAACAGGCGAAGCTAGTGTGCACCCAGGTGTGTGAACCTTTGTTCTAGAAGATAAACAGGAGAAGCATTTGTTAATGAAGGGGAAAGAGCCATAAGAGCAATTTCTCATTGCCATAGAGTTCTTAGGGTGGCCTATGATTTATCATGCAAATCAGGGCACATTAGAGAGTGCAATGAGAAGGCTATTAATAAAAAGCAGGGACAACAAAAATAAACCAGGTCTGTCCTGGGCTAATGGATCAGTATATCACTTTCTCTCTGACCCAAACCGAGACCCAGGGCATTGCAATCCAATGGCAAGGATTGCTTTATTTAACTCTGCCTATTATGGCATGTCGCACAGAGGATACCCATAGTATTTGAAAGACAAATACGTTCAAGTCATTTTTGCCTCTCTATTTAAGAGAATATCACTCATTTTCTCACTTAAAATAATTGGTAACATTCTATGAGGTGGAGGAAAAAATAGTCATTATTTTCCAAAACCAAGAGCTTAAATAATATTTCCATTGTGAAAAAGCTTTCTAGACAGGTGCTATCTAAATGCCCTACTTAACTACTCTATTTAGTAGACTATGTCATTTATTCTGAGAATTTTCAGAATTATCTTCCCATCTACTTTATAGATCTGGGTTTTTAGCTGAATTAAATGGACATAAAGATACTTCGTGTATTTTATATAGCAAAATAATTACACTTACACTAAAAAAAATATAGGGATGGTTTTGTGTAAATAACAATCC
Source organism: Kogia breviceps (assembly GCF_026419965.1). NCBI lineage: Eukaryota > Metazoa > Chordata > Mammalia > Artiodactyla > Physeteridae > Kogia > Kogia breviceps. The sequence continues at coordinate 14,483,263 of NC_081325.1, forward strand.
TAGGCAAAGTCCATAGGAAATAAGGTGACATATTTTTGATGGATAATGAACTAATCCTTGTTATCCAAAGCAGCGGGCCATATCTGATCTCCATGTCTCTAAATAGCAATTCAAAAGGAACATGCACTGCAGTAATGTCACCAATACGCTTGTCTTGAGATTATCTGTATCACCATAAGTAAGCTTTGTAACTGGAAATATATAGCAAACTATTTATTTTGAGTAAAAACATTAGAAGCTTTAAATAGCAAGGATTTATTGTGCACTAATGCACACTTAAAAGAAGCCCTGGGGTAGTCACTCATTTGAGCCTTTTTTAATCTTCCAGCTTATAATTTATACTGCTAAATTAACATAGGAGCCAATGAACTTTCCCTGTACGCTACAGAGAATAATAGATCATAGAGGCCTTCCAGAGTATATAGCTCTATAAAAAGCTCTGAAAAATACATTTAACTCAAATCTCTTTCCAGTCATAAAAGTTGATTAATTCTTGATTGAAAACATAACTCTATCTATCCATGCACATTCTATGTTTAGAGTAGAAACTAAGAAATAATCTAAACACGTATAGTTCTGGTCCTTCACTGATTTCTGCTTTTGTCTTTACTTTGCCTTCTCAACGGTCCCTGCAGTTTCTGAATGGTTAGTGCTCTCTTACTCTTGGGAGAATAATATGCTTCATTTATCTCCACCAAACAGATGTTTCCCAAATCTGTGCTTCAACACCTCTTCCTCGCCACTGTCCCTCCTTTGATCTATAATTTCATATTCCCAAGTGAAACTCTCACTGAAATTTCCCTTGCTAATATCAAACAATGAACCTACAAATGAATCCATCATAAAAGTTAGAGATAAACACAGTCTTTGATGCTCTTGTCCAGTAGTTTATACGATGCTCAATTTCCTTTTGTAGAATCCTCACTATTCATCCTCACTATTTTGCATGGACTTCTTAACCTCACAGCCTCATTTTCTTAGCCCCCCACCCCCGCCCCTGGGCCATGTTTTCTTCCCTACAGATACATCCTAGAAACATGCTCCTAGAGCATGCATGGGCAAGGGTGGGGTCATTATAGTTAATTCCCTGTGATGGCACCCTTGACTTCACTGATTATGGTAATTATGTCTCCACTGTAGTTGTCCTGTTCTGTTTCTCTGCTGGAAAAATTGCTATCTCCTTAACAACAGCAGCAAGGACATGCTTTTCTCTGCCTCAATTCCAAAATTTAATTTCCTATGAATCACTGAAAGAGAAGTAAGACATTGTTTAGGTTTAGAAACTTGCAGTTGGACTGCGGAAATGAGGATCAACCTACTTTCTTTGCCCTACTTCTATATGGTATGTGAAAAGCTGTCAGGGTTTCCCTGGTGGCACAGTGGTTGAGAGTCCACCTGCCGATTCAGGGGACGTGGGTTCGTGCCCCGGTCCGGGAGGATCCCACGTGCCGCGGATCGGCTGGGCCCCTGAGCCATGGCCGCTGAGCCTGCGCATCCAGAGCCTGTGCTCTGCAACAGGAGAGGCCACAACAGTGAGAGGCCCGCGTACTGGGAAAAAAAAAAAAAAAAAAAAAAGCTGTCAGATGTATTTTCCCTTAAGAAATCAGGGCTACCATATTCCAACTGATCTAAATGCTATTTTAAACCAGTTTTTATTTTATTCTTTTGAGTAATTTAATGAAAAGAAAGAAATCTAGCCATGTCCTACTGGAGTTAAAAAATAAAGTGGAAAGCAGAATAATGCAACCACCCACTGTGGGCAGAGAGAGAGAGAGTTTTATAAGATTATTCAATCTTAAGTTTTTTAAGAGATCCTAGTGTGCCATTATCAAGTCACATAAAGGAGTCCATTAAGACAAAAATCCAAGTTGTACCACTGAATACTCCATGTGCTAATAACGTGTGACACCTCATGAACATTATATAGTTAAATAATAAAACACCATTCTGCTACACCTCAAGGGGTAGCAAGCAAAGTAACCATTTCTGCAGAGGCAGAAAGACTTTCATATATAACATAACTTGGAAGTTACGCTTCTCCAGAACAAAGGGCTGTTTATGTAACTTCGCTTCCACTGCACAGAAATAAGGGGGGTATACACCTGGGTAGTAAACCATGGCAGCAAGAAATTTGTACTTAAAAGAGACAGAAATCCCTAGATTTCCAGAAATACTTTGATTTGTCCGGTATTCAATTAAGAACATGGATAGCCAAAGCTATATACATAGTTGATGAAGATGTTAATACCTCTCTGCATACCTCTCTGCAACCTTTGACAGAGAGCACACTTCATTCAGGCCATTCTTGTTCACCGCCACATATATCCCAAGAATTTATCATAGTAACTAGTACATACTAGGGACTAAATAAATAATTCTAAGGAGATACTGAGAATTTTCTACAAATAAAGTCCTGATTTAAAAAAAGGGCAACACTTGGTATGGATGATACAGAAGATGACTAGCTGATAACATAGAAGTGACATGGAAAAAATAACAGCAGTCTCATATAGTGCCTATATGCCAGTTGAGAATATGTATGTAAATTTATTCCATTCTATAATAGGTATTATTATATGTGAGAAAAAATTAAAGGTATAAAAAGTAAAAATGAGAAGGGAACACGTTTTAGCTTGAATAGGATATGAATGTTGTACAAGGGGCAACCAGAAGATAACAAAATAACTTTTAAAAAGAGAGAATTCAGTGAATCAGTAAGGTACACAATTGATATGCAGTAATTAATAGCTTTCATATATGAAATAACATCAGTGTAGAACATACAGTGAAAGATAAGACCCCATTTGGAATACTAACAACAAGGATGAAATATCTAGGGATAAAATTAAAAATGAATCAGCAAAACCTTTCAGAAGAAAACAATGATATTAAAGAGGGAAAAAATGAGAAGCTACATAAGTACTTTTTGAAATATGCATAAAGAAATGCTGAAAGACTGTATGATAAACTCTCTGAGAACACATAAGAGCCAAGAGCAGTTTTTATATGTATATGAGTTGTGAGCAATGTGGGAACTTGAACCATGGGGTCAAAGATGGGAGAAAGAGACGAGTTTATTTCTCTTTATATACTTTTTGGTCTTTGAATCTACGAGTGGATCACCCATTCTCAACCTAAGAAATAAGTTTAACCAAATCATGAGCATCTGTTTTATCTTAATAGAACAAAATTCTCAATATACATAGCAGCTAACAAGTGCCCCGAATTCACTGCCAATCAATCTTGTACTTTTTTACATGCATATACTATAATGAATATTTTAGGAGATGGTAATAATTTTCTATAATGAGTAGACAACAGAGAGATCACTCACTAAATTTTGTACGAATGTGGACTTGCAAATAATTCTCAGTGCAGTGAATCTAGTGCAAATTCACTTCTTATCATGAGATGAAGCAAAATGAAGAATGTCAAAAAACAGTGAAATTATCTGATGATCAATTTTAGGGTCTTGCTTTAGAAAAATTATTTTTTTAAAGCCTTTCAGAGGATTTCAGCAGGAATCTGTAAATATGTCTCTATACCTTTCCTGACATCAACTGGGCAATATTGAGTATACTAACCTCTTTAGGAGTGGCCATTTCAAGCTCAGAATCAGAGAAATGTACTAACTGCTGAGCATGTTTTTGACTAGAGTTTGCACAGAAATGATGAAATAACTCCCACCAGGAAACAACCCAGGGGGATAAGGCTCACGATGCAAATCCCCTGGTACCCAGGGAGGAAGTGGGTGTTTGGGGATCTTCAGGGCACTTAGTGAGAGTTACAATCTGGTCACGCTCTTCTTAAAGAGGAGCAGGGCAGGTGGTAGCATCCTGGAGAGAGAGCCATCTCTCCTCCACCCATTTTAAGGAGGAGGACCATGGTGTTGCCACGTGAATGAGTTTTCCATCTAATTAGGTGACTTTCACACAATGAGGTTACTCTTTATTAGGTCTAGAAAATACATTTATTCCTTTAAAAATTCACCTTCTAGATGAAATTAGCATTGAATGTAAGAAAAAACATTTTGGATAAAATTAAGACAGCAATGGAATTGTTACATAATTTTTCTCCAATTAACTGAAGGCCTTCATCAATTTTGTACAAAATTGAAACAAAATCTATGACATGTGGAGGAATATATTAAATTCTAAGAGCTATAAATCATGGAATTTCAAAAAGTCAGAATGTTGAACTATTTTGAGATTACCATGTTCAAATGATTCCTTATATTTATTTGTTAGAAAATTGTTATAACATCTAATCAGCTGAAGAACAACACATACTTTGGTGACACATAAGGTTAATGTAAGAGTTGGGAGCATGAACCCTGGGGTTAGATAGCCTGGGTTTAGATGCCTGCTCTGTTACCTCCTCAGCTGTTGAACCTCTCTGTGCCTATCCTTCCTCATCTGCAAAATGGGGATTATAACTGGGTCTTTCTCATAGGGTTGCTGTGAGTATTCAATGAGTCTTTTTCTGATTAAGAAATAATTTTTGTCTCAAGTGCTCATATGGTTACCTGGCAAATTTGAGACATAATAACAGAGAAGACATTAGAGAGATGTAATTTAACATAGAAAATTCGAGAGGCAGTCAAGCACAGGCCTGTCATTGAGATGTGCTTGTGTTTGAATCCGAGTTGCTCTGCTTGCCAGATAAGTGCGTTTTAGCAATTTACTTAATCTTGGTGTGACTAGGTTTCCTCGTTTGCAATTCATTTGCAAAATGCATCTGCAGTAGCTACCTCATTGCGTTCTTGAGAGAATTTAATGTATTGATAAATGAACGAGTGCTTGTAATCATCTCTGGTACATAGAATAGCTTAAATAAATATTAATAATACTTATTATAGTCCATCTCTTATACTGATACAATTGATCCTTCAGTTAGTCATTTTTTCTGCCTTAAAAATCAATGTAGGGCTTCCCTGGTGGCGCAGTGGTTGAGAATCCGCCTGCCGATGCAGGAGACACGGGTTCGTGCCCTGGTCCGGGAAGATCCCACATGCCGCGGAGCAACTAAGCCCGTGAGCCATGGCCGCTGAGCCTGCGTGTCCGGAGCCTGTGCTCCGCAACGGGAGAGGCCACAACAGTGAGAGGCCCGCATACCACAAAAATTAAAAAAAAAAAAAAATAAAACCAAAAATCAATGTAGATTACCATTTAGTAGTGATCAAGGTGAATGAAATAAAAAGGTTATGATTATAACATAAAACTCTGTTCCAAACTGTGGTGTAAGTGGCAGAGAGGTGTGCAAGTTGAACCACTGAGATACGGAAGAAGCCATTAGAATAGGAATTCTATTGAATAAGATAATAAAGTTTCAGTAATATTTAATATATATCTTGAATATAGTGGATGTAAAAGGATGTCAGGCCTGAAGAAGATTTTATAGACTGGTGTGAAAGTTTAGGAAGTTTAGAAATAACAGACATAAAAGAATAACGCAATCTACTAAAACTAGAATGCACTGAACAGCCAGCACGTTTGATTTCTAGAGCAGTTCTGCCATTTCTTTACTCTGAAATTCTAGGCCAGTGGGACTAAAGGTTGTCCCAGGATTAACAGCAGTAGCATCACCTGGTAACTTGCTAGAAATGAAGATTCTGGAGCCCATCCCAGACCTACTAGAGCAGAAATTCTGAAAGCTAAGCATTCTAGTTTAACAAGCCTTCTATGTGATCCTGATGCATGCTAAAGTTTAAATTTTGGCCCCAAATGGTTTCCATCACTATTTTAGTTTCATTACGTGTTGATAAAATGTCTTAATCAGAAACTGTCATCTTAAAGAATAGCTCCAGCAATTCATATTTAGCATTTCTACTCTGTCTAAAGCGTCTTATGAAATGTAAGGCGTGTAAATTGATTGCTATCCAACAATCACAGGTTTTTGTCATCTAAATAATTGTTTCTGAGTAAAAGATTGCTTGCAAGATTCTTTGAGAGAAAACGTAGGAAATTTGAGAAATAAGATTTCAATAGTATATGGGATTATTTAAAAAATCATACCAGAATCAAATAATTTGACTTTTGCATTGCTTAGCTCAAGGATGGATAATTTTCTCCAAAAGTATTTAAAAATTTTTATTACTGTGCAAATGAAAAGCGTGTAAGAAGCCAACATGGATGCAAATAATTTGATTGATTGATTTCAGGCAAATTATGTCTAAGCAATACACACAGGCAGTTCTCACTTTGCATCTGCTTATGTGGGACCAGAAAAGTACTCCGGATGCTGACACCCTGCATGAGAAAATAGAAAGACTCGTCAAAGAAAAAGAAGATATAAAATAGGGACAAATGGAAATTTTAGAACTGAAAAATGCAGTAGCTGCAACTTAAAAGGTTGACTTCACCAGCAGAACGTAAGGGCCAGTGGAAAGAAGTGGTAAACTTGCTCTCAGTAGAAAAATAGAAATTACCCCATCTGAACAGCAGAGAAAATATACAGCAAAAATGAACAGTGTCAGGGAACTGTGAGATTCATAAAGATCTAACATTTGTGTTGTCTGAGTCCCAGAAGGAGAAAAGGAAGAGGGTAGGCTTTTGAGTTCACTTGAAAATATAACAGCTAAAAATTTCCCAAATTTGGCCAAAGAAATAAACTAAAAATTCAAGAAGTTGAGCAAATCCCAAACAGAATAAACCCAAAGTAATTCCATTAATATCTATGAAGTGTACATGCCAAATCCTCCTTACGGTATAAAGGCTATGAAGATGGATAAAGTAAGGACACTACAGTGTCCTTACTACAGTGATAGTGTCCAGTGATAGTGTCCAGTCTACAGTGATAGTGTCCAGTCTTCTTAAGTGTATAGAAATGTAAACATATCACTTTAATCAATCTGATCATTGTTATGGTGAATGTCTGTGCAGTTTGCCATGGGACACCAGGAGGAAACTTGGATGAGAGGACTTTTAAGCTGATTCTCTGAGTATGAGCGCACCCAAAAGAAAGGGCCTCAGGAAGGGGGTGTAAGAGGGATTTACTGGCAAAATAAGAAGCATTGAACAAAGACATAAAGCCCTGAAACAATGTGGTGTAAATATATTTTTCATATTACAAACTGCAACTTATAACGTGTATAGTGGGAGATAAGACTAGAGAGATTGTGTGCTAGACCCAATGTCGGCATTGGAAGATTTTAAATTAAGTAATGATAGTTGTTCTCTCTGAGGAACTTAGTAAGATGCTGGTAGTCTCACCATTGTGTAATGTGAAGGGTAGGAAACGACTGTCATTCTTCTCCAAAGCATCCTCATGACCAGCCTTATATGGCCACAGTAATCAATGTTTTGGATCAAGACATTAAATATCCTTGCCAAAATGTAAATTTTTATGTAAATGGTAACATAATAATTCACTATCATCATTAATATTAGGGTCCTACTTTACCTTCTTGATTATCACCTGTACTATATAAACATGCTATGGAAGCATCCTGTAAGCAAGCTTTGGTGTAGGAAAAAACAGGGTATTGGGATAATATTGGGGCATCTGAGTAGAAATTAATATCAAAGAAGTTCTGGGAGAAAAGGATGCCTAATTCCAAATATATACCTTTATAAAAATTTAGGGGCTTCCCTGGTGGCGCAGTGGTTGAGAGTTCGCCTGCCGATGCAGGGGACACGGGTTCGTGCCCCGGTCCAGGAGAATCCCACGTGCCGTGGAGCGGCTGGGCCCATGAGCCATGGCCACTGAGCCTGCACGTCCGGAGCCTGTGCTCCGCAACGGGAGAGGCCGCAACAGTGAGAGGCCTGCGTACCACACACACACACACACACACACACACACACACACACACACACACACAAATTTAGATATAATTGGCATAGAACATTATATTAGTTCCAGGGGTACAACATAATGATTTGATATTTGTATGTGTTATTAAATGATCACCACAATAAGTCCAGTTAACATCCATCACCACACATGGTTACAAATTTTTTTTCTTGTGATGCAAATATTTAAGATCTACTATCTTATCAACTTATAAATATTCAATACAGTATTATTAGCTATAGTCACCGTGCTGTACATTACATCACCATGACTTATTTATTATATAACTGGAAATTTGTACCTTTTGGCCCCCTTAACCCATTTTGCCCATCCCCTGTCTATTCCAAGCCACCAGTTCTGGTCTTTGTTGCTGAGCCTAGGAAATCTTCATGTGTCTGTATTCTGATCTTTCCAAGACTCCAGAAGAACAGGTTAATAATGTAGCTGAGACCAAATCATCAATTAGCAATTCATTGCAGGACATCTAGTTCACAGGACCTTAGAATCCCACCTCTTAGTTCAGGAGACACTAACAATTACATCCGCAGGCATAGCCTCTCAGCACATAGCCCCGAAATTCAATTAAATCAACATTTTCAGCTCTAGCTGTAACATTTAATTTACTGCCGTACATCTGGTGTCCATCCAGGAGCTCAAACAAAAAGGAAGTCGTAGCTGACATTGTTGATATTGGATCAAACAAATAGTCTATTGTTTTAGGGGGGAAAAAACCCTAAATTAAACAGTGAGCCCTTGAAATATCACAGATTAAGCATGGACAGCATCATCAAAAGAAATTTGCTCATTTCTGGGAAGAAACAGTGATGAAAAGTTAACCAAATGAAAAAGATACACAGGCAATACACACAGAAATCTGTACTTTTTCATAAAAGAAATTATAAAGAACATTTGCTTGATTTATACTTCAACAAGAAAGAAAATTAATAGCATTCTGAAAAGTTATATGGAAGACCTCATACCTATTCACGGTCCTGTGTGTGCAGGTGGCTATTAATTCCTTCTACGAATTTTTATTAAGTATTTTTTAAATAGATTGATTGACTGATTCACTGATTTTTGGCAGCGTTGGATATTCGTTGCTGCGCGCGGGCTTTCTCTAGTAGCGGCGAGGGGGGGCTACTCTTCGTTGCGGTGCGCAGGCTTCTCACTGCAGTAGCTTCTCTTGCGGTGGAGCACGGGCTCTAGGTGCACGGGCTTCAGTAGATGTGGCACGTGGGCTCAGCAGTTGTGGCTCACGGGCTCTAGAGCACAGGCTTCAGTAGTTGTGGCACACAGGCTTATTTGCTCTGCAGCATGTGGGATCTTCCCGGACCAGGGCTCTAACCCGTGTCTCCTGCATTGGCAGGCGGACTCTTAACCACTGTGCCACCTGGGAAGCCCTTATTGAGTATTTAACTTCATATCAGACACTATTCTAGCACCAGCATCGCATGTTGAACACGTCAGGTAAGATCCTTGCCTTCATTGAACTTACTTTCTTATTGGGATGGACAGAAATATGAAGATAAACATAGGCTTTAAATTATTTTTGAAATTATGAGTGCTATGGAGAAAATCACAATAGGAAGTGAAACTGGGGGTTAGTGAGGTGGGTAGAAAACGACTTTGGATGGTGGTCTGAAAAGACCTCTTCGAGGCAGTGAATTTGAGCCTGTATAATGAGTAGGGAATAGGCATTGCACTCCAGGAAGAGGAAGAATGAGAATAAATGCTGTGAGCCAGGAAAAATATTGGAACATTTGAGGGAAAGAAAGGAAAGCAGGGCATCTCAAGTACAATGCATGTGGAAAAGAGAAGTAAGAGACATCGAAGTCAAAGACAGGTCAGGGAGCAGTCCCCCTCAGGCTAGGCATCTGTTATGACTTACAGTTCCGTTTAAAATTGTGCAATAATAGTTTATTCCATGCTACTTAAAAAAGAGGGAGATGGCTAGGTCAGCTCTTGGCTGGACCTCATATTACAGGAAATTTCTGGAGTTGACAGCTGCCTTCTGCAGTGTGGTTGGCATCATAAAGCAGGTGTCAGAAGCAAGGTGTGAGGACGCACAAGCGAGGACGGTTTTTGTGGGATCATCCACGCTTCTTCATCTTTTTCTGAGGCATGTTTACAATATCTCTTTGGACCAAGAAGCAGGGAAATTTCTCTGATTATGGACGCATAAGATTTTGTGCTTTAGCAAAGAGTTTACTAAGATTTTGTATAACGGGAATGTTTCCTTCTAAACATTGGATATAATTCCCATGGGCTACTGCAGTTGCATGATGTGATTCCTGATTCCTATTAACTCTCATATTTTACGATCATTGGAAACCTGGTTCTGGCAGTAGCAGGGCTGAGGCAAGGAATGGTTACAATCTGAATGTATCTAGAATCAGTTAAGACTTCAGATTTGGGGAATAAGAAAAGTTCTCAACAGCTTGGGAGAGCAATGCAACAAGATAATGGATGATAAGCAGATGGGAGGTCTAGAGAGGCGCCGAGCTTCCAAAAATCCTGTGTTTAAGGAAAAAATACGTATTCATGGAATCTCGGATTCCATGTCAGAATTCCAACATCTAGAAGAACTGAAAGAGGAAGGACTCATTGGCAAAGGGATTTGGGAGCAATATCGTGATGCAAGTGTGCTCTGGACTCTTGACCAAATGGAAACTTTGAATGAAGCATCCTGGTTCAGACTATAATTGACTCAGAGAACAAGCATATCAGCCTTCTTTGGGTCTTTCAAAAATTTGGACATCAGTTGGAAAGATCACTCCACTCCACTGAAAGGAGAGATGTGATGAATTGTGAACTCGCCTTAATGATACTTTTTCCCACACAAGTGAGGAGAAATAAAGACCGAGAATTTTTTTTTCAGGTTTATGATAGCCAAGTGGAGTGACTGTGACATATTGTTGTTAGACATAGAAAAAGAGGAAAATGTTATATATATGGGCTTAACCTCATTTTTAAAATACAGCTTTAAAAACTTGGTATTGTCAAATATAATGGCTAGGCTCTCAATAATATTACTCAACAAGAATGAAAACAAACATGAAAATTCTCAATCATAAAGCTCAAGAGAAGCATATGGTATTCTCTGGGTTGCCTCTTCCGGTGTAGAACCACACAAGCTGGGGCAATGGTTGTGTTCTTGGGGACAGCAATTTCCAGTGGACTGTCCCTCTTGCTGAGCTGGGAGGGGGGAGGGAGGGTCTTGGTTCAAATACCACAGACTTGCCTTTCTTACACAACTCTTCACAGGATGCCTTGAATAGACGTTTCTTCATCTCCTGTTTGTCCTTAGGACAATTTCCAGAGCCTTTAAATATTGTTTTAAAGATGACCTTTATCAGCTTTTCCAGGGAACAAGTCAATGGAGTTCCTCACACTTTCATCACCCTCCGCCTTGCTGTCAATCCATCATCAATGCATTATTCTTTTCCAACTGTATGTGAATCCACATAGTTTATTTTTAAAAAAACATCATCGAATAACAGCACAAGTATTCATACAGGATAATTATTCAGTCCATGTCTCTGTTTCTAAGAAAGCTTTAAGTAGACCAGTAAGTGAATTTTCTTCTTCTGGAATCTTAGCAGAGAAAGTTCTCTTTCCACTCCTGCAATCTGCGAGTATACTGCCAACAGCAGTATACTCCTGGTGGTGTGAAGAGAGTTAGCATGATGAAGTTTGTTGATGACAGGCTAAAGGAGAAGATGAAGGTATATATACTGAACACCCAGCACTTAGTATTGCCGTCAATTGCATAACTGAATTATTGAACATCTGACTCAAGGATTAGGCTCAGGCAGGTCAATATCGAGGGTGTTGCATTCTTGGGCTCTCTTCACTACCACATCCTACTCTTCCTAATTCCCTACCTCCATTCAACACCTCCATTCAACATTTACAACTCATTTAGAATGTCCTGAGCAGGGCATTGGGCCAAGGTCACTCAGAGACATTTAATAGGGACACTGCTTGAAAAGTGGTCATGGTCCGTTTGATGAACTTACCCTATGAAATGAGAATGGTAGGAGTGCTATTGTGTCGATTTTCATCCAATGCCTCTGTGTGCCCATGACAATCTGTTTTTCAGAGAAACTTATTTCATGGCTTTTTAATTTTTCTGTCCTCTGGTGAGAGAGATTAGGGTCCAAAAAGGTGAAGAAAATTGCGAAGAAGCAGATCAGACACTGAGTGCAGCCTGACAAGCCAGTGGAGCAAAGAGGGGCAGCCTAGAGATCATAAACATAGGAAAGTCTGGGACTTGCTAACTGTTGCCTAATCAGAATGCCAAAGCCTCTGCCATGCCTCTGGTCCTTTTGCTTTTTTATCTTTTGGGCCAAGCCTAATTTGCCTTTTGAAACAACACATTAGCAGGCTCAGAACATTACAGCACACAGCACATGTGGATGGTATGGGGAGAAAACAAACAGAATCCAAAAAAGACTAAATCATTTCTAACTCAGAAAAGAAAGAATGCAGACCACCAACACTGAATAATTTCATCTCACTATAAATAGCACATTCACTGAGAAGGCAAATCAGCCAGGCAGTGACTGAATGATGTCTTCAGAGTGCTTGCTTTGTTTCTTTTTGGGAAATAGATTCTTTGACTGCAGTAGCTGGTGAATTAAATGAAGTTCTGACTGCACAGACATCTAACACAAGCCAAAGAGATTTCCTGGTTTATCCTATTTGTTTGGTGCAGAAAATCAAGTTGGAAAATGCAGGTAAAAGACATGTTTTTGTCCTAGGACTCAAATGAGTTCCACTGGATATTCACATCAAACAAACTAGATAAGCCTCACATCGAATTTTGTTCTCCATAGACAAAGCATAAATGAATAGAAATAGTTTCAACTAGAACAGTAACACTTTTATCTAGAAGGGTTTTATTAAAAACACTGCCCATTATAAAATTGGCCACGGAGTGGAAAGTAAGAAAAAAAGGAATATTTTAATTTATGCGTGGAGAAGCCCTCAGGTTTACATTCTCAGTCTACTGAACTGTAGATTTAATACAAAAAATTCAGAACAGTGTTTTCCCTCTTACAGCTGCTTAGGAATAATTAGATATTAGAAGAGGGAAACTGGAGAGCTCTTGGGGAGAGATACTGAGACTGATAGCCAACAGGCAAGGCTCTAATCTCCTGTAATATTTGACTTCAAATTCGGTTAAATCTGTGTTCTCCCTACCAGGTTCCAAGCATGCAAGGCAGAGATTCACTCTTTTTTGTTGTTGCTGTTAGAGATTCACTCCTATTCAGTGCTGAGTCCACATTTTAAAAAACACTGCCTAAAACATATTAGCTGTAATAAATAAATGAATAATATCCGAAGATATTTCCAGTGAAGAAAATAATGTTTGGGGGGTAAAGCTACACGTTGTCACCTTTCCTTGGTTTTCTAGAGGCAGCATTATCAGGAAAAGACATGTCTGCATCAGGGAAAGACATGCCTGAGTCCAAATGGGGCAGAGCGCCAGCTTCTTAGCTTGGGGGCCAGGGTTAGAAACCTGGCATTATAGTCATTAGAGTGACACAAATATTCTGCTTCTTCTCCAGCCAGGAGTATGACAGACTTGCACTTTCTCACTTCCTTTTAAGGTATGATTGTTTTCACCAATGAAATGTGAACAGAAATGCCATGCTACGTTTCTGAGGGCCTGTGCACAATTGTTCACGTTTCCTGCCATGGTCATTTTGGAAGTATGGATCAAGTTGGAACCTCCATCAGCCAAGGTCTCTTGTCTGTGAGTGACCAGGGAGATGAGAGCCTTCCAACCCCTGTAAACAAATACTTTCCAAAGTTATTGCCTGCTTTCAGTTCTACTTACTTTTTCCAAAATTAAAAATGATTAAAAATGAATGGGAAATCAGTTAAAACAGTATAGAAAAGCCAACAAATGGCATGCTAATCGTATAAGACTAGGTTCAACTCCACAATCTCTCTGGATAACAGCTAGAGTGCTTATTTAGCAGTTTGGATGGTTGGTTGGACTGCCGAAAGGAACTCTGACTTTCTGTACTTAGATCCATTTTATGTCCAGTTTCACAACTTGTCTTACATTTTCTTATAATCACTGTCACAAACCTTAAACCACAGTGTATTGGCGAAGTTCCTAGGGAATATTCTATAGCTAATAAATATAAAAATATTTTACATATAAAACATTATGAGAATAAAAATGCTTGTAATATACCAACATCAGATATTCTTGTAACATGAGACAAACTATAGGATTTAATAATTTTCTTATTCTTTATCCTTAGCATATTCTGCAAAACAGAGAGGCATAAAGGAGTATAAATATAATTACAAATTAAAACATCGATTTAAAATATCTATAGCAATAAAACAATAATTTAAGGACTTGGTCTTCTACATGAATAATCCACTTCTAAATCATTGATATAATTGTGTGTTTCAGATAGCCTTGGGAAAGTGATGAGGTTTAGGATTTTGACTTCATGTGCTGCTGATTTGGAAGAAATGCATCCAGATACCTCCTTTCTACTTTTTCTCTTTTTCCTAAATGCAATTCCTGGGAATTCTAATACTAATATTTTTAGTAACAAAAATCACAGTAACAACAACACATGTACACCTTCTAACATACAATGTCAACAACAGTAAAATTCATTTTTATTTTGAACTTCATATGACTACAGTTCAACTCATTTATGTCCCACGACAACCTGATGAGGTAGGAGCTACTATTATTTTTATTTTTAATGATAAGAAACTGGGTGAAAAAGAGTGTCCTGTGTGATGCCCTTGGAGTGCCATACATTTGCTCTGTCTTTTTGACTTTCCTACACCCGCTACGCCAGCTCCAGATGACCTGCCACCACACACTAGAACAGAGAAATGCAGGACCTACAATTTGGGCCAAGACACCTAGGTTGTAATACATGCTCTACAGGTACCAGCTATCCTTATTCTAAAATGGGGAAAAATCAATACAGTAGGGTCTTTATGAGAATTGAATGAGATAATATATGTTAGCCACTTAGCTTAGTGCCTGTCACATAGCATATTCTCAATAAATTGTATCAACTATTATAAATTCTTGCTTCTCAGCCACTAAAAATATTAAGGCTATGGAAAATCTCTGCCAATTGACCCATTAGAAATGACTGCTATGTAATTACAGTGTACTTTGAGTTCATCTTCTGTGTACTCTTTAAGCTACTTGCCAGAGCAGTATTTCAAATGTTATTTATCCTGAAGCCTGTGCTAGACCCACTCGGAGTCTGCCACAAAAGTGCAAAGTCATACAGCATGGATTTCTTCATTCATAACACAGATATTCATTGAGTTTATGAGAAGTCAGTATGGGATAGATGTTAAGAGCTCAGGTTTTGGAGCCAGATTCCCCAGTTCTAACTCCACCTCTGCCACTCTGTATCTTAGTTTTCTCATTTCTAAAGTAATGCTCATAATTTCTCCTTAATACATTTGTTTTGAGGCTTGAATGCATTAATATATGGAAAGTGTTTTGAACAGTGCCTGACATACAGTAAGCATTATATAAGTTTGTTTTAATTGAAGTATAGTTAATTTACAAAATTATATTAGTTTCAGTTGTATAACAAGTTTTGCTAATATGAGTTAATCAAAGCTATTAGATATCAACAATGAGCTTGTTAGCTACAGCTCAGGATTCAGAGAAAAAATGTGATCCATATATAACATCTTCTCTCAAAGAATTTTAGAGCCTTTAGGGAGTTACGGATGCAAACACAACTAGAAAACCAGGTGGTAAGTAAAATAGAAGATGTACAAAATAGTGCAAGCAGAGAGTCTAGTGTACTTCAGTGACAGAGCAGTTAGGGTAGAGATGAATATTATTTCCATTTTATGGGAGAGAAATAAAAAAGAAAGATGAACTGGTCATGCAGCTACTGAATGTTAGCAGAAACACGAACCTAAACTTCTAACTTTGGACCCCAAGGTTTCCACTACATCATTCTGTTTCTATTTTCCCTACATTATTCCTTTTCTCACTCACACATTTTTCTACCTGACAAGCCAGGGGAAAAAAAAAAATGGAAGAGAATCTTCTTATCTTTCCACCAAAGGAACCAACCTATTTATATTTGCAGCCATACGTTGCAGTCACAATTCACACTCCTGTGTAAGGTCAGTGCCTCAATTTGGAGAGTTGACCCCCTTTTCTCTCAACTACTCAAGTATTTCACTCCTGAAATTCTTCCCTTTCTCCCTTGCACTATTGTTTTCTCATTTTTAAATTGTTTCTGCTGTCATACTAACATGAGGTGAATCCCATCCCCTCCAGCTTCTGCCCTATTTTTCTGCCTCATTTTATAGCCAAATTTCTGGGAGTAATTTATAGTCACTGCCCCACTTCATCACCTCCTCTTCTCTCTTGAGCCCATTACAATTAGACCACCTTCCCACCACTTCAATGAAACTGCTTGTTAAGGTCATTTATGAGCTCTAGATGCCCAAATCCAAGAGTTATTTCCCAGTTTTTATCTCATGCAACACAGTTGGAGAAATGGATAAATATTAATAAATGAAGAATTGAAAGCCCTAGAGGCTCCCAGAGAAATCTGTTGATCATAGAAGCCTGAGTTTATGAAACTTTATGACCAAGAAGAACACCCACTTGATGAAGTCTTACTGCATCTCAAAAGGAGAATTTAGAAAAGGGTGCTCCTAAGATTTGAGACTGAGGTTTAGTCATAGGGTCTTTGTAGAGTGGAAATTGGTTAAGTGTGGCGTAGGTATGGAAGATCAGAATTTTTTTTTTTTTTTTTTTTTTTTTTTTTTTTTTGTGGTACGCGGGCCTCTCACTGTCGTGGCCTCTCCCTTTGCGGAGCACAGGCTCAGCGGCCATGGCTCACGGGCCCAGCCGCTCCGCGGCATGTGGGATCTTCCCGGACCGGGGCACGAACCCGTGACCCCTGCATCGGCAGGCGGATTCTCAACCACTGCGACACCAGGGAAGCCCGAAGATCAGAATTTGTAAACTGAGTTTTGATGGGGGCAGGAGGGTGGGAAAAGAAAGTGGTCTTATCTTTGGAATATAGGAGCCATTCAGAATTTATCTCTGGTCTTGTCTTGGAAAACATGAATCTCAAAGAGCTGCTCTTCAAATTTCTGAGCTTAGACAGTTTTGTTGCGTGCTATATCAATACTTTGGTAAAGGTTATCCATGTTGCGAATCATAATATAGTTTGTTTTGTAAGAAGGGACTTTTATTCCATCTCAAAAGGATTCTTAGCCCTTTCATATCTAAGGGACCTGGAATATTTGGTCTGGCTACTCAATTACTTAGACAGCATTTTAAGAATGTTTTGATTCTCATTCTGACCCGTAAGCTCACTTATAAGCATGCCTATCTATATATTTACGCTTCTAAGAATCAATATTTTTAGATGGATTTTCCAGCATATGTCTTTATTTCCTTGTACAGTGTCTCTTCAATGATATAAATAGCCTCCCATCTGAAGTGGAAGCATTGCCATGGCCTGAATTAATGATCGTGGCTCTAACGGTTACAGGCTTTCTCTCCTGGAACATCCCTAAAATCAGCCTCCTGGAACATCCCTAAAATCCCAAAAGTAACAAAAAAGCCACCGAGAGTGGAAGCAAACAATGTTCTATGGTTTGTATAATTTACCCCATAGGAAAGACTTAGACCAAGGGATGATTCTATCACTTCAATTATCTTATTCTCTATTCCATAGAAGTGTAGAAGCTAAAGATTAGAAATAATGGGCAGTCCTATTATGTACTGGTACTCAGTTAGCAGTGAGTAGGTATCACTGAATATCTACCAGTAGACAAAGACAGAAGAAAGAAAAAAAAATCTGAAAGACTAATAAAACACATTTGCTTTTCCAATATGCATTACATATCTTATGACTCCTGATAAGACCATGTTTCATGTAACTTAATGTTTTTTGATGATTCAGTTATCATTATTATCAACTATTTTAATTGTTATATTATAATGCACCGAAGCCCTCAGAATCTGGCTAAAATTGTTTATCTTATCCCAAATAAGTACTTTTCAAAGGTCTCACTGTATTGTGAGACAGTATAATAACAAACAAAAGTCCTGGAAATATGGAATGAATTGTAGAAAGATTTTAATAAACATGAATATAATTTTACAACATACAATATCAGGGCTTAAATAATTATGCATTTATTACCTAGAGAATTTTCGTGGGATTAAGACTTCATCTGCCCATGGTGCCAGAGAGCTGACTGCTTGCTCTATCTGAGCATTTGAATGCATAATGCAGAAAAAACCAAGAATGTTGTACTGGGTTATCAGCATGTACTGTGATCTATCTTGGACAAGAGCCAGTAGGGCTGTTATCATCTTCCAGTAGTTAGAACATCATTACACAGTTTCTACAAATAGTTAGCTTTCATTTTGATGCAATTTTAACTGTAGCATTTGCCATAATAAGTTATGTAGGCTAAGAATACTGTCAACAAAAGTGTTAATCAGATGATTATCGTAGCCACTGTATTTGAGATTTTTTAAAGCTGTTCTGCAGCTTAACAAGCATGTGTCTGGCATGAGCTTTCTCTGCCAGTGGCAAGTTGTATTCACTGAAGGACAGTAAACACGAAAGGAGAAACTACACATCTTTGTGCTTTAACTTTTGCTACAGCTGTGCTTTGTTTAAAGCTTATAGATTTATGCAGGTGCTTCATGGTATCCTTTCCCTCCGTACCTGAAAGGAAATATTGATATTTTGAGTTAAAGAAGATGACCTACTTTCCTTTTCAACATTTCATAAGCATGCCCTTAGAGCAGTTGCCTGTACTATCTTTGCTCGTGTTATTTCCTAACTTGTTATTAATACGAATTTTGCAAACACGGTATTGAACTCATACTTTTCTGTGGTAACCTTTTATTCTTGTCTATAATGGAGATTTTAATTGTGTATTGCTTTGATTCTTCACATGTTTCTAATTTATCAAGCAGTCATTACCTGTAATTATAAGACAATATATTTTTATCATCTGACATGGTGGAATATTTCCAAGAATTGGCCTGATCCTCTTTACTAATATCCCTTCAGAAGTACAAACTTGGACAAAATGGCACCGATTCAAAATGCTAAACATCCTTGTGCGTTGTAAACTTTATCGGATTAGAAATTAACTTGCAATCCAATAGTAAATTAGGCACTTCAAGAGAAACATTAACGAATGAAAGAAATAATTTGGTTTTATACTGTATATTAAAGCAGTGATCTACTTAAGAAACTCTGATGACAGGAAAATATATTACATCTGTGAAAATATGAGTCTACAGTCCTGTTTATATGCAATTACAAAATGGGCTACTTTGAAGTCAGCTTTTATTTTTTCTGAGCAAAATTAACAGTCATTCTCTGTAGAATCAATTGGACAAAGCTGTAGTATGCCCAGCTCAGCATTTACGATTACAAAGTAAATGATCCGCCTTCAGGCCTGGTGGTTAGATTAAAAAATAAATGTCATATATTAAGGTAAAATCTAACTGGGAAGGCTGACTATTGCCTGGCGCTAGATTTTATCTAAGTATTTCAATATACATCACAAATATTAAATACATTTTCTTCAAATTCACATAAGCTATGGAGTAAGAAAGCGCTATATACAGCCAGAAAGTAAATCCTGGGAAGTATGCCAAAAACCTAGAAGAAATCAAGGGGTAAAAATGTAAATCAAAGAGCAGACCCAAAAGGAGGTGGTGCACAGTGTCTTGCCTTGTTTTATCTTCATAGAAACTCGTGTCAGCTTCATGTGGGAGACATAGCCCAGGCCCAAGGCCTTGTGCTTGACACTTACCTTCAGAGTCAGTAAATAAAACTGTCTTCCAACTTCCCTCAGTTCGCCTGACTTTAAATATCTCAGCCATCCCACTATAAAAAGTCACAAAAACAATTGTAAGGACAAAGAACACATCATACAAAGGCATCTTGAATCCCTTCACTACTCTCCATCCCCACTGCCCTCCTAGCATCAAAGTCTTTATTTAATCCTATGTCTAAACAGCTATCTGTGGGGCAAATGAACACTTGCCATGTTGATTCCAAGATACTGCAAGATCCTGAAGAGGTTTTAGATCTTTCCAAAGGTAGTCACTTTTGTAAAACACATTGTATGCAGCTCCCTTTTAAAATACAGTTTCATACAGAACCCCATTATATAAGAGAGAAAAAAAAAGCAGATATTCCATGGTAGAATCCCAGGTGTCAGCCTTAGAGGAACTGCTGGGTTCCCTAAACTATGTAAAAACCTGCAGGAGTACAATGGAGGGCATGTGATGTAGCAATTAGGAGGACAGACTAAGGAGTTAGATTGTCTGGTTTGGAATCTGAGCCCTGCTATTTTCTAACTGTGTGAGGCCACTTAGGCTACTTAACTTCTTTATGTCTTGGTTTCCTCATCTGTAATTTAGAGTTATGAGAATTAAGAGAGTTAACATTTGTAAAGTATTTAGAGTACAGCAAGTCCCCTACATACGAACCTTCGAGTTGCAAACTTTCAAAGATGCGTTCCATCAACGTCAGGAGTGAGTGGCATCGCAGCTTGCCCTCCGTCTCCTGTTGCTGACGAGCCCTCAGCTCTACCATCTCCCACCTCCTCCCCCTCCTCCAGTCAGTAACTCTTCTTGCCCGTTCACTCGATGCCAGCCCCTGTGTGCCAGCTGTTGTACTGTACTACTGTACTTTTCAAGGTACTGTACTGTAAGATTAAAAATGTTTTCTGTATTTTTGTGTTTGTTTTTTATGTATTATTTGTGTGAAAAGTATTATAAACCTATTCCAGTACAGTACTATAGAGCCGATTGTGTTGGTTGGGTACCTAGGCTCAATTTGTTGGACTTAATGAACAAATTGGACTTAACAAATGTGCTCTCAGAACGGAACTTGTTCGTATGTAGGGGGACTTACTGTAGTCATATAACAGTGTTTGTCTAAAAAAAAAAGTCTTCCTTAATTTAATCATTTTAATGTTCTTTGAAATGAAGAGTAAGAAAATGTACTATTATAGAACAAGGTTTTATTGTCCAGGATATTATACTTCCTAACCAGATTATTCCTCTGAAATCTACTATCCATTGGCTGCTCTTATCCTAGAGAAATCAACCACCACGGTGACTCCAGACCTGAACCTGTATGTTTTATATGTATTCTTGGATAATCCCAGGTGGGCTATGCCATTCTACAATACATTCATTTTTGAAGATTAATGAGAATTTTGAAAAAAAACTATAAAAATAATTATTTCTAATTTAGAATCATTTTCTCAATCTGCTCTTCTCTGGCTTTCTCTACATATTAACATAATTAACACATAGACTAATATAGTGTTAATAATATCTCTCAAAAATATGCCAAGGCATTTTCAATGGCCTCCAGCAATCATTGTGCAATTTTCACTCAGTCTGAAGCAGAGGTCAGCCAACCAACAGTCCTTTACCAACCAAGCTGTGTTTTCTACTTGTATATCTGGAGTTTGAATGAAGCCACCAAAAATCAGCCAGGATTAAAATTTAGGAAGTAATCATAGTACTAGTTTTCATTAGATTTTTTTTGTGTTTTATTTTGTTTTTGTGATGACTTACAAGCCATTTATTTAGACCTAATATTAAACAGTCAGGTATGACAGGAGAGATGAAGGATGACAATGCCCATCACACAGAAATGTCTGCTTGTGCAACTAATTGTCTGTTGCATGTTGCACATTGCTCTTATTCCTAGCTGACAACTTTCGCTATTTAGGGTCTGTCATTCTCTGGCTTGCAATGTAGATTTTTAATTTTGACAAATATACAGCTGATAGTAGAGCGTAAAGCTTCTGACATAGGAGAGAGAAATAGGGCATTTAATAGCAGTTATTTCTGGGGGAAATTACAAGAATTTGCATTGAATTGAAGAAAATGACAGCAAACGAGGGAAAGCACACTGTGCTACAGAGAGCAAAAAGCACATTCTGTCCCTGTACATTCATTACCCACTGGGTTCAAACGGAACACAGCTCTTTCTCCAGAGCCACCTCCATGATTAGGGCTCTAAAGGATGGTGGCACAGTAAAATAAAAAGCTGGTTGGGAAAACTGCTAGTCGGTAGAATGCATGTTTGAAGTTTTACAGCAGACACTGGACTTGCATAATACCATCATTACCTGTGACTACATCTGCATGTGAATTAGAAAAGGTCTTTTAATTTCTGAGTCTTCTCAAGAAAAAGAAAAAACTGGCAAAAAGAATAAGATGAATAAATGGCTAAAATAATGCCAATAGCTATTCAAAACTACATGCTTTCAGTTACTTTCATATTAGATTTTTGGCTCAAAGCAAACATTTCCCTTTCTTCTGCATTTTGCATGTTGGAAATGTGCAAACAGGAAAACAAACAAAATACTACAATGAGAAACTAGTTTTTAAATTCTTATTTATGAGATAATGGTTATTTTTCTGATTACAAAAATGATATCTGTTCATTGTGTAATACATGGAAAAAAGGAAAGAGATTATAAAGAAATAAAAATAACCATTAATCTACTACTAATATTTTTTGGGGTTCATTTATTTATTTATTTTTTAAACATCTTTATTGGAGTATAACTGTTTTACAATAGTGTGTTAGTTTTTCCTTTACAACAAAGTGAATCAGTTATACATATACATATGTTCCCATATCTCTTCCCTCTTGCATCACCCTCTCTCCCACCCTCCCTATCCCACCCCCCTAGGTGGTCACAAAGCACAGAGGTGATCTCCCTGTGCTATGCGGCAGCTTCCCACTAGCTATCTAATTTACATTCGATAGTGTATATATGTCCCTGCCACTCTCTCACTTCATCACAGCTTACCCTTCCCCCTCCCCATATCCTCAGGTCCATGCTCTAGTAAGTCTGTGTTTTATTCCCGTCCTACCACTAATCTCTTCATGACATTTTTTTTTTCCTTAGAGTCCATATATATGTGTTAGCATATGGTATTTGTTTTTCTCCTTCTGACTTACTTCACTCTGTATGACAGGCTCCAGGTCCATCCACCTCATTATAAATAACTCAGTTTCATTTCTTTTTATGGCTGAGTAATATTCCATTGTATATATGTGCCACATCTTCTTTATCCATTCATCTGTTGATGGACACTTAGGTTGCTTCCATCTATTGTAAACAGAGCTGCAATGAACATTTTGGTACATGACTCTTTTTGAATTATGATTTTCTCAGGGTATATGCCCAGTAGTGGGATTGCTGGGTCGTATGGTAGTTCTATTTGTAGTTTTTTAAGGAACCTCCATACTGTTCTCCATAGTGGCTGTATCAATTTACATTCTCACCAGCAGTGCAAGAGGGTTCCCTTTTCTCCACACCCTCTTCAGCATTTATTGTTTCCTGATTTTTTGATGATGGCCATTCCTACCGGTGTGAGATGATATCTCATTGTAGTTTTGATTTGCATTCCTCTATTGATTAATGATGTTGAGCATTCTTTCATGTGTTTGTTGGCAATCTGTATATCTTCTTTGGAGAAATGTCTACTTAGTTCTTCTGCCCATTTTTTGATTGGGTTGTTTGTTTTTTTTGTTATTGAGCTGCATGAGTTGCTTATAAATTTTGGAAATTAATCCTTTGTCAGTTGCTTCATTTGCAAATATTTTCTCCCATTCTGAGGGTTGTCTTTTGGTCTTGTTTATGGTATCCTTTGCTGTGCAAAAGCTTTTAAGTTTCATTAGGTCCCATTTGTTTATTTTTGTTTTTATTTCCATTTCTCTAGGAGATGGGTCAAAAAGGATCTTGCTGTGATTTATGTCATAGAGTGTTCTGCCTATGTTTTCCTCTAAGAGTTTGATAGTGTCTGGCCTTACATTTAGGTCTTTAACCCATTTTTGAGTTTATTTTTGTGTGTGGTGTTAGGGAGTGTTCGAATTTCATACTTTTATATGTAGCTGTCCAGTTTTCCCAGCACCACTTATTGAAGAGGCTGTCTTTTCTCCACGGTATATCATTCCCTCCTTTATCAAAGATAAGGTAACCATATGTGTGTGGGTTTATCTCTTGGCTTTCTATCCTGTTCCATTGATCTATATTTCTGTTTTTGTGCCAGTACCATACTGTCTTGATTACTGTGGCCTTGTAGTATAGTCTGAAGTCAGGGAGCCTGATTCCTCCAGCTCCATTTTTCGTTCTCAAGATTGCTTTGGCTATTCGGGGTCTTTCGTGTTTCCATACAAATTGTGAAATTTTTTGTTCTAGTTCTGTAAAAACTGCCAGTGGTAATTTGATAGGGATAGCATTGAATCTGTAGATTGCTTTGGGTAATAGAGTCATTTTCACAATGTTGATTCTTCCAATCCAAGAACATGGTATATTTCTCCACCTATTTGTATCATCTTTAATTTCTTTCATCAGTGTCTTATAGTTTTCTGCATACACGTCGTTTGTCTCCTTAGGTAGGTTTATTCCTAGATATTTTATTCTTTTTGTTGCAGTGGTAAATGGGAGTGTTTTCTTAATTTCACTCTCAGATTTTTCATCATTAGTGTATAAGAATGCCAGAGATTTCTGTGCATTAATTTTGTATCCTGCTACTTAACCAGATTCATTGATTAGCTCTAGTAGTTTTCTGGTAGCATCCTTAGGATTCTCTATGTATAGTATCATGTCATCTGCAAACAGTGACAGCTTTACTTCTTCTTTTCCTATTTGGATTCCTTTTATTTCTTTTTCTTCTCTGATTGCTGTGGCTAGAACTTCCAAAACTATGTTGAATAAGAGTGGTGAGAGTGGGCAACCTTGTCTTGTTCCTGATCTTAGTGGAAATGGTTTCAGTTTTTCACCATTGAGAATGATGCTAACTGTAGGTTTGTCATACATGGCCTTCTCTTTGGGTTTATCCTGTATGGAACTCTCTGTGCTTCCTGGACTTGATTGACTATTTCCTTTCCTATATTAGGGAAGTTTTCAACTATAATCTCTTCAAATATTTTCTCAGTCCCTTTGTTTTTCTCCTCTTCTTCTGGGACCCCTATAATTCATATGTTGGTGCGTTTAATGTTGTCCCAGAGGTCTCTGAGACTGTCCTCAGTTCTTTTCATTCTTTTATCTTTCTTCTGCTCTGCAGTAGTTATTTCCACTATTTTATCTTCCAGGTCACTTATCCGTCCTTCTGCCTCAGTTATTCTGCTATTGATCCCATCTAGAGTATTTTTCATTTCATTTATTGTGTTGCTCATCGTTGCTTGCTTCCTCTTTATTTCTTCTAGGTCCTTGTTAACTGTTTCTTGCAATTTGTCTATTTCCAAGATTTTGAATCATCTTTACTATCATTATTCTGAATCCTTTTTCAGGTAGACTGCCTATTTCCTCTTCATTTGTTAGGTCTGGTGTGTTTTTATCTTGCTCCTTCATCTGCTGTGTGTTTTTCTGTCTTCTCATTTCGCTTATCTTACTGTGTTTGGGGTCTCCTTTTTGCACGCTGCAGGTTCGTAGTTCCCGTTGTTTTGGGTGGCTGTCCCTAGTGGCTAAGGTTGGTTCAGTGGGTTGAGTAGGTTCCCTGGTTGGGAGGACTAGTGCCTCTGTTCTGGTGGATGAGGCTAGATCTTGTCTTTCTGGTGGGCAGGTCCACGTCTGGTGGTGTGTTTGGGGATGTTGGTAGCCTTATTATGATTTTAGGCAGCCTCTCTGCTAACGGATGGGTCTGTAGACCTGTCTTGCTCTTTGTTGGGTATAGTGTGTCCAGCACTGTTCGTTGCTGGTCCTTGAGTGAAGCTGGGTCTTGGTGTTGAGATGGAGATCTCTGGGAGATTTTCGCCGTTTGATATTGCGTGGAGCTGGGAGATCTCTTGTGGACTAGTGTCTTGAGGTTGGTTCTCCCACCTCAGAGACACAGCCCTGGTGCCTGACTGGGGCACCAAGAGCCTTTAATCCACACGGCTCAAAATAAAAGGGAGAAAAAATAGAAAGGAAAGAAAAGGAAGGAAGGAAGAAAGGAAGGAAGGAAGAAAGCAAGAAAGGAGGAAGGAAGGTGGAGAGGAAGAAAGGGAGGAAGGAAGAGAGGAAGGGAGGAAGGAAGGGAGGAAAGAAAGGAGGAAGGAAGGAAAAAAGGAGGGAAGGAGGGAAGGAAGGAAGAAAGGAAGAAAGAAAGGGAGAAGACAAAATAAAGTAGGATAAAGTATAGTTATTAAAATAAAAAATAATTATTAAGAAGAAAAATTTCTATTAGAAAAAAACAGAAAAACGGTTCGGTCAGAATCCTAGGACAAATGGTGAAAGCAAAGCTATACAGACAAAATCTCACACAGCAGCACACACATACACACTCACAAAAAGAAGAAAAGGGGAAAATAATAGTATATCTTGCTCCCAAAGTCCATCTCCTCACCTTGGGATATTTCGCTGTCTATTCAGGTTTTCCACAGATGCAGGGCACTTCAAGTTGACTGTGGAGCTTTAATCCGCCGCTTCTGAGGCTGCTGGGAGAGACCTCCCCCTCTCCTTTTTGTTCGCACAGCTCCCAGGGTTCAGCTTTGGACTTGGCCCCGCCTCTGCGTGTAGGTCGTCCGAGGGCATCTGCCCTTCACTCAGACAGGACGGGGTAAAGGAGCAGCTGATTTGGGGGCTCTGGCACAGGCCGGGGGGAGGGAGGGGCACGGATGCGGCGCGAGCCCGCGGCGGCAGAGGCCGGCGTGACGCTGCACCGGCCCGAGGCACACTGCGCGTTCTCCCGGAAGGGGCGGTGTGGAGAGTGGCCTGTGTGCGAGCAGCACACAGGTGCCGCCTGGTGGCGGCAGCAGCAACCCTAGCGTCCCACGCCCGTCTCTACTGTCCGTGCCAACAGCCGCGGCTCGCGCCCGTTTCTGGAGCTCCTTTACCCGGTGCTCTTAATCCCCTCTCCTCGCGCCCAAGGAAGCAAAGAGGGGAGAAAAAGTCTCTTGTCTCTTCGGTAGCTCCGCGCCCGTTTCTGGGGCTCTTTTAAGCGGCGCGCTTAATCCCCTCTCCTCGCGCCCCAGGAAGCAAAGAGGGAAGAAAAGGTCTCTTGCCTCTTCGGCAGCTCCAGACTTCTCCCGGACTCCCTCCCGGCCAGCCGTGGTGTACTAATCCCTTCAGGCTGTTGTCACTCTGCCAACTCCAGACCTTTCCCTGGGATCCGACTGAAGCCCGAGCCTCAGCTCCCGGCCCCTGCCCGCCCCGGCGGGCGAGCAGACAAGCCTCTCCGGCTGGTGAGTGCCGATCGGCACCGATCCTCTGTGAGGGAATCTCTCCGCTTTGCCCTCCGCACCCTGTCACTGCGCTCTCCTTCACGGCTCCGGAGCTTCCCCTTCCGCTGCCCCCGACAGTCTCCGCCCGCGAAGGGGCTTCTAGTGTGTGGGAATCTTTCCTCCTTCACGGCTCCCTCCCACTGGTGCAGGTCCAGTCCCTATTCTTTGTCTCTGTTTATTCTTTTTCTTTTGCCCTACCCAGGTACGTGGGGAGTTTCTTGCCTTTTGGGAGGTCTGAGGTCTTCTGCCAGCGTTCAGTGGGTGTTCTATAGAAGAAGTTCCACATGTAGATGTATTTCTGATGTCTCTGTGAGGAGGAAGGAGATCTACGCGTCTTAGTCTTCCGCCATCTTTAAGTCGTCTCCTATTTTTTTTTTTTTACTGCTAATATTTTAAGCAGATTCTTTTTCCTGTGTGTGTGTGTGTGTGTGTGTGTGTGTGTGTGTGTGTTGGGGGATATGAGAGTTAATATTTCTATACCCTTTCATCTTACTTAAACTATACCATATAACTTCCCCACATCATACGCATATATGTTATATATATTAATATATGTGTGGACACCATGATTGATTTATTTAAACTCTTTACAATTACGGACATTTACATTGAAAATTTTTTAAAGAATTATGATGAATATTGATGCACAAATATCTTGTACATAAGTTATTTCTCTAAGATAAATTCCCAGAAGAGTCAATGCACTAGCAAAGTGAATGAAGATTTATGTCTCTCAATAACTTGATACCACTTTCCAGATAGGTTGATCAGTTTATATTAACAGCAACAATGTATGCCACAAGTTTCATTCACCATGTCAATCAAATATTATTATTAAATATATATGTATTCATATTTATGATAAATACATATTTGCCAATTTCAACAAACAAAACCCCAATATTCTCCTATTTTAATTGGCATTTGCTTTATATCCTTATCTTTATCTCTTGGATTTACGTAACTTGAAGAATGGAACAATCACAGACAGACTTGCAGAGGGTCCCATGGAGTCTATCTTGGTACGTGGACGAAGTTCAGTAACCACTATTGACTATGACATAAGGCTGCTGGACCAGCGATGGACTTGACATACAGTGGTGACGCTGCCTGACTTTGAAGGTGACCGAGCTCAACTGAACGTGCTTCCGTTCACACAAGAATTCTATTCTGAAAACTTGTAAAGTGATCGTATGTTTCTTAATCAAGTCACATATCAAGTATCTCAAAGTAGTGCCCAAAGTAAATGAACTTAGAAATGAATCGTTTAAAAGTATTTCAGGTAAATCCAACACATAAGCTTAATGTTATGCACAAATCATCTAGTGTGAGCCTTACTAAAACGTTAGGACCAACCCTTTGAGGATGGCATTTTTCTTAGTTAATTGTAGAATGAGGAAACTGAAGCTTATGATAAGGAATGGAAAGATGATAAGGAAACATCATCTATAAGTAACTTGCCCATAGCACACAGCTACTGGGTACTGGCTAATGTGTTCTCTCTCTCATAAATATGCATATATATATGTGTATATACTCATACATACATATTCATATATACGTATATGCACATACACATCACACATATACACAATACATATACATACACATATATATGTGTACAAATATATGTATATATATGAATTAAGTGTTTAATGAGTGCCAATGTGTACGTGTGTGTTAGTGTTGTGTGTTTATGTTTGTATATATTTTATAATATATAATTATAATATATATATAATTATAATATATATATAATATAATATATATATACAAATGTATATTCAGAGCCTCAGAAATGTTCCTGCATTCACTAATGACTAGCTAGGATAAAGAAGATTCCCTGCTTTTTGAATCTGTTCAGTTTTAAAGTTATCTGTGGCTCATCTTCAAGATGAACTTTCTTGCCCTTCATTAATCGAGTATAAATACACGCAGATGAGAGAAAGTCTGTCCTGGTGTCTCCTTGCACATGGAAGAGTATGTCAGGAGGATATCTATGCAGAGCGTCTGTTCAGTTCAGTTACCGTCAGCAGATCCAGCCAATTCTATTTGCATAATGAACTCTCTGAGCTGTCTTTAAAGCCTCTGCCAGCAAAAATTAGAGAATAATCACCTAAGGATTATTGCTATGTCTCATTCAGTGAGCTCTCAGATGCTGTCTGCTCTGAGCTGAATTGCTGACCCCTAATATGAGTGTTCATGGTTTTCTAAGAGATCTAATGTGCGGTGAACTTTGGTTATCTCGTTGACATCTGGAGAATGGGTGGCAGGAAGTCAAGCCAGGCTAAGTGGTAAAAAAAAGGGCGTCTCCACATTAACTATAGGTGAAACAGGCAAGAAATTGAATTGAAATGCTCAATAAATATTTATTGAGTACCCAATATAGAAAAATTTGGCCATATCATTCTAGAAAGGAAAAATTACCCAAGAGTGACTGAAAATTCCCTTTTTCACTGCTATTAGAACTCCCTTCACCATGTAAACTCATAATCTCAAAGGTCATTTGAGTAAGGTAGATACTCAGACATATTTAAAGGTAAATAAAAGCCATTGTTTAAAAGATATCTCAAATTATAATAAAAGTAATATATGTATATTTAAATGCAAACATAATAGAGAGCTATAAAATGAAAAGTCAGAACTTTTCATTGTGAGAGAAAACTTCCTTGACTGTTTCTTTTTTAATACTCCTAATTGTAAACTCAATAACTCTAAGTAATGTATATAAACCATTAATTCTTGATTTATAACTTTTTATGTATACTTATTTATTATCTAGTATGAAAAATACTTTACTCACACTATCCCCTGCAGTCATCCCTCCTCCCTATACCTTTTAAAAAATATATATATTTATTTTTATTTTTGGCTGCATTGGGTCTTCGTTGCTGCGCACGGGCTTTCTCTAGTTGCGGCACGAGGGCTTCTCATTGCAGTGGCTTCTCTTGTTGTGGAGCACGGGCTCTAAGCGCGTGGGCTTCAGTAGTTGTGGCACGCGGGCTCTAGAGCGCAGGCTCAGTAGTTGTGGCGCACGGGCTTAGTTGCTCCGCGGCATGTGGGATCTTCCCGGACCAGGGTTTGAACCCGTGTCCCCTGCGTTGGCAGGCACGTTCTTAACCACTGCACCACCAGGGAAGTCTCCAATATCTTTTTAAATATAAATGGTTGTTTGGGTCTGTTATTGTCTATAAATTTTAAAATAACCTTAACATTTTTTAATAGGTTCAGGAACTTTAGATAGTATCTCAATTTCCTCCTGTATAAGAAGAAACAATAAGAAGAAACAATGTCCATCCGACTCTATTTCTTCCTTCCCTACACACCATCATTCAGATGTACCCCTACTTTAATGTATTCAGAATGTATAGCACATACAATTTTTTTACATTTAAAAATATTTTCATGCTTTGTCTATAGTGGTGTTTCAAAATTCAGAAGCAATTTTGCCACCTTATCTGAAGGAACATTTAGCAGTGACTGGAGACATTTGAAATTGTCACAACTGGAGTGTTAAAGGCATCTAGGGGGTAGAGGCCAGGGACGCTGCTAAACATCCTACAATGAACAGGACAGCCTCCCACAGCAAACAATTTATCTGGCCCCAACGTGAACAGTGCAGAGTTTGAGAAACCATGGGCTCTCTAGGGTTATTCTGGAAAAGTGAAATCCTCACAAGGGATACTTTTTAAAATATCATGCAGGAGAATCCATTGAAGAGCCAGGTAGCAGGTTCTGTGTTGTTCAAAGAAGAAACTTGAAAGCACCAAGGCTGAATGGCATCCATTTTCTTAAATTTCATCACTCAGTAGAAATCATGCCACATCACTTACTAATTGGATCATGATTTTTGTACATTTTTGTTATTCTTGGAATTTCTAATTGTTCATTTTAATCTCATAGAAGAAAGAAGTATATGCTTTTTTAAAATTACATAACTAGGATTATGCAGCTTCTTGATAAAAGGTCAGTATTAGACAAGCTGTTTTTTATGACTTGTGCATAGCTGTCATTCAGGGAATCTTTTTTTTCTCTCTTTCTCATGCCCCTCCCTAATCTTTCTTAGATTTGATATCTTCATATCTTAGATTCCTTTTTAATTTTGCTGATATATATCCTCATGTTATTATATCAATAAAGAAGTAGGAGATATAGAAAGGTTTAAATACCTTCATGCTTGATGGATTAGCAAGCTACAGAATCCCAGTTTCAAAACCACTGATCTCAAAACTTCTCGAATATTATTGCATTGTCATCAAGTATCTTGTGATCCTGACAAGAAGTTTCATGTCCATCTCATTCCAATTCCTTTGCGGATACTCCCCCTTCAAAACTTCTGGAATTTCTCTTAAGTCTTAGTTGTACTTGTTAAGTTAGTATTGGCTGCAGCTAAAAATTGTAAGGTTAAATTAAACTAAAAAGATGTTTATATGTTTCACATAAAAAATTATGAAGATAGCTATTCTGGGGTTGATTGAGGGTTTTCAGCCAGCACTTCTGGAATCCTCTAGGCTGTATTCTTTTTTATTGAAATATAGTTGATTTACAATATTGTATTAGTTTCAGGTGTATAGCATAGTGACTCTTTTTTTTTTTTTTGCAGATTATATTCCATTGTAGGTTTTTACAAGATATTGGGTATAATTCCCTGTGCTCTACAGTAAACTTTTGTTGCTTATGTATTTTGTGTATAGTAGCTTGTATCTGTTGTCTATGCTGTGCTCTTATGGTTGCAGATTAACTGCAGCAATTTAAGATGGTGACCCACTGAGCATGCAGAAAGCATCAAGGACTTTTTCTCCTCTCCTTCCTCCTCCTCTTCCTCCTCCTTCTCGTTTTCCCTCTTCTTCTTCCTCATTTCTTCATCCTCTTTATCTTTCTGGTCCTCCCCTTCCTCTCTTTCTCTTCTCTTAATCAGAAAGAAATTATTTCCCTGAAAATCCCATTTAGCCACTGTCCCTTTCATGTCATTGGCCATAACTGGCAAACATCTGCACTCAATCACTGATCGAATAGAGAGTCTATGGCTTATCTCCTGTGGTTGCCGAATATCAATCTCCTCTTATGATATTGTCTTCCCCTAGGTATCTGAACCTTTGTTCTGCTGTCGTTGAGCATCAGGCTGTATCCAGCTCCATCTGCGATGCCTTGAACAACTGAAGATCATTGGAATTGGATACCCTGCAGGTAATCTTTTAATATCCATTTCATCTTTTGCCTAAAGTGGTACTGTTTGAATCATTAATTACATCAGGAGTTAAAGATAACGTAGTAAAAATTGATAGTGCTTGATTTTCATGTCATTTACTCATAGCAATGAGAAGATTTGTATAGCATATGGGGTAAAGAGTCGAGGTTTCTTGCAGTGAGAGGTTACTGGCCGTAGGTCTCTATCCACCTTTGGCTCTTCAGGCTGCCTGAAGGCTTCTGTATGCCAGTGGAGAAGCTCTGCCTAAGACCATGGATCACTCCAATGAGGAAGTGATATCTGAGTTGTGTTTTTCAAGATGTGTTTTTCAAGTTGTGTTTTTCAAGAGTCAAAAGTGGTTTTTAGCACTTAGGACATCTTTCATGGATTATGTAACAATAGCATTTTTAGACTTGATTGCTTTTGTATCTTGGTAATCCCTCTCTTTAGGTGTATTCTAGTAGAGTTTGAGTTATGTAACCCTCCTGATACTATGTCCTCCCAATCTATTCTCCCTATTCCTGCCAGGTTTGTCCTTAAGCATTATTTTCATCAAGTCTCTTTAGTCTATGTCTTGCTACATCAAATTCAAGCATTTGAGTTTGGCTTTTACTGCGTCACATGACATGGATCCATCTCCATATGCAACTTTGTTTCTCAATCTTTTCATGTATTCATGCATTTATTCATTCCTTTACTTGTATATCACTGGTGTACTGAACTCCTGTGCACCTGTTGTAGTGTTATGCATTATGGATTTATAAGTTCATAAGACATGCCCTCGATGAAGTAGCAGTCAAGTGCAGCAAAATAGATATGGAGATGGATTATCCTATACAGCGTGATAAAGGTTCTAATAGAGTTATGAATAAAGTGCAGCAGGAAGGGATTATCCTTTACTGGCCATTGCTCTTGGGTAAATAAGGCCACCTCACTGAGGGCTTTATTAGTGTTTTATTATTTAAATGTCTTCATGTTTCTTAACATGTCAGCCAGTGGAAGGGTTTTATTTCAAAAATGAATCTGCCCGGATCGTTTGTTTACAAGAAACATGTGGCAGGCGGTGTGATGCAGTGCAACAGACACTGTAGAGCTGAATTCCAAAATGGCATAGAGTAAATCATTTTACTACTTTGGGACTCAGTCGTCTCACCCATAAAATAAAGACTTGGGCTAAATAATCTTTAACGACCGTTTCTGGATTAGCAATTTAGTTGCATATTTGGCCACTGTGGTAACTGCCCTTCTAGCTATCTAGGTAAGAATATTTATTACCAGTTCCACACAGATGGATTTGGAATCTGGGATTCTCAGATAAGGGTAGTTTTGAAATACACTTGGACTGGGCTTCTTAACTTCATGTATAAGGGTATCAGCCAGGAATGACAGGAACTGCAAAGTGTCACAAGCATCCTTCCTTTTATGGGATTGGGCGCAGGAGGCAACCATCTGAGCACAAGGGGAGTAAGGGCAGGCCATGAGATGCATGCCTCCTTTCAAGTCCTCGTGCTTTTCCTCCTGGAAAGGCCATTGGCCAGATGAAGAAGTGACGCTCCTTGCTGGGAACACTTGAAAAGAAGGATGCTTAATTGGAATTGGAATGAGCTGTATTTGCTTTTTACTTAAGGCAGAAGCTTTAAAGTTGTTGGATATCCCACACCTGACTGAGTCTGACTTCCTTCTGCATTTTACTCCTTAAATCTTCTTAAAGTTTCTAATATTTTGTATATAAAGATAACTTTCATTCCCCTATGAATGTTTTAAAGCCTTTTTTATGATTACAGGATGGCTAGGTGGTCAGAGCTCAGCTCCTTTACCATGTTCTTCACATCCAATGTGTGTGTATATATATTTTTTTCAATAACATGTACTCAATGAAGTGGACACTGAGACCAGAGTGTCTCCTATTTCCATGACAGTGATAGGCATCTTGAAGTCAGTAATTTTTCTAAGATTCTGGTAGCCATACTGATTAATCCTCTCACAAAGTTACCTCAGGAACCCTTAGATAGATTATAACCCCTAAGATGATGTGCTAAGACCACCAACAAATCCTATTGGTCTTGTCTCAAAATCTCTTGGGTGTGAAACATTTTTAGATCTAGTGGGAGCCAGAGTCGAGGTAAAACAGAGAAAGTGAACAAATCCTCAAGTTGGGTCTGGGGAGGGAACAGAGCCAAGCAAAATCAGGGACACAGAAAAGACACCGAAAAGAGGCAATATGGGTTACCAATACAGGAGTGAGGATCTGGGGTAGATATTTGTAACTGGAATATGAATCCAGAGATTTAAAAAAAGATAAACGAAAAGCAGACCCAGCAGTGGAACTGGGCAAGTAGGATGCTGTTGAGGTTGAATGCCAGATGTGGGCTCTTTCCCCAAAATTTATTCATTTACTCTCTTTGGCTGGCTGACTCCATTTAAAAGGGCAGGAGAGGGATTTCCCTGGTGGCGTAGGTCCTGGTTGTTAAGAATCCGCCTGCCAAGGCAGGGGGCACAGGTTAGATCCCTGGTCCGGGAAGATCCCACATGCCTTGGAGCAACTAAGCCCGTGAGCCACAACTTCTGAGCCTGTGTGCCACAACTACTGAAGCCTGTGCACCTAGAGCCCATGCTCTGCAACAATAGAAGCCACCGCAATGAGAAGCCCATGCACCGCAACGAAGAGTAGCCCCCCGCTTGCTGCAACTAGAGAAAGCCTGCACGCAGCAACAAAAACCCAGTGCAGCCAAAACATAAATAAATAAATAAATAAATTATTTTAATTAAAAAAATAAAATAAAAGGCCAGGAGAGGCACTAACCAATAATGTTCCAAGGTTCTGTTATGAAAGGACTGGATGGTGGAGAATAATTCTCTTTAGGAGATATCAGTTTCTGGAGTCTGTGTTAGTAGAATGATCTGATGGATAATATAGTTTTACCAAGAATAAATTTGAATCCTGATGAAAAAAAATGGCTCTAGAGATTATATCAGTGCCAGAGAATAATATCTGTAAGAGACAATACAAGAAAGTAGCTAAAGCAGAAAAAAATCAAGGAAATATCAATGGATAAGGAAAGGTCCAACTTCAAAAATCTCAGAGAAATAACAAGACTAGAAGCAGGGCTAGACATGTCAAAGGTGAATTTTTTCTTTTTCTGTCTTTTATACTCTAAATTACATGAGGAACAGTGGGGTTATATTTGGTGCAAGAGGCCAAAAAGTGCCCTGCACATGTGGTAGCTCTTAATGAAAACTAGTACAAAACGGTTGGACTAGGATAGGATTTTAAAATATTAGAGATTCTCTCTCCTGTACTTTCATCAGAAATTTTAAATTTTATAAACAATGCATTTATATGAAATGCTGCAAATATAGATTTATTTAATAAGTTTAGAAAAATATGCATTATAATATTAAAAATTGTATCTGTAAGATACATATAATTTTTCAGTTGGTGTTTTGCTTCACATCAGCAGCCTGATCCATCTCTACAACCCAATCCATGTAGTTCTGGATGCCAGTTACAATGCTCTATCACCACCACTAATTTAGGTTAGTCCATGTGACTTAAGAATATTCTACTCCCCTGGCCACAATAATTGACCCGTGGATAGTCTATGATGGAAGCCAGGCCAATCAGGATCTTACTCTATATTCCCCATACTGATACTGGAATGGAAAATCTTCTACAACCCACCACCTGATACCCGCACGTAGAGTTGAACATGCATTGTTGCTTATCTAGGATGATGCAGCCCTAGGGCTCCCTACAGACATATTCCAACCCCAGGTTATAAAGCTCTGTGTAAAAGAGAATATAATCAATACCGAGTGTAGTAGGGATAGGAATGAAGAGTAGTTGGTTAGAAGCTAGAACACTTCTAAGTCTCCAGATCCTGAGGTTTCTTAAAACCAACATCACTCCTGCCCTTCAGAGTTAACTAATGGATAGTTAAAATAATCTCCCTTAATTTTTTACTAAAACTAGTTTGAATCATATTGTACTTGTACATGAAAAAATATTGTGAAAACATAGTACCTTGAAGGTAAGTCATTCTTTCTGAGAAGATTGCATTTTTAAAAATTTATACCAGATTAAATGTGTAGCAGAACTAAGCAATCACAGTAAATACAATTCAATGTCCTTATGACACTAGTAATTTTACTAGTAAAAACTTTTAATTTTGTGCCTTTTACAGGCTGGAAATAAAAGTAGGGAGACAAACAAAGAAACACAAAACTAAGCACTAGTCTTTCTTACCCATAAAATCAGTTTGTTTACCTCTGAATAAAACATTCAGTAGCAAAGTTCTTACTCTATTAAGCCTGTTAATTATCTTGTGGTGTGACCCCCCCCCCGCAATTTGTGAATCAGGAATAGTGTGGAAGAAGACAGTTGAACTGTTAATTTATAATTACTCTTAAAATAGTAGTTTTCTTTGCTATGGATAATATATCTAGACTTTTCTCTATTGTCCAAGATAGATGCTCCATTATAATAAGTTCTAAGAAAATGTTTTGTAAAGTTTAACATCGGTGCTATTTTTGGAAAGTCACTTGTCATAATTCATTTAATGAAATATTTTCTCAGGGTTTTGCAAGCTAGACTGATCTTCTGGGATCTTTAATCCTTCATTTAAAAAACAAAACATTTAAATAACAGCCATGACATTAATGTTCCCATTAAATAATGACATATTTTCATCTTGCATTTTATCCCTAATCAAAGGAATCGTACATTTATCAGAAAAAATTAAGTCAGTGTGTAAATTCCTTCTACACCTTCAGCATTGCTTAAATGTCAGCCCTTCTTTAGAGTTCTTGAAGCTGACACTAGCGGGAAAATATTGGAGAAGAAGAATGGGGAGACATAATACACTTAATATTTATTTGTGATAGCTCTGTGATTGCTATCTGTCCTTCTCATCATGGCATGCCCAGGCCCTAATATGGTGCTGCCGTGCACATATAGGTACTTAAAGATACTTACTAGCATGGCCATGAATCGATCACGGTCTTAACCAGTGTTCCTCCTTCTGTGTTTACCCTTCTTCTTTCCTTGCCCAACTTATTTAACAAAGCCATGCCAAAGAAGAGATATTTCTGCACCGAATATGTTCATACCTAAAATTACATTTGCATTTGTTCACTTGATTATTGTGAAATGTAAAGTCATGAGAGTAGGAGTTTCTTTGGTCGGTTCATTGCTATAGCTCTGGGAAGCTACCTTGGGGAATGACACTGAAGGCATTCAATAAGTACTTTATAAAAAACCGAATAAATGAATTGATACATATAGTTTGTAAGGAAAGGAAGGAATAGATGTAAGAAACATTAAGATGGATATTTCATAATACTGGGTAATTTATTGTATAGAGAAGGTGAGATAAAGTTTGCGCTATCTCCAGAAATCAGTAGATGATTGGGATAATGAGTTTGTCATTAATTGAGATAGAAAGCAGATTTGAGGTGAAGGTGGGAGAAAGGAGAGAAAAAGTGTTTATTTTGAGAGCCTGCCCAGCTGTCCTCGTGGGGAAGTCCATTAGATAGGCAGAAAGGCAACTTTGAAGTCTAGGAGAGAAATATTGATGAGAAAAGTAGATTGCAATATTATTGTCATATAACTCATGGTTTAAATGTTTAGATATATTATTTCTTCTGCCTAGAATAATTGCCTTTTCTTCATATATTTTGACAAATGATCTATTTGCTCTTCATGGTCCAGATCAATGGTATTCTCATTTTGGAAATCTAATTGAAAGAAGGCTATTTGGCCATTTCTCCTTGGTACCATCATTATATTATTTCTTGAACGCAGTAATACACTCATGGCATAGCATTACAAACAATAAATTATATTCTTGTCTGCTCTAATCCTCATCCATACATACTTAGCTAAGTGTGATGGCAAGGGACATATTTATCATTGAATAATAACTTTAATTATAGTAACAAACACTTTTATAGCTGACTGAATGAAAACTGTATATGGAATCAGTAAGCCAGAGATTGAAGAGAAGCTGATACTGGAACACTGGGGAAAGCTATATTAAAATGGATGAAGAAATGGAATTTATGACTGATAAAGAGAGAACCATAAAGAAGATTGAGATGGAGCAATGGGGTAGGAAATGAAACAAGAAAATGAATTGCTAATTCTTATAGAAGGAGACTTCGAGAACAAGGTGCTACATAAGTCAAAACATGAAAAACAGTCAAGTAGTACATTGCCAGAGACAAGACCCTTGAGTTCTAAGTGATGCAGGGCACTAGTGACCTATAAGACAACTGTTTTGTAGAATAAAAGGGATAGAATCAAGACTGAAGAGAGAATAATAGAAATATAATAATGAGCAGAAGATGCAGTCTTTCCAAAAAGAAAAGGGCATGATGAAAAGAGATGTAATAATTATTCAAATAGCTGCAGGATCCTTAAAGATGTTGTATTCTTAGTTTACTTTCAATACAGAGGTGAATTGGGATACTATGTTCTTTAAAAGAAGATACCCAAATTAGCAGATGCAAACTATTGTATATAAAATGGATTAACAACAAGTTTCTACTATATAGTTCAGGGAACTATATCCAATATCCTGTGATAAACCATAATGGAGAAGAATATAGATAGATAGATAGATAGATATAACTGAATTGCTTTGCTGTACAGCAGCAATTAACACAACATTGTAAATCAACTATACTTCAATAAAATAAAAACAAACAAAAACAAACAAAAAAAGAAGCTACCCAATGTAAAAGAAGAGGCCAAAATTACAAGAGAAGGGACACTTAATGGAACAATATCTCAGAGCATGTAGGAAAGGAGAGGAATACTAATGAAGGTGGGGAGGGGATTCCATTGGTTTTGGAAAAAAAGGAAGGCTAGCTCTTTGAAATGGGTGGAAAGAAGAAATAGTGAAAGTAAAGGGATTTATTATTCTGTTAAAAGGAAAAACTGAGGGCATTGCTTAAAATAAGAATTTTTAAAATCAATGTTATTAGATAGATACAATGGCAATAATTTTATCTGCGTCAAAAAAGATTGCCAGTTAGATGTGAACAGAAACGTACAAATAATAATAGTCTTCCTATGATGTAACTGAAATACAGTAAAAATCTTAATGACATTTATGAAATATTTTAGAAGCCCAGAATACCCCTTTTGAGACTTTTATTATCTTAATATTTTAATATTATAATTACAGCATGTCAGTACTCTATTTAAAATGTAATTATCAAAGCTCAGAGGAAACTGATTCTTGTGCATCCATAATTTCATACAATATAATTTTAGAGCTTGAGCTATTTTTATGTTATCATTTTAGTCTTAGAAACATAGTTGAAATTCTAAGGACTTGTATTTTTCATTTTTCAAGAGGCTTTTAAAGATAATCTTTGCTTTTAAAGTGGCCTTGTCACTGAATACACATTTATCTGAAGTAAATCAAATTGCTTCTAGTGGAATAAAAGGTTCATGAGGTTTTCATAAACATATCATAACAAAACTATATCCTCCAAAACACGTGTTTTATAAAACTCTTTCATAGAGTCCATTTTACCTTATAGGGATTAGGACATTTTAAATTATATTGAACGATAGATGTTTTATTGATCTCATTTGAGTATTTACCTAAATGTCATTTCAAAGTGGCCTTCCTCAACTACCCTATTTAAAATAGTTCCTCAACAAAATTGTAAACTCTTTGACATCTGGGGTTTTGCTTTGTTCATCAGTACATCCCCAGGGCCCAGAAAGAGAGTCTTGCATGCCAAATCAACAACTGTGTTTAGGAGATGTATATACTTCTGACAATGATGTTACCACTGATTAAAACAATGGTGGTCCCAGGCTGTGTGGGCAAGAAGGCTGGGTCTCCAGGGATGTGGTCCAGCATTGCTAGAAGTGAGTCTTGCCAGACATTCAAGTCTCAAGGAAGTTGTTGAGACCTGCTACGTACCAGCCACTTTATTAGTTCTAGCATATTACCCGACCCAAAGGAAAATCCAGCTTAACAAAGCAGGCTGAACTGGGACAAAGAGTAACCCTGTGTATGAAGAGCAAGCCATAGGAACCAGGGGAAGAAAGAGCTAATTCCCCTGAGAAGCAAGGGGGAAGATTCACCAAGGAAAGCAAAATTAATGTTGGAAGGATTTGTTAGAAAGGAGACCTGACTGCAACTGCTGGATTGCTACAAGGCTGAGGGATGAGAACGAGGCTGGCCACCATTCAGCAGAGGACTCTCTCGAGACTGTCTGCTTGCCCTTGCTCCTGTTGAGTTACCACAGGTGGAAGCAGGAGATGGTCTCAGCAGCAGCCAACAGGCCATAATCCAGGAGGCGCAGTGAGGGACAGAGCTGCTGCCGTGTGGCTGAGAGGTTCTCGGTGCTCTGGCCAGGTGTCAGCCCTGAGCCTCTGAGGTAGGAGAGCTGAGTTGAGGACATTTAATCATCCAAGACCTTGCAACCCCACATAATATCAATCAGCGAGAGGTCTCCCAGAGACCTCCGTCTCAACGCTAAGACCCAGCTCCACTCAACGACCAGCAAGCTCCAGTGCTGGACACCCCATGCCAAAGAACTAGCAAGACAGGAACACAACCCCACCCATTAGCAGAGAGGCTGCCTAAAATCATAATAAGTTCACAGACACCCCAAAACACACCACCAGA
This sequence comes from Kogia breviceps, assembly GCF_026419965.1. Lineage (NCBI taxonomy): Eukaryota > Metazoa > Chordata > Mammalia > Artiodactyla > Physeteridae > Kogia > Kogia breviceps. Next base: position 14,524,167 of record NC_081325.1, read on the forward strand.
CACGGTCCTGCCCACCAGAAAGACAAGATCCAGCCTCATCTGCCAGAACAAAGGCACCAGTCCCCTCCACCAGGAAGCCTACACAACCCACTGAACCAGCCTTACCCACTGGGGGCCAACACCAAAAACAATGGGAACTATGAAATTGCAGCCTGCAGAAAGGAGACCCCCAAACCAGTAAGTTAAGCAAAAAGGAAGACAGAGAAATATGCTGCAGATGAAGGAACAAAGTAAAAACCCACCAGACCAAACAAATGAAGAGGACATAGGCATTCTACCTGAAAAAGAATTCAGTGTAATGATAGTAAACATGATCCAAAATCTTGGAAATAGAATGGAGAAAATACAAGAAACGTTTAACAAGGACCTAGAAGAACTAAAGAGCAAACAAACAATGATGAACAACATCATAAATGAAATTAAAAATTATCTAGAAGGAATCAATAGCAGAATAACTGAGGCAGAAGAACGGATATGTGACCTGAAAGATAAAATAGTGGAAATAACTACCACAGAGAAGAATAAAGAAAAAAGAATGAAAAGAATTGAGGACAGTCTCAGAGACCTGTGGAACAACATTAAATGAACCAACATTCGAATTATAGGGGTCCCAGAAGAAGAGAAAAAGAAAGGGACTAAGAAAATATTTGAAGAGATTATAGTTGAAAACTTCCCTAACATAGGAAAGGAAATAGTCAATCAAGTCCAGGAAGCACAGAGAGTCCCATACAGGATAAATCCAAGGAGAAACATGCCAAGACACATATTAATCAAATTATCAAAAATTAATTACAAAGAAAAAATATTAAAAGCAGCAAGGGAAAAGCAACAAATAACATAAAAGGGAATCCCCATAAGGTTAACAGCTGATTGTTCAGCAGAAAATCTGCAAGCCAGAAGGGTGTTGCAAGACATATTTAAAGTGATGAAAGGGAAGAATCTACAACCAAGATTACTCGGCCCAGCAAGGATCACATTCAGATTCGATGGAGAAATTAAAACCTTTACAGACGGGCAAAAGCTAAGAGAATTCAGCACCACTAAACCGGATTTACAACAAATACTAAAGAAACTTCCCTAGGCAGGAACCACAAGAGCAGGAAAAGACCTACAAAAACAAACACAAAACAATTAAGAAAATGGTAATAGGAACATACATATCAATCATTACCTTGAATGTAAATGGATTAAATGCTCCAACCAAAAGACATAGACTGGCTGAATGGATACAAAAACAAGACCCTTATATATGCTGTCTACAAGAGACCCACTACAGTCCTAGGGACACATACAGACTGAAAGTGAGGGGATGGGAAAAGATATTCCATGCAAATGGAAATCAAAAGAAAGCTGGAGTAGCAACTCTCATATAGTCTATCAAAATAGACTTTAAAATAGAGATTATTACAAGAGACAAAGAAGGACACTGCAAAATGATCAAGGGATCAATCCAAGAAGAAGACATAACACTTGTAAATATTTATGCACTCAATAAAGGAGCATCTCAATACATAAAGCAAATGCTAACAGCCATAAAAGGGGAAATCGACAGGAACACAATAATAGTAGGGGACTTTAACGCCCCACTTTCACCAATGGACAGATCACCCAAAATGAAAATAAATAAGAAACACAAGCTTTAAATGACACATTAAACAAGATGGACTTAATTGATATTTATAGGACATTCCATCCAGAAACAACAGAATACACTTTCTTCTCAAGTGCTCATGGAACATTCTCCAGGATAGGTCATACCTTGGGTCACAAATCAAGCCTTGGTAAATTTACGAAAGTTGAAATCATATCAAGTATCTTCTCACAAGACCACAATGCTATGAGAAAAAAAGGGAGAAGACTCAAATCAATAGAATTAGAAATGGAAAAGGAGAAGTAACAACTGATGCTGCAGAAATACAAAGGATCGTGAGAGATTACTACAAGCAACTATATGCAAATAAAATGAACAATCTGGAAGAAATGGAGAAATTCTTAGGAAAACACAACCTCTGAGACTGAACTAGGAAGAAATAGAAAATATAAACAGACCAGTCACAAGCACTGAAATTGAAACTGTGATTTAAAATCTTCCAACAAACAAAAGACCAGGGCCAGATGGCTTCACAGGCAAATTCTATCAAACATTTAGAGAAGAGCTAACACGTATGCTTCTCAAACTCTTCCAAAATATTGAAGAGGGAGGAACAGGCCCAAACTCATTCTACGAGGCCATCATCACCCTGTTACCAAAAACCAGACAAAGATGTCAAAAAAAAAAAAAAAAAGAAAACGACAGGCCAATATCACTGATGAACATAGATGCAAAAATCCTCAACAAAACACTAGCAAACAGATTCCAACAACACATTAAAAGGAGCATACATCATGATAAAGTGGGGTTTATCGCAGGAATGCAAGGATTCTTCAATATATGCAAATCAATCAACGTGAAACACCATATAAACAAACTGAAGGAGGAAAACCATATGATCATCTCAATTGATGCAGAAATAGCTTCTGACAAAATTCAACACACATTTACAATAAAAACTCTCCAGAAAGTAGGCACAGAGGAAACGTACCTCAACATCTAAAATGCTCTATATGACAAAACCACAGCCAACATCGTTCTCAATGGTGAAAAACTGAAAGCATTTCCCCTAAGATCAGGAACAAGACAAGGTTGCCCAATCTCATCACTATTATTCAACATAGATTTGGAAGTTTTAGCCACAGCAATCAGAGAAGTAAGAGAAACAAAAGGAATCCAAATCAGAAGAGAAGAATTAAAACTGTCACTGTTTGCAGATGACATGATACTATACACAGAGAATCCTTAAGATGCTACCAGAAAACTACTAGAGCTAATCAAAGAATCTGGTAAAGTAGCATGATACAAAATTAATGCACAGAAATCTCTTGCACTCCTATACACTAACAATGGAAAACCTGAAAGAGAAATTAAGGAAACACTCCCATTTAACATTGAGGGACTTACATATGCTAGGATTTATTTAATTTTATATCTGTTGCCCCTCTTTTACCAATTAAAGCAGAGTCATCTAAAGACTAAGTTGAACAAGTCAGGCAATTGCAACAGAAAGATTAGAGCCTTGTTTGACCGATTTCAAAGCCTTTGCTCGTATGGTGAGGAGACAGAAAGCAGAGCTCTGTAGGATGGGAGTTGGATAGGGGTCTAAATATAGCCTTTGCCTGCCTGTGTCTTCAAAAGAGAAGGCTCTGTTTACTGCTCAGTTCTGCTGGGCTTTCTGGGCTTCTGAATGGGTCAAGGCTTAGAATTTAACAAATCAAAAGAGAAGGGTGAACGAATCTTTATGAAAAAAGATTATTGCATAACCACTAGAAAAATTCCCAATCCTGGAAATTGGGAAGAGTGCTGGCAGGGACCAGGTGCTCTTATAGGAAACTCAGAGAAAGAAGAGAGATGGAGTAAAATAGATGCTTAGAGGATTTTTTAGGGATTTTGCTGAATGTTGGCAAATGTTATTCTCCTCACCCCCATCCCCTCTGCTGCTGCTTTAAGAGACTTCAGGAAATATCTTCCCTAATTATTTTTCAAGGCTTTGGAATGAAATGGATGTTTACATTAAATGCATTGCCTTAACTAAGACTTGCCTGAATGCAGTTACATTATTCTAGTAGTTACTAATCAATAAAAAAAAAAAAAAGAAGAAGAAGAAGAAGAAGAAGAAAGAAAGAGAAAGATTGCAAATGGTTAGTCCCTAGAAGAAACAGAGAAACTCCACTTCCTGGAGAAGTGAGATATTGTTAGATGCCAGCTATTTCTATGATTTCATTCTTTTTTAAAACATAAACTTAATTACAGGTTTTTTTAGTCATTTCATTCTAAATACAAAGGCAGGATTTTCATAAGACTTCAAAAACAGCACTTCGGCAGTTTGACCAAAGTTGTATATTTGATGTGTAATTTAAAAGTAACATATACACATTTTCCCTTTCTTACCTGAACGTCAGTAATATTTTCCAGTTTTGGCAAAAAAATAAAGTTGCTCACCATTTTTTGTTCTGCCAATGGTGTGTTTCATTTAATCCTTTTCTGCGTGTTAGTTCTTGAGTATGTTAGATTATTTCCTGGCTAGCCATTCTGGCAGTCACAACAAAAAGGAATCCAGCCAAGCTTCCTCAACTATTAAAATTTATAGCCTTGAATGTGTCAGATGCTAAGCCTAATAGACGTCACCCCTTGTGAAGCTAGTTCTTCGTTTAGATTTATATGGTCACGTACATTGATTTTTCAGAAAATTGACCAAAAAATATTTTAAATGTTTCCAAAACATCACGTTTCAGTTCACAGACATTGAAAAATATAAACATAGCTTTGAGGCCGAAGACCTCATGGTATATCTAACAGCAAGTATCAGTATAAATGAACATAATCGTCACTTGAGTTCTTGCCTCAAGCACGCCTTCTTCTCTGGAGCCACTCAGATGTTAAATCTGAGACGGGCCTGGGACTTGAGCCCCTTTGCTGCAGTGCTGCAAAGCTTGCACCTGGACACACCACTCCTCCAGCTACAAAATACAAAGAAACTATATGGCACTAAAAATAACTCTGTGCTGTGCAGTTCGGGCAAATTCGGCACCAAAAGATACAAGAAAGAAAAAAACAAACAAACCCAACAGCCATTTCTGAAGAGCCGGGAGCAAACACTGGGTGTCGGGAGCAAAAGCAGGGTACTGCACATGCCCCCCTACACTCAGCACCGCAAAGCGGTGGGCAAATCACCTAGGCCACCCCTCCGGCCTGAACCCTGGACACACCCCTGTCCTCACCCCATGTAAGGAGTGGGGAGCGAGCGTGGGAACCTGTGACTTGTTCTCGCCCCCTCCTGCAGCGGGTGCAAGGGCCCCAGTAAAGCCCTGCCTGAATTTCTAGTCTGGCCTCTAGTCAATTTCCAGCGATTGGGGAACGCCAAGGACCCTGATAAGTATCAAATCTATGCACTTTACACATCAAAAGCAACGAAATGTCTCCTCTTAGATTTCTTTCCACCGTTATGATCAGCATTTTGAGGTGTATCCAAATTTTCATACATATAAGCCACTCAACACAGGGCAATCACCCCAGGGAAATTCTGCCTTTCTATGGACCCCCTGGAACTGAGTGTGTTTGTACCTGGCGGTGGGGTTGTGATGCTCTTAATCCAGGGCATTATCTTTCTGTCAGTGAAGGCAGCTCGTCATTTCCTTCTCCTCGCCCCTCCAGTGAAACTCTGCCCTCTGGTCTCCACGCAGGGTTTACTTCACTGCCCGCTTTGAGTGTTGGCACCAAGTGAGGAATGTGTTGGTGGGTTTGATTACAAAGTGTTAGTATGTCAGAAAGAAATCATGAGACATTTGGAAACCTAATAATAAAACTGAAAATGTAAAACTTTGAGCCGCAAAGCAACCCAAATTTGGGGGTTATTTTTAGAATCTTCTCTTAAATGTTCAGAATTTTCTTCCCTTGAAAAATCTAAACTCTATGTGGAGAGAAGACAAAAACTTTAGGTGTGATTTTCTTAATTGTTTTGGGTTTGTTATTGTAGGTCTTTTCCTTCTCTTGTGTTTCTTGCCTAGAGAAGTTCCTTTAGCATTTGTTGTAAAGCTGGTTTGGTGGTGCTGAACTCTCTCAGCTTTTGCTTGTCTGTGAAGGTTTTAATTTCTCCGTCAAATGTGAATGAGATCTTTGCTGGGTAGAGTAATCTTGGTTGTAGGTTTTTCTCCTTCATCAATTTAAATACGTCCTGCCACTCCCTTCTGGCTTGCAGAGTTTCTGCTGAAAGATCAACTGTTAACATTATGGGGATTCCCTCGTGTGTTATTTGTTGTTTTTCCCTTGCTGCTTTTAACATGTTTTCTTTGTATTTAATTTTTGATAGTTTGATTAATATGTGTTTTGGCGTGTTTCTCCTTGGATTTATCCTGTGAAGTAGGTCAGAAAGAGGAAAACAAATACCGTATGCTAACACATATGTATGGAATCTAAGAAAAAAAAAGGGTCATGAAGAACCTAGGGGTAAGATGGGAATAAAGACACAGACCTACTAGAGAGTGGACTTGAGGATATGGGGAGGGGGAAGGGTAAGCTGGGACAAAGTGAGAGAGTGGCATGGACATACATACACTACCAAACGTAAAATAGATAGCTAGTGGGAAACAGCCACATAGCACAGGGAGATCAGCTCAGTGCTTTGTGACCACGTAGAGGGGTGGGATAGGGAGGGTGGGAGGGAGAGAGATGCAAGAGGGAAGAGATATGGGAACATAAGTATATGTATAACAGATTCACTTTGTTATACAGTAGAAACTAACACACCATTGTAAAGCAGTTATACTCCAATAAAGATGTTAAAAAAACAAACAAACAAAAAAACCCCTTTAGGTGTAGAGATGTATCGATTTCTCATGATCATAGCAGGTTTAATTGTTTGTAATCTACAAAACAAATACTTTTTCTAAGTCTCTTCCTTTCTAATGGGCACTCCCTTTTGTTTTGGGGTGTCTGGGTTAGTACCCTTACAGAGGTGAGATCGACTTGTATTTACAAGGCTCCTGAATCAAGCCTTCTGGCCTTATTTTTCTTTCCACATTTCTTAAAACAATGTAAATTGAGTATTTACTATATGCCAACCCTGGGCTGGACATCTTTATCCCATTACTATCCATGCTTTCCTTGTGTAGTGATTCTAACTAGCAATTTGGAATGTCTTTGCTACTTCTTCTTTACAAGACACATTCCATGGAACATGAAAACCAGGAGTCCTAGGGACTAGAAGAAAAGTTTACTCAGGGCTGCTAAAGCCATGTGCAAGCTGGAACTCTAGCTTCCTGGGTGACACCACCAGGATATCCCCTGAAATGAATTCTGGGATCCAGCCACACCATTGTTATTAGAACCATTTTGAGTTCTTGATAACTTATTCTGCTAATCAATGTCAATATGAGGAAATGTTGGGTAAACCCACCTGCAGCAGAAATTTCCAGAACACTGCTTCTAGTGCTAGATAGTGTGGTAAGTACTACCTCAATGACCTTAACAAGTAATTTTACCTCTGGGCTTCATTTTGTATTTGTTTTTGTATTTAATGTGGAATGAAGCAGATGGTTACTCAGATTCTATCTAACAATCTAATCTAAAAGGACCTTTTGGTTAGATGACAGGTGCAACATTCGTTCATTCCTTTTGTTATTGACCAGTTGACTAGTGGGAAGAAATTTGTGGATGGGGGAACTATCCTATCAGTCAAACAATCAAATATATATGGAGTACATAGTATGTGTGACAGTCTAGGTATAATTTTTCCCTAGGGAGAGAAATAGGGAGAAAGAAAAGTAGAATCAAGGGAGCAAGTATCTGTTCTGAGAACCCCTGGATATCCCTGGATTCCTGTAACACAGAAGAACTAATGTATCCGAGTTGCCTTGGTCCAAGTATCTTAGGCATCAACAGTAAAATAGATACTTCACTTCAGGTCTTGGGAACTGTAAAGATGAAAGAATACTGATATATATAGGATTAATTGTACTGATTTATTGAGATTGGCTTGATATTGGAGGCTATGAATATAACAAAATAAATCAGATTAACCATGTTTTAAGCCATACTTGCAGAATTCGTTCATTTACATTCTCACACCAGACATGTGATGAAGGTCTTTCTCTGTGTTAGATACTGTTCTAGGCAAAAGCTATTCCAGTGAACAAGTCATGCATATCTTTGGCCTCATAAAGTTTAGTTGTTATCACCTGAAGCTTAAAAATAACTAGGAATTATATAATTCAATGTATTTTTTCTGAGTCTTTCAGAATCCTTACAATCTACACTAAGGCATTCAAAGTGCACTAGGCTTAAAAGATAAAAGCTTAACCTTATGGGGATTCCCTTGTGTGTTATTTGTTGTTTTTCCTTCTCCTTGCCCCTCCAGTGCCCCTTAAATATTCTGAAAAAGAATATTTAACCCTTAACTTTATCTCTAAGTCCTTATCTGGAGTTTTCCAAAGACTCTCAGAATAAAAGTCATATTCATAGCAATGTGAATTTAAAAGATTTCTGAGAAGTATAATTATTTTTTTTAATTTTAAGACTTTAAATGGTATTTAGAAGAGGTCCTAGTTGTAATTAAGAATTTTTTTAATTAATAGGAAGAGTAAAAATCAGTTTTCATATTCCTATATCATGTCATAAAATACGAGGTATTTATAAAATACAAGTTATACAATGGAATGGACATTCAAGATCTATAGGTTGCCTCCTCAATTTCACATGGAGGCATTACAATTGAAGTGTGTAAATCTAATCTGATTATGGTCTAGAAAAGACTCCCCACTTCTGCCCTGGGTAGAGTACTTTCCCAGGAAGGAAATCATGTCATCTAAGGAGAAATGTTGGTGATGGGAATGGCTGGCAGGAGAAAGTTGCAAATACTAAGCCATCATTGAGAATCATTCTGCAAACAATCCAGCCCGAGGATCAGAGCTGCTGAACTGAATGTGAAAGGCAAGGACTGAACAGATACTCTTCCCAATCCTGTGTGGGCCTTGGTCACTAATCCTTTCAGAGGTGGTTCCTCTCCATCATTGGGTGCTTTCCTCATAAGCATGAGCTGATCAATACTCATCTGAATACTCGAGGGGGACTCTGAAGATCTCTGGAATTCTCTTTAGGGTCAGCTCTCTCTTTTCTGGTTATCTGTCTTACAAACTCAGTGGTTAAGACTCTGCGCTTCCAGTGCAGGAGGTGAGGGTTTGATCCCTGGTCAAGGAACTAAGATCCCACATGTTGTGCAGTGTGGCCAAAGAACCCAAAAAAACAAAAAATGAAAAGCCTCACACGACCTTATCTGCCCCAGGGTCCCATTTCATACTTTCAGGAAGATTTCTGAACTATTCCAGGCTGCTTGCTCTCTGTGCTGAAACTTGGAAATTTTCTCCAGGCAGTAAGCTGTCAGTCGTAGGCCTCTCCTCATCTGTGTCTCTTGTCTCATGGGTCAGTGCCTTTCTTTGCCTAATGTTCAACACCTTGAGTGCTATTATTTCTTTTACTTTATCTGCCTCTTCAGCTGTTGGAAGGGAGAGTAAATCTAGGCCCTGTTACTTTATGTATACTGCAAGTTGAAGTTTGCTGTTGTGTCTTATTTTCAATCTCCTTTAATGTGGAATAGATTCTTGCCTTCCTTTGTCTTTTATGATCTTAATTTTTTGATGAATCCAGACAGTTATTTTGAATAATGTCCTTTGCTTTGGGTGTGTATGATGTGTCCACATGGTTAGATTCAAGTTGTGAATTTTTATCAGGGATCCTACACTACCAAGGTCATGTTCTTCTCACTGAGTCATTTTAGGATGCATTTGATAATGATTTCTACTACTTGTAATGTTAACTTGAGCCATTGATAAGGTGGTGTCTGACAAGTTTCTCTAGAGTAAAGTTACCATTTTCTCTTTTTAAATAATAAATAGCTTGTGAAGATATCATTTGAGCCTAAGGAAGTATCTTGGTTTTCATCATATTTTCACCAACTAGATTTAGCATTCATTGATGATTATTGCTGAATCAATTATTACTATTGCTTTCTAACTTCAGAATTTTGGGGTAGGAAGTGCTGGTAAATGAGTGAAGGAAGAGCTTTTCTTTCTTTCTTATTTATTTATATATTCATTTAATTAATTTTTTAAAAAATATTTATTTATTTATTTGGCTGCACCGGGTCTTATTGCAGCATGCATGTGGGATCTAGTTCCCCCACCAGGGATCAAACCCAAGCGCCCTGCATTGGGAGCATGGAGTCTCAACCACTGGATCACCAGGGAAGTCCCTATATGCATTTAATTATTAACAAAATTGTAGATTTATGTATTTAATTGAGTTTTAACTCGTGGATTCTTTACAACAGGTTATAACTTATTACAATTATTTTGATATGCAAATCATCCCATGCTTGGACAGTGAGTGCCCCATCGAGCTGACTGCCTGTATTTTTCCATGTCCCCATTATTCTTAGAGCATCTGTTACTTTCTAGAACACTTAGATTTCCAAGTTCATCTTAAATTTATTTCCTCAGCCCCAGAACTGGAATCAACATTTTCTCCAAAGAGCCATGGCCCCATTTAGTGAAGAATGGTACACATAAAACGTGTTTGTGTGCTGGTTGTTCTCAGCGCTACTAGGTCCTCTCAGTGAGTACATTTACAAATGGTAGATAGATGCATGATATGCCTATTATATACGCACGTGCACACACACACATATATTTGCATGTATTTATTCAGTTGTCAGTTATGTTTCCTCCATTTATTATTATTATTATTATTATTTTACCTGTGGAGTCTTTTTCCAACTTTAGAGAGGTTTTCAAAAGTTATCTGGGGCTTCCCTGGTGGCGCAGTGGTTGAGAGTCCGCCTGCCGATGCAGGGGACACGGGTTCGTGCCCCGGTCCGGGAAGATCCCACATGCTGCGGAGCGGCTGGGCCCGTGAGCCATGGCCGCTGAGCCTGCGCGTCCGGAGCCTGTGCTCCGCAACCGGAGAGGCTACAGCAGTAAGAGGCCCGCGTACTGCAAAAAAAAAAAAAAAGTTTTCTGGATTTTGAAATCTTCCAGAAAAGTAATTTTGTGCTTATCCTTAAAATACTTCTATGTTGTCCTAGGTTTGGGCTCCAACAACTTTCCCTAGTTTGGTAACCACTAAACTGCCTCAATCTCTTTCTCATGTCATCTTTAAAGATTTTTTTAGATGTGGACCATTTTTTTTTTAAGTCTTTGTTACAATATTGATTCTGTTTTATTTTTTGTTTTTTTTGGCCGCGAGGCATGTGGGATCTTAGCTCCCCGACCAGGGATCAAACCCTCACCCCCTGCACTGGAGGGTGAAGTACCAACCACTGGACCACCAGGGCAGTCCCCCTCATGTCATCTTCAAATCAATGAGCTCCTGGTACATATTTCTCTTTTTTCTCTTCCATAAACTTTTAAACTTGCCCTTGAAAACCTTGAATATTTTTGAAAAATACATTCAAGTACTTCCTTGTTACTTCCATGGTTTAGTCTCATTTCCAGAGATAAAACTTTTTCTAAGCCACAATTCTTTGTTCATCTAAAGCAGTGGGCAGCAAACTTTTTCTCTAAAGATCTAGATAGTAAATATTTTGGACTTTGTGTGCTGTCCAGTTTCTGTTACAATTACTCAAGCCCGACACTGTAGTGTGAAAGTCGTCATAAAAATACATAAATGACTAACTGTAGCTGTATTCCAGTAAAACCTTATTTATAAAACAAGTAGTGAGCCTGAACCTACAGGTTATATAGTTTGTTGACCTCTCATCTAAAGCATCCTGATATTTTTCTTTCTTAAGACCTTTGTCTGTTTCTATGCAAGCATAATCCATCAAATTAAGGGTTCATTACTCTAAGCTTTCTTTATTTACATTTGGGACCTTCAGAGTCATTATAATTGCATTCAGTTTTCTTTATGCCATCTACCAAAATGGAGGTTATATCTCTTGATTTAGTTAGGATATATTTAACTTGTAAAACAGTGTCCTCAAAAAACAGTGGCTCAAAGAATGTCGAAGTTCATTGCCAGTTCTCTGAGTTGAGTGTTTGAGGAAGGTGGGCATCTTATTGTCATTCGGGAACCCATGCAAATGCTGGGTTTGTTATCCTCAGTAGTGACTTTCAAGGATGGTGTGGCAGCTATCATTCCATCCAGGGGAGAAAGTGGAGGGGTACATAGGGTAGTAATACTCATACTCTTACCTTGCCCCAGAAATGGCATATATTCCACTGGAGATAGTTTAGTCATGTGACCATGATCAATTGCAGGAGATATTGGGGAATGAGTTCATTACTATGAAAAAATAGAGGATGGATTTTAGTGGACAGTAGCAATCCCTGCCATCTCCAAGGTTAGAGCCATCCATATTTCACTTTGTTTGATCATAAAGTTCACCACACTTTTAGGGGTAAAAATTGCAAACTGGATCTCCCAAATTGACAGAACTAATTAGCACCTGATGAAAGAAAGGCAATCAGAAAGGATACCAAGGCCAGGAAGATGAGTCAAGCTACCCTTGGCCCTGGTAAATCCTTACAGTAGGAAGGCCAAAAAAAATGTGGTCTCTTGGCTTATAGATCTGGCTGAGAACACAATAGAAGGATGACTCTCTTCACTTGACACAAGTGAACAGCCAACATTCAGAAACTGTTCTAAAGTAGATATTAATGTGCAAAAAGAAGACAAACATGTAGTCCAAAACTAAACACATAAGTCCACCTTACACTGGCCCCATCAAAAGCTTCCAGAGAATAAATTTGATCCTCAAATTCTCTGCAATCTCTATTTCTCAGTTCACCAGATAGTGGGGTCACAATTAGTCATCAGGGCTAATCGGCCGCAAAAACAGCTGGATGTGGAACAAAGGAGAGTGTAGGCACACCAGAAGCTACCAAAACTCTACATAGGTCTGTCTCTGCATCTGAGCATGACGGCATTCAGAGAATATCGACTGTTGCTCCGTTAAACTCCTCCATGTCTCTTATGGTCTACACCAATCCAGAACCTTACAGGGAAGCATATTCCAGTAAATAAAGCCCCAGACTAACCGATCTGACAGAGTCCAAACCCCCATAGATGTGAACATGCATAGGAGAATTTTTTAAATAAAAATGTAGATATTTGAACTTTTTTATTCTCTTCACTTTAACTGCCTCCTTCTTTTTTTTTTTTTTTTTTTTTTTTTTTTTTGGTGGTATGCGGGCCTCTCACTGTTGTGGCCTCTCCCGTTGCGAAGCACAGGCTCCGGACGCGCAGGCCCAGCGGCCATGGCTCACGGGCCCAGCCGCTCCGCGGCATGTGGGATCCTCCCGGACCGGGGCACGAACCCGCATCCCCTGCACCGGCAGGCAGACTCCCAACCACTGCGCCACCAGGGAAGCCCTAACTGCCTCCTTCTTAACTAGAAGTTTTATAAGCCTATTTTACAAGATTTTAGAAGACATGAATTACAGTTGTCATGTAATCACTAATAGGATCAGTATCTTAGAAAGACCCTTAGTTTATCTGCAAGGTAATAACCTTATTTGAAAAATGAACAATTTGGAATGGATGATTTCTAAGACCCATCTTGTGCTTTGCTTCTAATAGTACATGTGAAGTGTTTTCTTCTTTTCTGTGAGATTTTCTCAGACCTTAATTCTTAGTAATAGAAACCTACAGTTTTTTCTAAATGTTATTCCATTTAGAAAAGCTCTCCCATTATAAACCCAATATAATTCTACTTTTAAAAGCCAGAAATCATGTTCAAATGCAACTTTAATCTGCATTCACATTAGATCTGCATAATAGAATAACTGAAAAAAAAAAGACAGAAATATAGTACATTATTGAGCTTCAATTAAATTTCAGAGCTGGAATGTGTACACAGGGAAATAGTCAACTACAGTTTAATGCATTTAAAATTGCAGACATCATTAATGTTGCACATTAACAAAGTACAAATGAACTCTTTCATGTCATTAGCTTTTAAAAACCACTTTGGATGCATTTATATCCAAAATCCAAATACATTCATTATTTCAAACAAGAAATTGTGTCTGATTTGTGGCTTATAGTATGAATCGATATGAATATATCCTCTTCATTTCATTTTCATGTTACAAAACATGACGTAATGTACATAAAAACACTTAACATACATTTTAGCATTTTGCCATAACCAAAATAAAAGAACCTATGTGTTGATGGATTTGATTAATCTGGATTGAATAGCAGAATATTAACTTAGATCTTCTTGAATTATATTTCTCATTTTAACCAAAAATTTAAAAATAAGCAAGGGTTGCAAATAGAGTTTACTGTTGGTGGGAAGGTAAGTTGGTGCAGCCACTATGGAAAATAGTATGGAGGCTCCTCAGAAAACTAAAAATAGAGCTGCCATATGATCCAGCAATCCCACTCCTGGGCATATATCCAGAGAAAACTCTAATTTGAAAAGATACATGCATCCTAGTGTTCATGGCAGCATGATTTACAATAGCCAAGACATGGAAGCAACCTAAATGTCCTTCAACACATGAATGCATAAAGAAGATGTGGCATATATGAATGATGAAATACTACTCAGACGTAAAAAATGAATGAAATAATGCCATTTGCAGCAACAAGGATGGACCTAGAGATTATCATACTAAGTGAAGTAAGTTAGACAGGGAAAGACAAATACCATATAACATCACTTATGTGTGGAACCTAAAATATGATATAAATGAACTTATTTACAAAACAGAAACAGATTCACAGACATAGACATGGTTACCAAAGGGAAAAGGGGGCAGGGGAGGGATAAATTAAGAGTTTGAGATTAGCAGATACAAACTACTATATATAAAATAGATAAACAACAGGTCCTACTGCATAGCACAGAGAACTATATTCAATATCCTTTAATAAACCATAATAGCAAGGAATATTTAATATATGTATAATAGATGCATATTATATATATAAAACTGAAACACCTTGCTGTACACCAGAAACCAAAACAACATTGTAAATCAACTATACTTCAATAAAAAAATTTTTTAAATAGAGTTTATATAGGTTATACTCTTATTTTTTTCTCATCGTTTTATGACATGGTTCCCAACCTGGTGTCTTTGTTTCTCCAAATTTCCATTCTAAATTGTGTAAAGGATATGTTAAAAATTCATTTTTCCTCGGCCCTACCTCTGTCATTCCATGTGGTATTTTGTTTAGATAGAACCTGGGACTCTGAACTGTGAACAAGTTCCCCAGATGATTCTGATGCACACACAAAATTGGAAACCGCTGCTCGAATGCTTTCAAACACAGCTGTATTTGATGAATAATGATAAAAGGTACTTTGAAATATATGACTTGTGAATTTCCAGGCCCTGTATCTCTAACAGTCTCTCACCTTATATATTTGATGTGCTTGGGCTCTCATCAGCTCTTTCCTAGGCTGTAATGGAAATATTCCCAATTAGTTATCCTGTTCCCTTTCTCTCCTCTCCAACTGCTCCTTTTCGTTTGATCCTTTATTACCACCAATGTACATTTTTTTCTCAAATATGTCTCATCATGTGATACTTTTCAAAATCAAGCCACAAATCTACCTCCCTAGCCTTATGTTTCAACACTAATCTTTAAACAGTCTCTATTCTATTCATACAAAAATTCTCAGTGTTTTTTTTCGGTTTGTTTTTATTTTTTAATTTTTATTTTACACTGGAGAAGAGTTGATTAACAATATTGTGTTAGTTTCAGGTGCCCAGTAAAGTGATTCAGTTATACATATACATGTATCTATTCTTTTTCAAATTCTTTTCCCATTGAGGTTATTACAGAGTACTGAGCAGAGTTCCATGTGCTATACAGGAGGTCCTTGTTGGTTATCTATTTTAAATATAGCAGTGTGTACATGTCAAAATTTTCAGTGTTATCTAAAAACCGTGTGTTCTGGCCACTTTATGATCAGTGTCACTAATGATTATTGTTACCTTTGCCTTGAATGTCCATTTTCTCCTTCACTTCCTAACTTACTAATTACACTTCTGATTGTTCTAGAAAGGTTTTAGGTTTACACAAAATTGCTAAGATAGTACAGAGAATTCCTATATACCTTACACTCAGTTTCTCCTATTGTTAAAATCTTACATTAGTATAGCAGATTTGTCACAATCAGTAAACCACCATTAATACATTATTATTAACTAAAGTCTGAACTTTATGCATATTTTCTTAATTTTTATCAAACATCTCTTTTTGTTCCAGAATCCCATCCATTATACCATGTCTTCTGCTAGTTATCATGTCTTCTTAGGGCTCTTCAGTGGTATCTTGTTTCTTATGAGCTTGCAGCTTTGAAGTGTACTGGTCAGATAATTTGTACCATGTCCTTCAGTAAAGCTTTTTATAGTGTTTTTCTCGAACCAAGATCTCTGGACTAGGTATGCTTATTGCTAGTGGAGTATGGTTGCTCCCAGGTCATCTCAGCTGTCAAAGCAAGGAAATATACATGTATACTGTATTAATTTCCTGTAGCTGTTGTAACAAATTACCATAAACATAGCAGCTTAAAACAACATACATTTACTTTCATATTGTTCTAGAGATCAAGCTTCCAAAATGAGTCTGAATGGGCTAAAATCAAGGTACTGGCAGGATTATTTTCCTTTCCAGAGGTGATAAAATATAATTCATTTTCTTGCGTTCTCCAGATTCGAGAAGCTGGCCTCATTTCTTGTCTCATGATCTCCTTACAGCATCAAAGCCAGCAATAGCTGTTCAGTCTTGCTCATAGAACAGCGTTTGGACACTGATTCTCTGTTCACTGATAAGGACCCTTGTGATTACATTGGGCCCACCCAGATAATTGAGAATAGTCTCCCATAATAAACTATTTTAAGTGAAAATAGAAAGCATTAGAATTGTTGTCAAAATTTGTTTCAAATAAACTAATTTATTATGATGTTGACAAAATAAGCTTTTTGTTAAAATAGTTTCAATAAGATGGCTAAATAATAGTGTTGCTTTAGTTATTTAAGGAAATGGACATATCTATGAAAACAGATTTAATATCTTACAAACTGTTGGGTGTACAATAGGCTCAAGGATGTATTGTACAACATGGGAAACAGAGCCAATATTTTGTAATAACTGTAAATGAGAAGTAACCTTTAAAAATTGAATTAAAAAATGACCACAATATACATTTTAACTATCTTATGATTTTGTTTGTCAATTAAACCTCAATAAAGGTGAAAAAAATTTTTAAAGGTTTAATGAAAATGAGTTGCATAAAGTTAAGTCTGATATATCATATCCAAACTATTATATGTGGATAAATCAATTAAACAAGGTTTAGGATTGAAAATAAGAATATAGAAGAGTTTTGCAGGAGGAAAAGACAACAATTCATATATCTCTAATGAAAATAAGATTATCTGGATGCAATTCTTTTTTTTTTTAATATAAAGTTATTTATTTATTTTTGGCTGCATTGGGTCTTTGTTGCTGTGTGCGGGCTTTCTCTAGTTGCAGCGAGTGGGGGCTACTCTTTTTATTTATTTATTTATTTAGGTGGTACGCGGGCCTCTCACTGTTGTGGCCTCTCCCATTGCGGAGCACAGGCTCCGGACGCGCAGGCTCAGCAGCCATGGCTCATGGGCCCAGCCGCTCCGCGGCATGTGGGATCTTCCCGGACCGGGGCATGAACCCGTGTTCCCTGCATCAGCAGGCGGATTCTCAACCACTGCGCCACCAGGGAAGCCCTGGCGGAGTGGGGGGGGGGGGGTGCTACTCTTCATTGCGTTGCGTTGGCCTCTCATTGCGGTGGCTTCTCTTGTTGCGGAGCATGAGCTCTAGGCGCGCGGGCTTCAGTAGTTGTGGCACACAGGCTCAGTAGTTGTGGTTTGCGGGCTTAGTTGCTCCACTGCATGTGGGATCTAACCGTATCAGGGCTCGAACCCATGTCCCCTGCATTGGCAGGCGGATTCTTAACTTCTGTGCCACCAGGGAAGTCCTGAACACAATTGTTTGGAACATAAATCCTGAAAGCTATTAGAGTCACATGAGTTTAATTATGAAAAACAGCACCAGGAGAGCAGCAATTTCTCTGCTTTATAACTAACTATGAATTTCTTGAGTTTTCTCTAAAGGCAATAGGATCTACTTAGATTTCTCAGCACCACGAATTTTTGATTGTTTTATAGTAACACGATCCTAAGCTTTTATGCTTTTATGGAGTAGGAGGCAATACAACACAATCCCTAAACGTTTACACTTTGGAGGTAGGGCTTATATTTAGACTTTATCACCTATCAGCTATAGGAACTTTACAAAATTATTTAACCTTCCTAACAGTCATCATGTTGTTGTTGTTGGCTTTTTTTTGGTTTATTTTTGGGGAGCGGAGTGAAGGTTAAATAACGTTATACAAGTAGAGTGTTTAGTACATTATAAGTACTCAAAAGATGTTAGCTATTATTATTAATGACA
Organism: Kogia breviceps; assembly: GCF_026419965.1. Lineage (NCBI taxonomy): Eukaryota > Metazoa > Chordata > Mammalia > Artiodactyla > Physeteridae > Kogia > Kogia breviceps. Next base: position 14,542,207 of record NC_081325.1, read on the forward strand.
TTATTACTAGAGTTATGTGTAAAGTAGCAGAAAATTCTCGAGAAGGGTATTTGAAATAAAGGAATACCAGCGGGTGTAAAATGTGATTTTTAAGAAGAAATACATGGCCAGAGGAGTTTTTTAAAGGAAACACCAGTTGACCTTTACTCCAGTGAAAATTCTATTGAAGCTAAAGTATTCATGTTTTCTTCATCCTGATGATCTTTTTTTACTCAGTAATTAACAAAATCAAAGACACTTATGGATTTTAAGTTAAAGAAAAGTATGGCAACATTGTCAATTCTAGGTGTTAATTGCCCTCCAAAGCCACCATCCCATGAGTTAACCCCTCCTCTGTCCAATTCAGTAGCCTCTTTGTCTATGGCACTGCACTTTGCTGCTTTCTTCCACCTTTAGCTCTACAGATATCCTGGTCTCTGGCCTGTAACACTTATTTCTCTCCCTTTGTGCTCCTCTTCCCACCTTAGCATGACTGAAGCCTATCAACTAGATCTTACTCCCTCCAAAGAACCTGCTGAGAGGATGTACCTCCTGAGTGCTCAGCAGCCTTTAGCACTTCCGTAGATGACCTGTTTTATAATCGCCAGTTCACTTGCCAGTAGGACCCTCTAAACGAGTGATTTTTCAATTCTAGCACTATTGACACTTTGGGCTGGATGATTCTTACTTGGGGGGGTGGGGTTAGGGAGGGAACTCACCTGTGCATTGGAGGACATTCAGCAGCCTCTAACTACTAGATACTGGCAGCACTTACCTTCATCCCCAGTTCTGACATCCAGATATGTCTCCAGACATGACCAAATGTCCTTGGGGAGAGAAACTGCCCCTGATTGGGAATCATGGCTCTGGACAAGTGGATCTCAATCTTGGTTGCTAATTAGAATTTCCTGGGTAATTAAATAAAATCTATATATGGATCTCACTCAAGAGATTCGAATTGGCTTGGTTTGAGATGAAACCAAACCAGGATTCAGAATAAAGAACAAGAAAAAAAGGAAAAAAAAAAGAAAAAGAAAAACCTTGACACTTAGCTTGTTTAAGTCACAAAAGCAAGGACTCTAACTTATTTATGGAATATTACTAGAATATAATAAAATCTGACACGTCTTTTTGGCAATTACTGGATATTTTGATGATGAAATGAATAAATGAATGAATTCAGCTACTTGTTCTTAACTATTTCACATACATGGTCCTACATTTTATTGTAGTGTTCTGTTTATTGATCTCCATATTATCCATTCTTTGCAGGAATTTGTCTCTGTATATTCTAGTGTAGTACTTGATATATATTTGTGAATTAGTATGTTTTTTGGAAAGGATGTGATAATGAATGAATGAATAACTGAAGGAACATAGCATTTTGCACTTGCCTAGTTCCTATTGTGACAGAGACTGATGGTTGCACTTTGTTATTATCATTAGAAGTTTGCCAATTCAATATCTAGTCTCTTTTTTATTTTCAAGCAAAAAATTCAGATTTTTATCAAGGAAGGAATGCTCCAGCCCAAAGACTAAACTTCCCAACCTTTAGAATGGGGTTTCTGGAGAAGCTCATTACAAAGCAGAAGAAAAATGACATAGATCTCTTTCTATCTCGCCTCTCCTTATTTTCTTGTTCCCTAATACATATGGCTGGGGCTCCAGATGCTCTCTTGGACAACAAGATGACTTTAGAATGAAAGTCATTCCTCGAGATAAAAAGCAAAAAAACATAAAAATCTTACGCTGTCATATCAGCCCTTGACTGTGCACCTTTGTACTTTTATATTTAATTGAGAGAAAAACAAAACCCAGTCTTGTTTCTGATCTTTGTTACCAGCAGCTTGATGCAATTCTTAAGTACTATAATAGTCACTATAACACACTGTGTTAGAAAAACCTGTTTTCTTTATCTCTCTCTTCTTTTGTATGTACTTTGCATGGGAAGAGGGCATATATTTTAATTCTGTCTTGTTTTATCATAATGCTTATGGGGATGGATGTATCATCTTATGGTTGGGCATACGCATTTTGATCTGGCTTCTTACATTAAACAAGTGTGTTCCTTTATGAAAGACTAGTTCAGAATCTTCTTTCAGAATTCCAGAATGTGCCTCCAATACGTGCCTAAATGCACGTCACAATGTTCACTTGCCTTTCATGGGAATTTTCTTGCTGTGAACTTGCTGTCCGTGTAAGAATGCTTCCTTTCAGAGCTTGCATTAAGGATTGTAATCTGCACATATAAAAGGGACTGGCAAGCCTGCTGTTAAGTCGTTGTTTTTAGAAAAATAAATCTTTTGATTCCAGCAAGATTCAGCTATCAAAATTCACCCAAATGGAATGGAAATTGCCCTCTCAACTAATTATACACTTCGAGATGTTCACTTAAGGCTAATTGTCTATTGATAATTACCCTCATGGTCTACGATCTTTAAGATGTGAGGCAGTGATTGTGCAGCATTCTGTTGAATACTTGAATGGAGAAATTGTGAAAATATTGTTTAGCTTTTGCTGAGAGAACTCTGAAATATTTATAGGCCTCAGATTCTCCCCCTAATTGCTTAAAAATGTGGACTTATAAACATGAGCCCTCTTTTCCTCTTAGCTCCCCCAAATATAAAAGCAATAAGATGCTTTGTCAATTTATTTTCTTGTAAAACTTAGTTTTCAAAAACCTAAAAGATAATTTTTACACTGCACAATAGTAGAGTGGGTTTCATAATATGCATGGCTATATAGTACATTTTGTAGACATGGAACACTATCCTAAAACAATGGGATGTCCTTGAGTGATTTTATTTGGGAAGTAAAATGATCAGACTTAATTTTAGACAAAGGTATGCTGTCTGCACTCTGTAGAAAGAAATTAGGTGACGAAGGGAGGAAAGCAAAACCACAAAACACAGGTTCATTTATAAGGCTGCATTCAAAATCCTGATGAGAGGGGAAGGAATTGTGGCCTAGACTAGGATGGTTGTAGTGAAGACAGAAAATGAAAGAGATATTGAGTAAGGAATGGAGTTTAATTGGGTTTAGGGGTGAGGGAGATGGGTAATAAAAAATTTAGCCAGTGATAAGTCTTGAATTCCATCTTGAGCCTCTGAATAGTTCTCATGAGATGGGGAACCTTGACAGAAAAGCTGGTTTGAGGGTAGGAGAGGTAATGGATTCTGGTTTGTAGAAGCAAGTGGTTATCTACTAAAGATCTCTTCTTTCTTTCCTTGGTAGCTGAACCCCAGTTCTTAGCTGAGAATCTTGTCTCTTGGAAGAAAGACTAGACACTTTCATTTCACCTGGGGCAGAGGTGTCATGTGACTATATTTTGGCCAATGAGATGGATGAGATTATAAGTGTTGGACTTCTAGTAGGGCTACGTACTTGAAAGTAGCCAGCTTTATCCTGTCCCACTGTCTTAAATGAGGCCATTGTGAATACAGTTCCAGCCAGGGCTAGTGAGGTAGACAAGGGAGAAGAAGCTTGGATCCCTGGTATGTCTAGAGTTTCCACGCCAGTTTTGGACTCTGTACCTTTAGATTTGTTTTTCATAACAGAGAATTAAATGTTCATCTGTTTTAGATATTGCTACTTTGAGTTTTCTTTTATATGAATTTAAAATGGATCCTAATAAAGCACATGATTCAAATATAATGACCTTAGCTCTGGATTTGGAGAGAAAACATTGTTTCCAAAAACACTACAATGTAAAGAAAATTCAATCTTTAATTTAGGGAGAAGCGTAATGTCCAGGAAAACATGTAAATGCCTCTTACACCCAGATTTCTGCCACTCACAGTATCCTTGACCAAACTAGTTGCTACTACCCCCAAATCTCTCTCAAACTCACTGTTGATATCTGAACAAAATTTTCTCCCAAAATGGGTATGTTGACTTTTGTCTCATGTCTCCACCACCCCAAATTCTATATCAGTTCATGTTCTCTGGTTAGATTCTCTGTTACCCAATATAAAATAATCTTAACCCAGATTTGGTTCTTTCTGGTTATTGTTCTCTTTCTCTCATTTAAATTAGACTAAAAGAAGACCTAAGATAAAAGCAGGCTGATTCGGATTCTTTTTTAGGAACTACAAAAGGGAAAAAGAGGAATGAACAGAATACGCTTACATTAATTTTTTCACACTTTATCCAGACAGGCTGAGAGTGGATATTTTTGAGACATCTAAGTAAAATGTTTAATGGACACTTCTATATTAGAGTCTTAAGCTCAGAGTGGAATTTTTGGGTGGATATATGAACTTGGGATTTGTTAGCATATACACAGTAATTGAAACTAGGGTTATTGATGAGATTTCCTAAGTTGGGAATGTAGAGTTAAAAAATAAAAGTGCCTAGGACCTGAAGCTGAGAATGTTCTTCATTTAGCTCCTGGGCAGAGGACAGTGAGCTGGCAAAGGAGCAAAGAAAATAGAGACTGAAAGAAATCCAGGAGACTTTCGTTTCAAGATACATAATTGTTACAAACTAGTTTCGATTTCACCTGAGTGTTTCAAGAAATGGTTTACATTGGCTATCTTGCTAGACTGGAAGTTCAAGTATATGAAACTGTGAATTTTCCAAGAACAACACAATGAGATACACCTAACAGTAAATGTATATGAATAATGATTAACTTATGTTGATGCCATGGGCAGAATGTGGCATTGGAATTGACAGATTTCATTTCACTATCTGAAAGAGCAGGTGACTCAAGTCAGTCACATACTGCAGTGAATGTTTGTTGATCCAGTTAAGCCTCTTTCCTGACTGAAAAGCAAATAGTCTAGGCATAGTTCTGAAGGGCTAGGTACAGAAGGTAAAGCTAGCATCTCAAAAAGAGCTGCATATGCAACTCTAACACAAGTTTTATTTAGGGGCTAAAATTCAACCATAACATTGTCCTGCTTTGGAAAAGTGTATCAGAGTCATTCTGATAGTCTTGTACCATTAAATACATTTGGGAGATAGCCTTTCATATACTGACTTTATTTTGCCAATGGTTTGCCTACAGTAGGCACTTAAAAATGAAAATCTTGATAACTGAGAGCTTAATTTTTGTTTTTTTTCACATAAAAGAATGTGCAGCAAAATATTCTAATTATTTTTACCTCCTACTTGTTTAGATTCTAAGTAAATGAAAGGTTTTCTGCCAAAATCTGAGAAAATCAGTCATTTCCATCTGTTTAAGTTCATCATCTAACTGGCTTCTTCCTAAGAGATTAGAAATATGACTAAGACATAAAACATCTAGATATTCAGATATACCTCTTGGCAAATTATTCTGTCCTCCTATTTTTAATGCTTGTAATTGTCAATGATAAACTGCAACCTATACTTAATCATTTTCTAATTGTTACCTAAATTGTTAAATATTTATTAATCAGTACACTTTGATTAGGAAACACTTAATTTTCTTATAAAATAGAAACTGGAAGAGTAGCGTGTTTTTTCTTTCCTTCTTACACAGAAGTTACTACCCCGAATCAATACTTTTTCTTTGTATTTGAGCACTTTATCATCATTTTGTTTGATGCATGAATTCCTTCATTTCAAGAAGCTATTTTAACGCTTCTTTGCACCATAAATTTATTTAGATTAATTTTTTAAAAAGGGCTACATTTTAAAGACTAATCTTAACTGGAATTATATATGTTTGAATTATAAAGCCCATACAGATATTGGGGAACCCTACACAAATTGCTTAAAGTATACACACATTTTCAAATAAATGCTATCAAATTTTATTCCAAATAAATTGTACAAATTTTTATTCCCATAGACAGTAGATGAAGTATACTTTTCCCAGTAAGCACTGAAAATTAACAATTTTTGTAATCAATTTTTGCCTATGTAACAAATATAAAAATTATCATTGCATGTTCTAATTTGGATTTCCCTGATGACTTATGAAGATTATCATGTTTACATTTATTTTAAAATATTGAGTTTCCTAATAATAAATTTAATGTATTTCTATATTTATTTGTTTGTTTTCTTTTTCTTAGGGGTTAGTTTTATTCTGAGGATGTTAATTTCTTATTTAATTTAATGGTGTGAAATTTTTAAAAATCTATTTGATTCTTGCTCATCTCATCTGTTATATTTTCTACCCATCTTTAGTTTTGTGTGATCTTAAGACTTGAGAGTGTGCATTGTATTTTTTTGAAAAATGTGTTTACATGATATAGTGTAGGAGCAAGAAATTTCTGACAGTTCAGAAAGGTCAGGGGATTAATATGCATAGAGAATTAGACCAACAATAAATCCACCACTCGGACTAACATTTCTAAATTGTCCAGTTGAGTGTCATGAAACATTATTGAATATCTTCTTGCTAAGTTAAGAATACAGCACTGCTGTACCATTAGGTTGATTAGAACCTCTATCACTGAAGGAAGTGAAACCCTTTTATTAGCCATATTTATATTTATTATCTCACTTAAGTGTTATAAACTTTGTGCCATTATCCTAGTTTTATATTCTATATTCATTCAACAGTATTTGTGGAACAACTGCTTTCTTCTGGGCAGTAGAGGAATGCTAAGTGCTAGACATATAGCAGTGAACAAAGCAGGTGGTCTATTTTATGGGACTTACATTCTATAGGATAAGTCTGGCAAAAAACATCAAAATGAAGAAATATACAATAGTTCTGACAGGTGTAAGTGCTATGAAAAATGATAAAGCAGAGAGAGAGCTGAAGAGATGTGTGTACTGCTGCACATAGAGGGGCCAGGAAGGGTCACTGAGAAGGTGAGTTTTGAACAGAGCCCTGAAAGCAGTGAGGAGTGAGTCTTCAGGGAAAGGTGTTTGCAGGAGTAAGGGTGGAACGTGCCAAGGCATGAAAGTAAGGTCATGGATCAACGTGGTGGTTGGGAGGCGGCACAACAAATCAAGAGAGGGGGTTCTAGAACATAGACACGTGGTGCTCTAGAGTCATAGTAAGGATTTGGGCTCGTACTCCGAGTGATGTGGGCAGCACAGCAAGATTCTGAGAAACAAAGTGACATAATTTAACTTATGTTTTAAAAAGACTGCTTCGCTGTTTTTGTGAAGAGAGTCTGGTGGAAGAAGAGGGAAAGAAGGAGGAAGGCGTTTAGGAGACTATGAAAACAATCCAGGCAAAAGATACCCAGGGCTCAGAGTAACTGAAGAATTCTAATAGTTTAAAATAAGAAAGCATGGATTTCAGAGATCGGTTGATTTCATGGATGGTAATTTTCTATTGCATACTGTGAATTTGAGAACTCTAGAACCTCACTGTGTGATCATGAGCGACTTAATTTACTTCTTTGCTTTCGTTTCTTCATGTACAAATGGGGTTATTGTGAAGAATCAAAAATTTATTTATATAAAGTGCTTACAGTAGTGCCTGACACACAGAAAGTGCTATGTAAATGTTAGCTTTTGTTATTGTGCTTATTTCAGGCAAAACTCACAACAAAATTTCTAGAGAAATCTTTATGGCCAAGTCGAATGGCTATTAATCTGTTACATTCCCATATAAATAATATTTTCAGACAAACACAAATGAACAAAAATCCTTCCAATTAGATACAAGTCAATGGTTCTCAATTAGGGGCAATTTTTCCCATCAAGAGACATTTACCAATATCTGGAGACATTTTTGTTGTCATTTATAGTGATGTGGGAGAGGAGCTACTGATACAGAGTGGATGAAGTGTTGGAATGCTAGTAAACTAAACATCCTAAAATGCACAGGACAGTCCTCCACAACAAAGAATTATCTAGTCTAAAATATCAATAGTGCCATAGTTGAGTAAACCTGGTGTAAATTCTAGAAACAGATTAGCACTAGTATTGAAACTTTTATATGTGCTTAAAAGGACTTCAGCTGGAAAGTTTTCATACTGTTTTCTACTTTTCTCAATGTGACAGTCACAAATACATCTCTCTCTTCCTTTCCTTTCTTCTTTAATTCTTTTCACCTCTGCAAAGTTTATCACTAAATCACTATAGTTTTTAAGATCACAAAGATTTCCTGTTTTTGATACTTAAATCTGGCACCATAGTTAGAGAAAGCTCTTGGAGCTTGAATTATAGCTACTTGCAGCCTTTTTCATGACATATAAGTACATCCCAATCTTTCTGATAAAATTTGAAATTTGTTATTGGATTTGTTTTTAAAACGCATAAAATATTTTAACTGAATGTATCATATAATTCATTTTATTTTGTATGATCCTTTTCTTCATAAGAAACCTCATTGGATTATCCAGCTGAATTTACAGGAGAATAGATGTAAACCTTGAACAGTATCAAACAAGTACCTTAAAGAAAATTAAAATCTGAAATGCACATGAGGCTGCCTGGCCAGCCCTGCTGTCACTCAGAGTTGCCATCTCCTGAAAATACATGAAAAAGAATTAGAACCTCTTCCTGGGAGGCTTTAATCATCTCACTTTTTTGTCTTATTTATAGTGATATATTTTTTAAGACTATCATACTTCTCAAATTATTTGCAGACATTAGTTACTTTTTGCTGTCATCTGTGTTATCACACAGGTTACTGGCAATCTGAGAACAGTAAGGTCTAGGAAATTCCTTACTTGTTATTTAGGTAGAGACTTTCATTTTGATCTTCTTTTATTGCTTAAAAGAGGAGTATTTCTAACATAAAACTGTGAGGCAATCCAGCTGGGTTGATTTTACTCTGTGTGTGTGTGTTTCTTTTCTTTCTTTTTTTTTTTTTTTTCTTGCCTTTTTCTAGTGCCTTCTTTAAGAGCTTCAAGGACAAATGGCTTTCAGTAGTGGGGTGGCGCTGGCTCTTACACTTGGCAAGAGCCGATGGCACACATTTGTTCTTCTCTTTACATTCAGTGATGTCCAATTGATAGCTTATAACTGGCTGTGTTGGGAGAATTCACATCATTGACATTGGCAAATACTACAGAGCAGGCCTTCCTCCTCCATAATGAGAGCTGCTAGCTTTAGTATCCTCCTAGGAGTCCAACGTGTTCTTGTTTTGTTAGAGACTTGCAGAAGGGCTACACAAGCTTTCCCAGTGGTTTCAGTGCAAGAGTGTCTGGGAACATTATTGTCAAGCTGAGAGAATTAGTTTTAAAATGGGTCCTCCTACTTTACAGGAGAAACATATTTCTTCCAGTTTATGAGATCCACTGTGATTTCTTGGTCAATCAAGGTGAATTAAGCAATTGATTTTTAGTTCCTCCCATCACCGAGTTACTGCTAATTTTTTCCAATACTAAACAGTATTTATGTCTTCCTTGCTGGGTGCCTTTTATTATCCAGGTACTTCTGGCAGATAGAGATCCACAGATATATCGTGGAGTAAATATTGTATTTTCTCATTTTAGAAAGTTGCATTAAAATTATATTACTGAGTCCAGTGAAAACTATAACATTTTAAGGCATTTAAGACATTTTTCCAAATTGCATTCTACACAAGCTGTTAAAATATACAGTTCACCAGGAATATATGAGGGTGCCTACTTTCACACACCTTGGATGCTCGATAGAATATTCAAAGAATTATGCTTCTTCATGAATTATTTCCCAAGAGGAAGAAACTTAAACTTTTCTGCTTATTTTTGCAACAAAATACTTGTGTATAACTCTGTCTGCCTTTAGGTTGGATGCCTAAGGACACAGTGATTATACTTCAACATAGAAAACTAGGCTAATGTTTTCAAGAAATACCTCCTTGCTAAGTATGCAGAGATTCCCACATTTGGGGGTTTATTTTTCTCCCATAGTACATGCTTTTTTATGGTATTTGGAAGAATATTGTTAGGAAATTGTGACTACAGTTGTTTTATATAGTTGATAGGTAAGGGCTTAATATATAATGACAGATTGTGATAGATCACGCTGATGTAATATTTATAATATGTGACTTGGTATTTTATATTTTAAAATATTTTAATTAACCCAAAGCTTAAAACATAGAATTTTAGTAAAATATAAAATAAATGCAATTTTTAGCACAATAATAGAGTGATTTTTAAAAGAGGGCTAACGTAAAGAATTAATTAGAATACCTACCTACTGAAGTATTTAATGGAAAATGTTTTTCTGTAAGGTCATTCAAACAATGCACATTCAACAGCAAGGATTTCTATGAATATCGTATATTGTCAATATCTGCCGTTTGTTAGTCAAAAATAATTCATTTTTCTGTATGCTCCCATGCTCTGTTTAAGGGCAAGATTTTGCATTTTCGAATATTTTTAATTATGTCAGATAAAAACTCCAGAAGACTTTACTTTTATCACTGAAACCTACATGCTGAAAACAATTCATCACAGCTTATACAGAGTTTACAATTCAGTTTATATGTATGAAAAAAAATCCTACTGCCTTCCTCACTCAGCTTTTCCTTTGAGAACAGTGTTAACCCAATTCCTAATAAGGAAACTGCTCTGCACATTTACAGGAAGAAAGGCACGGGTTTCCTTGGCAACTGGAGCCATGTGCAATCGCTCAGAATGGCTCCTCCTACACCCAAGTTTCCTAGGTGTCAGGCTGCATATATTTTATAAAGACAATGGGATAACGGGACAGATATTACCCTGTTCAACCTTGCGTGTGAAAAGCTTCAATGGGAAAGATGCTATAAGAACTGGCAATTTGAGAGAAAATATTAATTGTATAATGAGGTTGCTTCCTCTGTCTAATTCAGGATTAACAGTTCAATTCAAGGTCCAAAATATATTATGTGTTTTATATATATATATATATATTTACAGCAAAAAAAACCCACCTTCCATTCTATTTCAACCCCACCAGTCCACCACCAAATTAGCTCATATATATTTGCAGCTAAAGCTAAAGGTAGATTGCAGGTGAGCAATTTCATAGTAAACAGCGATTACTTTGGTCTCCCAGAGTTCTGTCACTGAAGCAGAAAAGCTGACCCTTTATTACACATGAGTGGAAAGAAACTCAATTTATCCTGAAATTGACTGTAAAATGCCACAAAAACGTTTAAAACCTCTAAACGAAACCTGTCTATAGACCTAGAAAATATTAGTAAATAAATCATGAAAGGTTTAAAAGAAATGAATACTTACAGTAAAATAAAAAATTAGAAGGGAAATTATTGAGAAAACTGATTATAGACCATCTATGCACAGGGTTATTTTCTGGGTGTAGGGATGGCTGAGAAAAGATATGTGAATTCATTTACATCATGCAGGTTCTTCTATTTTTCTAACATGAAAAACATTCAGAACAAATCAAAAAGCAGATGTATGTTATTATTAAATGTGGACAGAGCCAGTGCAAAATTTTCTAGCTAATTAGGTGTCTTTACAAGTCAAATATTTGTTTTAAAATTATTTTTGAAAACTTTAAAAATTCTTAATTTCATATAATAGGAGTTCCTATTCTCTGACACACGACTCCTATTCTCTCACAGTGCAATTAAGTATAATTATCTATTGAGTTGCACACAAAGAAAATATAATTTATATGTAATTAATCAGCTCTGGAGCACTGTGAATTTTAAACTATGAGCAACTTGAGGAGTACAGATTACCTTGTTTAAGACTGTTTTGCTGAATACCTAGTAGAACATTCTTACAACTAAAACCTAAAGGGAAGAATATCACAATACACCCATTCTAATACTCTTCTTGCAACATACATTGTGGGATAGTCTAGATATGTGTATTTTTTGAACCAAAAAGTGGGACAAATTTTTGAATAAAACTTTGGGACATAAATATTTTTATATTGCTTTTTTAAATGTAATTACATTTAATTTCTGCCTGTCTGTCTGTCTGTCTGTCTCTCTCTCTCTTTCTCTCACACACACAAACACACACACACACACACACACACACACACACCTTCTTTTCATCCAATCACTTTCATTGGATTAATTGAAATACTGTATTTTCCTTTAATGCATCATAGACCTTTTATCAGGTTAATATGTATAATATGATTTAGATATTTTTAATAAATGTTTTAGTACATAAATTTAGCATAAGTTACTTAAAAATTTCTCCTCTGATAGATGCTTAACTTCATTTACTTCAACTGCATACACAACACACACACACACACACACACACACACTTGTGTTTTTCATTTCCTATTTGTGTTATTTCAAGCAGTGAGGGGTGCAGAGTTTGAGAATCAATCTTGGAAAGAGATTTTGAGATTGCAATTGCAGATTGTAAATAATTTATGACAGTAACAGCACAGATTTCTTAGAATTGGAAATGCTCGTTTAGCACACTGTAGGGTATGACTAGATACTCCATCTGCAGGTTTACTTGTCTCATGGTGCAGATTTGCTAAGTTTGTGTTCAGCAGCATCCTTTTCAATTCCTGTTCTTATTCAAGTACACCTTCCTTTTCTTCCTCGGAGTTCTAAATCCAAATTTCCCTCTTCTATTGCAAAAACAGAACTGTAGCAGTAGGAATAGACATTTACTTTATTATCTAATTATCTAGTTAGTTTTAGATTTTGTATGTACTAGGCACTAAGTGCTTTGTTTTCATTAAAGCATCAAATACTGATTATTAATACTTATTACTTGATTATTTTGTCACACTTTCAGTCTTTTTTCCAATATAATTTTATCAGACAATTCTGTTTACATTTTTTTGTGTGTGTCCAACTACTGTTTAAAGCCCATCTTCTGGTTGTTTCTAAGATACTCTTTGTTTTGTTTTTTTTCATCAGGGAGATCTTTCCCATTACCCCAATAGATCACCATGAACATAAATGAAAACATGAAAATAAATAAAACAAGAAGAGGGAAATTACTGACACCTGGTTTGATCATATAGAAGCAATGCTTATTTTGATGAGTTACAGAACAATTCATTACTTATAACTAATAACTAGTTGCCACGCAGCATAGTAATTCCAAAGTAAGAATATCAGGGCAATCTGTGTACATGTTCTACCATAGTAGAATTTTATATTCTGGTAAATAACATGAAAATCGAGGCCATATTTGATGGGCATATTTAATTTAATGCACTTCTAATTTTAGTTGCTTGGTTCAGAATTACTATACTACGTTTAAGAAAAAGAGGTTTGAACTGAACAAAAGATATTAATTTAGTTTGATAAACAAATTAACATTTATGGGATGTTGCAGAAAGAAAACCTCTTGCCTGGATGGATTGCCTCTAAACCCTTTCCATTTCTAAGATACTCGAATTTTCATGCTGCAGTCTTGTAATATGGGTCACCATTGGTGTCTTTGTACAGTGCTGGACTTCGTCCTTTTTAAATCATGTCAGTTCCATTAGCCACAGATAGGACCTTTATACCGCCTTTCATCCAAATGGTTAATCTTCACCTAAAACTGGCAGAGTGATATTCCTTAATTAGTTAAAGCTATGGTGTAGAGGGGATTCAGAGCACGGCCTAAATGAGGTCCAGAAACGGGTGCGAGCCATGGCTATCAGCACAGAGACAGGCATGAAATGCTAAGACTGCTGCAGCCACCAAGTGTGTGCAAACACAGGTCACTATCCACACACACACCCCTGGGAGCCTGCGCAGCGCGCCACTGCCAGTGTCCTGTGATCCAGAACAATTTCCCTGGAAGAACACACGGCACACGTCAGGCTGGAGCAACATCGTGTCAGCTTTTGCCGCCGCAGGTTCGACCCGGCCTGAGTGAGAAACAGACCCCTAATCAGCTGCTCTTTTAACCCCATCCTATCTGGGCAGGGAACAGTTGCCAGAGTGTGACCTACAGGCGGAGGTGGGGCAAAATGCAAGCTGAACCCCAGTAGCTGCGCGAACAAAGAAGAGAAAGGGAAATTTCTCCCAGCAGCCTCGGGAGCAGCGGATTAAATCTCCACAATCAACTTGATGTACCCTGCATCTCTGGAACACCTGAATAGACAACAAATCGTCCCAAAATTGAGGCAGTGGACTATGAGAGCAACTGTAGGCTTGGGGCTTGCTTTCGGCATCTAATTGGTTTCTGGTTCTATGTTTATCTTAGTTTAGGGTTTAGAGCTTATTATCATTGGTAGATTTGTTTATTGATTTGGTTGCTCTCTTCCTTTTTTCTAATATATATATATTTTTTCCTTTTTCTCTTTTTCGTGAGTGTATATGTGTATGCTTCTTTGTGTGATTTTGTCTGTATAACTTTGCTTTTACCATTTGTCCTAGGATTCTGTATGCTGGTTTTTTTTGTTTATTTGTTTGTTTTATTTTGTATAGTTTATAGCTTGATATCATTGGTGGATTAGTCTTTTGGTTGCCCTCTTCTTTCTTTTTTTAATTATTTTTAATTTTAATAATATATTTTTTTAATTTTAATAACTTTATTTTATTTTATATTATATTTTTATTCCTTTCTTTATTTCTTTTCTCCCTTTTCTTTTGAGATGTGTGGCTGATAGAGTCTTGGTGTTCCAGCCGGGTGTCAGGCTTGAGCCTCTGAGGTAGCAGAGCTGAGTTCAGGACATTGGTTCACCAGAGACCTCCTGGCCCCATGAAATATCAAACAATGAAAGCTCTCCCAGAGATCTCCATCTCAACATTAAGACTCAGCTCCATTCAATGACCAGAGAGCTACAGTACTGGACACCCTATGCCAAACAAATAGCAAGACAGGAACGCAACCCCACGCATTAGCAGAGAGGCTAACTAAAATAATAGTAAGTTTACAGACACCCCAAAACACACCACCGGACACAGTCCTGCCCACCAGAAAGACAAGATCCAGCCTCATCCACCAGAACAGAGGCACCAGTCCCCTCCACAAGGAAGCCTACACAACCCACTGAACCAACCTTACCCACTGAGGGCAGACACAAATAACAACAGGAACTATGAACCTGCAGCCTGTGAAAAGGAGACCCAAAACAGTAAGTTAAGCAAAATGGAAGACAGAGAAATATGCAGCAGATGAAGGAGCAAGGTAAAAACCCACCAGAACAAACAAATGAAAAGGAAATAGGCAGTCTGCCTGAAAACGAATGATAGTAAACATGATCCAAAATCTTAGAAATAGAATGGAGAAAATACAAGAAATGTTTAACAGGGACCTAGAAGAACTAAAGAGCAAATAAACAATGATGAACAACACAGCAAATGAAATTTAAAAAATCTCTACATGGAGGCAATAGCAGAATAACTGAGGCAGAAGAAAGGATATGTGACCTGGAAGATAAAAGAGTGGAAATGACTATCACAGAGCAGAATAAAGAAAAAAGAATGAAAAGAGTCAAGGGCAGTCTCAGGGACCTCTGGGACAACATTAAAGCACCAACATTTGAATTATAGGGGCCCCAGAAGATGAAGAGAAAAAGAAACGGACTGAGAAAATATTTGAAAAGATTATAGGTGAAAACTTCCCTAACCTGGGAAAGGAAATAGTCAATCAAGTCCAGTGAGAGCAGAGAGTCCCATGCAGGATAAACCCAAGGAGAAACATGCCAAGACACATATTAATCAAACTATCAAAAATAAAATACAAAGAAAAAATATTAAAAGCAGCAAGAGAAAAGCAACAAATAACATACAAGGGAATCCGCATAAGGTTAACAGCTGATCTTTCAGCAGAAACTCTGCAACCCAGAAGGGAGTGGCAGGACATATTTAAAGTGATGAAAAGGAAAAAGCTCCAACAAAGATTACCCAGCAAGGATCTCATTCAGATTCAATGGAGAAGTTAAACATTTACAGACATGGAAAAGCTAAGAGAATTCAGCACCACCAAACCAGCTTTACAACAAATGGTAAAGGAAGTTCTCTAGGCAGGAAACACAAGAGAAGGAAAGAGATACAATAACAAACTCCCCAAAATTAAGAAAATTGTTTTAAGAACTTACATATTGATAATTACTTTAAATATAAAGGGATTAAATACTCTAACCAAAGATAAAGTAATGCAATATTACTCAGCCATAAAAAGAAACAAAACTGATTTGTTTGTAATGAGGTGGATGGACCTAGAGACTGTCATAGAGTGAAGTAAGTCAGAAAGAGAAAAACAAATACCGTATGCTAACACATACATTTGGAATCAAAAAAGAAAAAAGGTTCTGAAGAACCTACGGCAGGACAAGAATAAGGACACAGACGTAGAGAATGGACTTGAGCACATGGGGAGGTAGAAGGGTAAGCTGGGACAAAGTGAGAGAGTGGCATGGACATATATACACTACCAAATGTAAAATAGATAGCTAGTGGGAAGCAGCTGTCGAGCACAGGGAGATCAGCTCGGTGCTTTGTGTCCACCTGGAGGGGTGGGATAGGGAGGGTGGGAGGAGATGTAAGAGAGAGGAGATATGGTGATATATGTAGCTGAAGTAGTGAATCATATGTAGTGAATCATGTAGCTGATTCACTTTGTTATACAGCATCAACTAACACAAGACTGTAAAGCAATTATACTCCAATAAAGATGTTAAAATAAAGGAAAAAAAGAAAAAAAACACAAGCCACCTCTGCAGACTGGAGCATAGTCTTTGTCAGCATCTTCATGTAAAAACCATGAAATAACTGCTGGTTTTTTTAAAAAATTAATTATTTTATGTATTTATTTTTTTGGCTGCATTGGGTCTTCATTGCTACACACGGACTTTCTCTAGTTGCAGAGAGCAGAATCTACTCTTCATTGTGGTGTGCACGTCTCTTATTATGGTGGCTTCTCCCGTTGCAGAGCATAGGCTCTAGGTGTGCAGGCTTCAGTAGTTCCGGCACATGGGCTCAGCAGTTGTGTCTTGCGGGCTCCAGAGCTCAGGCTCAGCAGTTGTGGCACATGGACTTAGTTGCTCCTCAGCATTTGGGATATTACCGGACCAGGGCTCAAACCCATGTCCCCTGCAATGGCAGGTGGATTGTTAACCACTGCACCACCAGTGAAGTCCCACTGTGTTCTTAATAATACTGTTTGGTGCAGAGTGGATATAATTTGCTCAAATTCCTCAGGCTCTCACTTCCCCCTCCCCTGCATCACAATTTTACTGAAATTACATTTTTACAGGAATGGGTTTTGATCTTATCAAGAAAAATCTTTAATTCAAATGCTCCATTCACAATATAATTTGGTCTGGCATTTTGGTTAACATTTTATTTATCACAGGCACACGCTGAGATTTTGAATCTCACAGATATTCATTCTCTGAATCACACGTTTTTAAGCCTTTCAACATCAAATGTCAGATTCAATATAAAAGAATTTATATCATGTTATTACAGCCAGAAAGTTTGGTTTGTCAACAAGAGAAAGGAAGGATTTGGGAGAGAGGTGCGATGTCATTATTCTTTGAACACAACCTCCATGGAGCATTCCTTCTATGCTCTGTACATCACCACGAGGTTTCTGGAGGATGGGGAGAAGACCACAGATCAACACAATCAGTGTTCTCTTTTTGATAACAAGGACCTGCATGCATAGCAACACCTGCTCCACCAGCCACTTCCTCCCTGGGGATGAGAAGTGGAGACAGAGGATATGGATTGCAGCAAACTGATTTTTCCATCTTCAACTTTTCTTCCCCTTTCTCTCTCCATCTTGAATCTTGGAAGTTGCATTCATGGAAAACTCTGCCCCCTTCCCCTTGCTTCACCCTGAGTTAGCCTCTATTTAGACATGCTTCAGGGATCTTGAGACAAATGCTCAAATATTAAAAGGTTAGTAGTGTTGAAATAGGTTTAATGTATGAGGTAATTCAAGAATGGAAATCTTCAAGTTGACTCCAAAACCATACAGGACATACAACTGTAAATTAAAGATCTCCACTGACCCAGTTAGCCAGGCACAAAATCTCAGATGGACCCTTCTGCCTAGTTCCCAATATCAAATTTGTTTTCATGTTTGTTGATTATATTTACATCATTATTTTTCACTTTCCTAGGTTGACTTGCATTTAATTCCTGCCTAAGTATAACTAAGTATATCTTGTCTGGCCTTCTCTCTTCCAGGCACTGTTTTCTCTAACCCAGCCTACAATCTGTTGTCACGTTAGTGTTCTCCAGTTGTAATCATACCATTTACCTGTGTTTAATAACCTTCAAATACTACTTAATGTTTTCTGAACATTTAATGTTCAGAAATCAAGTTTTCCTAACATTTAATTCTGATGGCAATGAGAGTGAAAGGATGGAGATATCTCTGTATAATGACAACTTTGAGAGTGCTCCAAAAAAGGTAAAATGGAGAATTGAGCATCTGAAATAATGGTCTTGCTCTTAAATGTTTTTATTGAATTGAGTATACATGCCAAGAACACACAAATCAAAAGCATACAACCTTAGTTTTACAAACTGAAATGAATTGAGTGGTCAACACAGATATAAGAAATAGACCATTACCAATATCCAAAAAGTTTAGTACCAAGTCACTATCTCCTAACAAAGGTTATCATTACTCTTGTGTCTTACTTTATGAATGGGTTCTACCTCTTAGTAGACATTTTTATTAATAGAAATATGTGTATATACTCATTTTTACCTGAATTCTTTCATTCAAAATTATATTTTTGAGATTTATCCATTTTTTATAACTAGCAATGGGTTAGATTTTATTTTTGTGTTTCCAAACATTGGCTATTATTAAAATTACTGCTATGAATATCCTTGTACATATCTATTGACATACATATATACATATTTACATGTGGACATACATAGGAAAGGAGTGGCTGAGTCAGTGGGGAGTATAATTTAGCTATATTAGATGCTGTTGAATGTTGAACAATTTTCAAAAGTGGTTGTCAATTCATTCTTTGCTTGTGTCTGAGACTGTTGATTGCTCTACACTTGGCCAGCACTTGATATTATCTTTTTATTAGCCATTTTGTTGGGTGTATAGTAGTAGTAATTGTGGCTTCAATTTGTATGTCCCTATTTCAGGTCAATTCCTTAAACACATTTCAGATGTTAATTACCTAATTTTCAAACTATTGTTAAACCTATCCAATCATTTTCAAAACTATCTATCAATAATGAGTGAGAAAAATAAACCAAGAGGAAAAAAAATGACACTGGGATAATACTATGAATAAACAATAGAAAAGAGAAGAAAGAAAAAAGTCATAGAACAATCAAGACAAATTTAAAACATGAATACAATGTGTGGAAAGATACAAAAAAAAATTTCATGGAAGAGGAGATATAAATGTAATAAGTGCATGAAAAATGGCCATCTTCATTAAAATCTCAGAAGTTCTAATCAACTGAAATATAATTTTACATTCATATTTTTAACATCTTTATTGGAGTATAATTGCTTTAAAATGGTGTGTTAGTTTCCATTTTATAACAAAGTGAATCAACTATACATATAAATATATCCCCTTATCTCTTCCCTCTTTCATCTCCCTCCCTCCCACCCTCCCTATCCCACCCCCCTAGGTGGTCACAAAGCACTGAGCTGATCTTCCTGTGCTATGCAGCTGCTTCCCACTAGCTACCTATTTTACATTTGGTGGTGTATATATGCCCATGCCACTCTCTCACTTTGTCCCAGCTTACTCTTCGCCCTCCCTGTGTCCTCAAGTCCACTCTCTAGTAGGTCTGTGTCTTTATTCCCATCCTGCCCCTAGGTTCTTCATAACCTTTTTTTTTTTTACAAAAGGCAGAGTCTCTGCAAAGTACCAAGTGTTGGTGAGGAGATACAGCAATGGGAATTCTATATACAGCATTTGTGGAAGTATATTGGTCTAAACACTCTTGAAAACAATGTGACACTATCTAGGTAATTTAAAAGATATGCATACTTGTGACCAAGCATTTTCAGTCTCAGGACAGTACCAAAGAGAATCTTATATAAGTAGGCATCAGGAAGCATTTGCACGAATATCACTGCAGTATTGATTTTAATACTAAAACTGAAAATAGTATAAAATTTTTGATTTCTAATTTTATCTCATAGTGGTCAGAGAATTTAATTTGTATGATTCCAGACTTTTAAATTTAAAGATATGTGTTTTATGGCTAGGATTACAGACTTTCTTGGTGAATACATTATGTGCTGTTTAAAAAAAGATCTATAGGTTTAGGATGCAAGGTGGTTAGTAGTCTTGTTTATATTATTTATGTCCTAATGATTATTTTGCCTATTTTTCTTTCATCTATTGAGAATGAAGTGCTAAAATCTCCAACCATAACTGTAAAATGAACTAATTAAATTTAATAAGACTATCTATAAAGTTGGATGCTGTTCTTCTGTTTAATTTTTGGTTTCCTTTGGCTTTTTATTTTAACTGTTTACTTCAACTACTTATAAAATAGTTTATCATTTTTTTCTTGCCAAATTCCTTAGTCCCTTTTAAATCCCTTCTTTAGCTTCCTGAGTTGAATAATGTAGATAATTTGTTTTCAATTTTAAACTATTCTTGACAGATATTTAACTTAGAATTTAAACAAGAGTATTCTTGAAAACACTTGCTATCTTAGTAATGGCACTTAGAACCATCCTGCAGTAATCCAGTCACTTTATATCACTTGATTATATCTAGCACTAAATCTCATGAAGACATTAAAGGAATTTGTCAGAATCATGTAAAAAACTGATTGTTTGGAACAATAAAACTGAAAATTCAGCATATTATCCTCTAGGTAAGAAGAGCAGTACTGTCAGTGAAACATTTTAAGTATCACTTTTCATTCTACTTTGCAGAATATGTTCATTAAAGCCACTGACTTGCCCTAGTTACTAATTGTCTGCCCTCTATGTTTTATTTTTTCCTCTCTCCTCTTTTTATTCCTTCTCAGCTCTTACATCATTTAAATACTCAGTGATTAGTGCCATCATCAACTCCTTTTCTTCAACATGTTGATTTAATTTAGCATGTGCAGTTCACAGCTGCAAGGTTATTGATAAAATTTTGAAAAATAAGGATAGGTTATTTTAGTACTATACAACTGGTAGACACTCTAGTTTTATGTGTTTCCTTTGAAAATGAACTGCCCAAAATCTTATTTTTCAACAGCATTCACATTTCTTCTACCAACAATATGTTTAACATTCTAAGACTCATCTAATTGGTTATCTTCCCTGAAATTTTTACCTTTGGAGTTAAAAAATAGTATAGAAATCACTGCTGGATTGTACACATTCATTAGTAACAACAGGTTTTTGTCAGCTATACAACATTATAATTTGTTATCTTTTAATGTGTTTATTGTTTATTAATATTCCTTAAGGTATTATTATCAATACCTTACTAATTTATGAATTTTAAAAATTACATATAGATTATTTCCTCATTTTAGTATCCCAAGAAGTAAGCAATGGTAGCAATTATTTATGCCTTATGGATGAAGGAAGAAAAATGGCTAATAATAGAATGAGCAAGTTGTTGAATGAAAAGAAAGACTAATTCTTCCGATTTCTTTGATCTTAGTCCATCATTATTAAAATAAGACGGTTATTCTGCATGATTTCTTTCTAATACATTTTGTGGTGCTCAGAGCTTGGAGGCAGTTAAAGAAAGGATTAGAAGGATCAATTGGGAATTCAGAAATCCTTAGATTTCACCCTCACCAATATTTTAATCTTTCTGAAGGTTTTATTTATTTCAAGAAGTGAGAAAGTGTCTACCAAGTAAGTCATGCATAACATTGTATTTGCCTTTATTTATTAATAGAAAACTGCATATAGACATCATTTAAGTTTTGCTGTGACCAATATTAGAAAACCCATGCAAAAGTATGGAATAGAATACCAAAGTAAAGATCTTATGTATATTTCCAAAGTGTATTTATTCTACATTTTCTCAAGGTAATTAAAAAGGAATAAGGAAAGGGTATAGAAAGAAAACAGAAATGATACAATGCAAAAAAGAAATAATAATGAAAACTGACACTACCAACATCTTCTATATTCCTGTCATATTACCTAAATGATGAATTAAATGCATAGTTATATGCCCATTTTATAGATGATTATAAAACTAAATTTCATGGAGATTAAGTAATATGTTCAAGGTCACTTATCAAAGCTGATAGAATCAGGATTCAAAACAAGGTCTTTCTGTCTCCATTACCCCTGATGTTTCCACTATACTGTATGGGGAAAGGAAGGGGAGGCATGGGATGGAAAGAAACACAATGTGTAAAATGAAAACCTAATGTGCAGCACAGGCCAATTTCACATACAATATTTTATTATTCACTACTTAGTTTGTTATTATCACTTCCATTTATTTTTAACTAATTAGAAAACTAAAATTCAGAAATTGTTATCTGTGTTCCAGGTCAAACAGTTGGTAAAGGGCAGAGCTAAGATTTTAAAATAGGTATTTCTACTCCTATATCTTAATGTCTTTTTCTCCTAAGTTCAGGACCCATACACCAACAGTTAAAACTGTCTACAATGCCTTAGGTGGCTCAAAATAAATATGTCCTAAACCATCTCATCATGTTTAACCTCTCCTCATACCAGTGTGTTTTCCCTAGCTTGGTGAATTATACCATTATTTACCCAATAATAAGAAATATGAGCCTCAGGTGGATTCTTGTTTTTTTTAATTTAATTTTACTTTTTTTTATATGGCAGGTACTTATTAGTTATCTATTTTATACATATTAGTGTATATGTGTCAATCCCAATCTCCCAGTTCATCCCACCACCACCATGAAACCCCACCCACCCACTTTCCCCCTTGGTGGATTCTATGGTTTTACATTTTAGTACCATATTTTCAGAATGTCAAACTACATAAGATGATGTAATATGGGAACCCAGGTCTCTCTAACGTCCTGTAAAATATGTCTTATTTTCTATAAACAGAGATATATGATCAAATAATATAACCACTATACTTTAAAGTAATAACAATAATAATAGCAAAAGCTAACACTTATAAACTCTTTCTTGTGTGCCAGATACTGTTCTCTGCACTTTACAGGTTTTAGCTCATTTAATTTTCACATTATTACTGTTTTGCAGATAGGGAAACTGAGGTAGATTGAGCTTAAGTAGTTTGCTCAAGAGCACACACTTCCTAGCAGGTAAATGGCCAAATTTACCTCCAGGTAATTTCCAGGCAATTAGTCTCCAGAGCCTATATTCCTCTAAGGCATACTGACTTAGTGATTTGAAATTGGTGAGGCTGATATACAATGGCCCATTTTTAGTTCCAGGAGTATAGGAATATGAAATGTATCCCTTTGAAGTCAGAATACTGAGCAGGGGACCAGAGAAAAATTCAGTATGACTACAGAGTAAACCTGTGTGACTTTATGCTTCTGATTATTAGTGTCATCACATATAATATGAGAAATTTGGTTTGATAAACTTTAAGGTACCATCTGTGCACTAAAATTCTGTATTAAGTAAATATATTAAATCTATTCTCTTAAAATAAATCAATATATTGAAATGTCAGAGTTTTCATTAGAATGACTTTTAAGGCAAAGAGTGCTTAAATTCAGCATATGACATATTTTGGAAAAGTCATCTCAAATCCAAAAGTCACCTGTGTAGCTGTATATCCCGCTAGAATGTTAACTCCATGAGAGAGAGGAAGGTGGGTCTGTTTTATTCATCGCCATCCTTTTAGCGTCTAGAACAGTGCCTGGAGAAAAGTGGCTGCCAAATCAATATATCTTGCTTTTTTGAAAGGTAACTATTGAACTAATTAACCATTGGTAGGCAATAATTCATGTCATGTCCTTGTTTGTCATAAGCAGACAAAAAATTGAATACTAAACACGAGGAAAATCTGTATTTTATACATTTCAGTCACCTTGGAAAGCACACTTTTAGCCCACATCCTAGTGAGAATTCTGGAAAAGACTGGAGACTATCTATCAGGTGATTGTCTTAGTCTATTCTGGCTGCTGTAACAAAAGACCACAGAACAGGGAGATTATAAACCACAGAAATGTTATCTCTCACAGTTCTGGAGGCTGGGAAGTCCAAGATCAGGGGGTCTTTATGGTCTCACAGGAATAGCTTTGCCAGTTATTTTCTAGTCTCTACATTATCTTTGAGAAAGATTGTTCTGAAAGCAGATAGAAAGTTGTAAGTGTGAAAGCCCTTGATCATCTCCTAGCTACTGTTTCCTCTTTCCTCATCCTTTCAGTGGCAGCTGTCACTGAGACATGCTCCTAAGATAATTTTAAAAGTTTTTACTTGATGTCATGTACAAATTTGGGGCTAAATAATATAAACCTTTGATAACAATACATCTTCACATTTGTATAGCTTACTGAATTGACCCACAGACATCATCTCAGAGGTAAGAAAGGTAGGTGCTATCTTCCCCAGTCTTTCAAAACAGAAAAAACAACAAAAACCTGTTAGGAGACTACTAAGTACTGGGTATAATTGCCGTAGAAGAAAATAACAAATTAAATATCAAGGGAGTTAATAGTCCGAGGGGTAAAAGTGCTCAGTTCATGTTCTGCTTCAAGTATGGAAAAGGGAGGATGCAGAGGTCCACAAGGGAAGATAGAGTTTTTACAACTCTGGCTGTGTTCCTAGGAATAAAGGAGGTTCAGAGCTATACACACTCTGTGTTGATAGTAATGAGGTCCCATCCCAGGCATCTCAGAGCCAGGAGCACGTTAGACTGGTATCTGGGCAGAGGCTCAAGTGACCCTGAGAACATGGGAGCAAAGGAAGACATTTTGCTCTTTTCTCTACACATATTAAAGGGGGCTTAAAACACTCAGGTTGAAAATGACAGATCATGTCTGTTAATAGACATGAGATCTATTGAAAATGTCAATATAATATATTTTGTATTAAAACTTTTAATGGATGTAACTGTGTTTGCATATGAGTAATGATAATTGTGAGCTATCAAGTCCATATGTTAATACTGTTTTACATGCTTATATACATTAAGCCATAAGATAAAGGGGCAATTAACTTTATATATTCTTAAATTTCATTTATATATTTAGAAAGATGCCTTATTGTTTTGTAATGTTATGCCACAGTCCACTCTGTTCCAAGAAAGTTTTTGCATGTTTTCCCCCCATATCTGTTCATGGTACATTTGTATATTGTATGTTTGAAATAGACATATAATGAGACATCAATATCATACTTGTTTTGGCCTTTTAGCTAATACATACGGCATCATTCGTATTTTATTTAGTTGGGATTTAAAGGTAAAAGTTTCTAATGGAAAATAAGAATTCGATAACTTTTTAAAAAAATAAGGTGTATTTTTTACCCTATCAATGCATTTAAATGATACTTTCACAAGTTCACTATCTGACACTTTCCTTTCTCAATACATTTTTAAAATAAGGTGATGGCAGTTTCTTCCACAGTAAGCTTTATTTTGAATGTACAGACCCGAAGAATGTTTAAAGGGTTTTCTTTAGGGTTTTTTTCTTTAAATCTAACTTCTAAGAACATCTATATTACATCTTCTTATAATATAGAATTAAGGTATAATGTAATTATTCTCAAATGTATAATAGGTCGCTATATTTCCCATGTGTAAGATACTTAGAAATGTGATTTTTCACATATTTAAGCAGTAGAAAACAATAGAACTGAGCAGTCTTTTTAATTTAGAATATCTGTAGCACAAAGTCCTTGCCTTTTAGGACAATGATTTAGATTTTTATTTTTTATCTTCTGGATTTCTGTGACTAAAATATTTTACCTAAATTGCTGTTTGTGAGAAAAGTCGAGAAGAAATATAGCTGCTTTAAGGAAATCGAGAGGAAAAAATTTCCATGCCATCTGGGTTAAACAAAGCCCTTGAGTGTGACTGAGCCATTTTGCGCTAAAGAATATATGAAAAGACCAGAGAGAGGGTTTTCATAAATGTTCACGTTTGCCAAATTGGAACTACTCTAGGGATATTTAACTTATTATTTCATTTGATCTTCAAACCGACCCTGAGAGTTAAATTGATTGGCTCATTTTACAGCATGAAGCTGAGGCTTAGAGCTATTACATATTTTCCAAGGTCAAGTGGTTATTAAGACATAGCTGGAATTCAAACCCAAGTTTTGACAAACCCAGAACATTTTCTATAGGCACCATGCTATAGGCACCTGCTCATATGAATTGCTAACATATCCCTAGGTATTAGGACTATTAACTTAGAGTTGCTTAAAGTATTATGTTATCCAAAATTAAAGGAGAGGATAGAGCCTTCTTTTATTAGAGTATAAATGCAAATGTCTTTTCCAAATCATATACCACCAACAAGAAACTTGCAGAAATTAATAATTGTGCCAGCTATCAATCTTTTCATGCATAAAATTCAAAATTTGTTACTCTACCTCCAGATGAAATGTCATTTTATAAAAAGCTAATAATATGCACCCACAAGTTTGCCTGTCAACACCAGTGAGCCAATAGCAATCTGCTGAAGCTAAAATTGAGTATAATATTAAAACCATTTGAACATACACATAAAATTACATAGTTTATTCAAACTGTGTTGAGTATCGATATTTAGCTTTAAAGTGTACCAGAGGCTTTCGGAGTTAAAAAATTATGGATAATTATGACATTAGAGCTCATCCTGACATAGCTAGTTGCAGAGGTAAGGACTCTAAGAGCTAAAGAGAGAAGAGAACTGCTCCTGCCTGGATAGAGTTGGGGTTGGCGTGCAATCTCCTTGCTTGTACTTTCATCCCAGGGATTATCCAGTACTTCATTTTTAATCCCCATCTCTATGCCTGAAGTTGTATAAGGATTATCCACTTATTTATTTAAGTCTATTATAATTCATTCTAGAAACTAACTGAGACAGCTTACAAATAGAATTTTTAAAGATGGAATGAACTAAAAGTAGGAGTAAAAGAAAGAAAAACAAAGATTGCATTACAGATGGACACAGAAATGAGATGACAAAAAGTATACCATGAAGACCTATATATGTTGTTTTAAATTAGCTTTTAATTTGGCTGTTAACTTTGCAGTACAAATGCAAGAATTAACATTTGATCCCATAGGTAATTTACCATATCCATAAGGTAAGAAGTATGCTTACTCCGAAGGTAATGGTGTTCAGGGGCTGACTCACACTAGCTCAGATTATGTCATGGGATTCAGTTATACACATCTCTTCTCAACTCTGACTCTAGTGAGGTCACATGGGTATCTTGAAATCATCCACTGTGGAAGGGTTCAAACCGTGGGAATCAGTACACGCTACAAATCAGGACTTTGTCCCCTGGAGAACTAGTTGTCAAATATTCACCAGCACACCATTACTTAAAGGTCTTTTCATTATAGCTCCCCCTCAGTGCAGGCATGATACATCAAAGATACAATTTGGTAAAAAAAAAAAATTTTTATTAAAAATTTAATAAAATACCCTCATGGGATGCCAATACATTGTAGTCTTTATTCCCTCATCTTGGTTGACAAGAATTGATCAAAGTATAGATTCTATAGAAAAAGTAATGGACCACACATGCTTCATGCCAGTTTTTTTTTTTTTAATATTCTTCTCTGAGCTGAGTATTGACCCATATTGAGAAATAATTTGTTCAAGATAATAGTGTCTGACTACTTGGAATCTAACCCAAAATAATAAAGCTGAGAGAATTGAGGTACCTTAAAAGGATAGGTAATCAAGGCTCTCTTTTCACTCATTCATCCCTGGTTTATTTCCACTCCTTCAAATTGGGTATTGAAGTCCCTACATTCAAATATCAGAGCTAAGAGGGAGGGTATCACTTAAACCTAGAAAATAAGAAAATGAGTGGACTTTTAGTTGCAGTAAATAGCTTTCTTGAGTTTATACGTTGTGTTGGTCTTAAGATACCTAGTAAAAATATCTCTAGCAGAGATGTATGGGGTGCATTGCTATATGTTATTAGTCCTTTTGCCTCTCTTTGTCAGCTAATTCTCAATTCATTCTCTGTGAGTATATGCTTTCTCTCTCTCTCTCTACATTGCATATATATGTATACATATGTGTGTATGAATTTAAATTCTGAAGATTGACATGCTATTCTATAACTTAGTCATAATGCATTATGATAAATTAATTTTGAAGATTATTACATCAATGTTCTGTGATGACTGACTGTTAAGTTTTGTGTCCTGCCCTGAGTGACATGAAATTCTTGGTCCTTACCTCTTCATTGTATAGCAGGGAAGCAGCCTGTTTTACTACCTTGGCATTTTTCACTTGCATGTGGATCATGTATGAATGAAACTTATAAAAGTGAATGCCACCATGTTTTCAAAAGATCCATCACAAAAGTGAAGACAATCCACAGAATGGGAGAAACTATTTGCAAATCACATATCTGGTAAGGGACTTGAACACATAAGGAACACTTATAATTCAATAATAAAAAGATATATTACCTAATATAAAAATGCGAAAAGGATCTGAATAGGCATTTATTCAAAAAAGTTATGCAAGTGGTTAATAAGCATATAAAAATGTTCAACAGTATTAGCCATAAGAGAACTGTAAATCAAAACTACAAGATATCACTTTACACCTATAGAATGGCTATTTTTTAAAAAAAAACAACACAGATAGGGAGTTCCCTGGTGACCCAGAACTTTCAGGCAACTGAGATCCTGCAAGCCTCAGGGCGCCTCCCACACCCAAAAAGAAACCCCACAGATAATAACAAATGTTGTAGATGAAGTAGAGAAATTGGAACTCTCATACAGTGCTGATGAGAATGCAAAATGATCCAATCCTTTGAAAAACAGTCCTACAGTTCTTCAAAAGTTTAAACTTAGAGTTACCTTATGACTCAGCAATTCAACTTTTAGATGTATAACCAATTAGAAAGAAAACACATGTTCACACAAAAACTTTTACATGAATGTTCATAGACCCATTATTTATAATAGCCAAAAAGTGGAAATAACCCAAATGTCCATCAACTGAGCAACTGATCAAAAATGTGGTATATCCATACAGTGGAATATTATTCATCAATAAAAAGTTAAACGCTGATGCATGCTACAACATAGATGGACTTTGAAAACAGTATGCTAAGTGACAGAAGCTAGTGACAAAAGACTACATATTGTCTGATTGCATTTATATGAAATATCCAGAATAGGCAAATATGAGAGGAAGTGGGTTAGTAATTCCATAGGTTTAGGGGTAGAGGTTGGGTGTAAGTGGTGATTCCCTGCTAATGGGTATGAGATTTTCTTGGAGGTAATGAAAATGCCTAAAATGTATTTTGGTGATGGTTGCACAGCTTTTTGAATATACAAAAGCTATGTATACTAAAAACTATTAAATAGTACCCTTTAAATGCATAAATTGTCTGTATGTGAATATTCATCAATAAAACCATTATGTAAGAAAAAAGAGTAAACACCACAAATCTTCCAAGGAACTTATCCTCATCATCATGGCTAATTGACTCAATTCACATCTTTATGTTCTTGAGTCAATCCTGTGTCTCTAAATACAATTAACATCATGACTAGAAACCACAACGTTCATCTGAGGTAGAGAAAATTTGTTTTTTTCATCCTGGCTTCACCGCTTACTGTTTGAACTGCCTTTATATTTATCTTTGCAGATCCCTCTCTCTCCATTAGTCCACTCAAATGAAAAATGAGTAGATTAAACTTCATGGTTTCCAAGATCCCCTCTAGAAGTGTGATAGATCATAGAGGATGGGGTATATGACCGGATTTAAACAATGGATATTTTATACCCTTTAGTAATAGATCTAGTATATAAAAAGTGATATAAAATCAATATAGGCACCTCAGTCAGACAGCTAAGAGGCAATATTGTTTTCTTACTCCTTAGCTAAGTGTTAAGGATATCTTTAAGGTAAAAATTAACTAGGCAAGTATCCATTTATTTTTCCCTATTTCTTTTTCTATAGATCTCACCTCCACCATTTGTTAGCTGTGTGACTACCTATAAAATGGGGATATAATAGTATTTATCTTGATGACTTATCATGGCGACTAGTTGAGATAACCCCACTACCTGGAAAAGAGTAAATCTTCAATAAATAATTATTTTCATCACAAAAGAAAAATCTTCAGTGACCAGGTTGTCCAGTACAAAAAATTCCATTCTCTATAGGACATTTCATGCTGTTTTATTCACTGTGGACCAAGATGAGTTCTAGATTTACCTCATAAAATCTACCCAAACAGTAACATCTGTAGAATTCCAAGGACTTAAGCCAAAATCTCTCTAACTGACTTCCATCCTAGTCATCTATCCAGCTATGACCTTTGGTGTGCCAAAAGAATATTTTTATATGGGTCCTCAGAGGTTGCTTGCCTATTTGTTTTTATTCATTGATTATTCATCAGTTCCATATAAGTCAAAGCTGTGCCATATTGTGAAAACTATATATACTTCCTAGCGTCTTTTCCAATAATTGGTCATAGCTTCAGATAACTTAGCATTTACATCAATAATTGAGAACATTTTAAATATATTTTGTAATTGTATGGAGCTGGAATGGCTAAACAATGCTTCATTTATGAGAACATAATTATGATTACATGTAGATGCTCTGAAAATCACCATCTTCAATTCAGTGTTTTTGCAACTTTCACATAAATGGTGTGTTTATAAATTAGTTTTATTGGATTTTGTGTTATATTTAATTGTTTAAATGTTTGTCTTCCTCAATGAAATATAAGTTCCTGAAAGTCATGTTTTATGTTTCAGGTAAGCTTCTTCAAAATATAGCATATATTTCATTATTAAATATTTTATAGTTAACATAGACTATAATTACTAAATATATATATATATAGTGAATATATATTTGTATAGTTAACATATATTTATTTATAATGTGTCCTATGCACTTTGGCATGTTTTTGATATACAATAGATTAAAAGGTAAGCATGACTGTCTCTTTGCAGTTCCTAATCTATTTCTATGGAATATAACTGTTGAATCCTTATTTAATTTATTAGAAAAAACATTAAGAATTCACCAAAATTAAACATAATATAATTGATTAATGGAACAAAATGTTCAAGGATATTTTATAGGTGACATCAAGTATTTTTATTTTTGAAAATAAAAAGAATTTGGGACATGATCTTCTTGAAACTTGTTTGGTTTTTAAAGTAAAGAACAATATCAATGAATTTAGAAGAATTGAGTCTTAGCTTTGTTTTTGTCACTCTGTAGGTATGCGATGTTGAGCTGGTAAGAGTCTCAGCTTCATTCTCTGTAAATAAGAGAAGTAGACAAATTCCAACATCCATTCTCCCTGTAAAAGTTTGATGATTCAATATACTTTCCTAAAATAATCTTTTTAGTTTCTCACAATTGAAGTTTTTTTTTACCTTACTCCCCTAGGTACATTGGCTAAAAAAACCTTTTCAATCAGTTTAGACCTTTCATTAGGAAAAGAAAACCTAAGTGGAAATTGCTTATCAAAATCTGAGCAGGGGATGCAGCATTCGATGACAGGTGGCATTTGCCTTCCAGAGAAATGAAAAGCATCTCATGCTCTCATTTTTATAGGAAGGTGGCATGGTGCAGCTGCAAACCCAACTTTTGAACTTCAGAAATCCCTTCATTTTGCAAGCCTCCCACTAAGAAACGCAGCCACCTTCCCCAGGAGCTATAGCAGCAGGATGTGTCTACCCACTAACACGGGATGGAAAAAATAAACGTGCATGCAATTGTGCATACGGTGACATGTTTCATGTTGCTTCATAACCTCGGCTGCTATAAAGAGAATCTCTAATTTCAGGTGGTGGAAAGGGGGGAGAACACATGCATTTATTAAAGAGAACTTTAAATTCAACCCCCAAATATGTTCTTCTGTTGTTTACAAATCAGGCTTTAAACAAAGCTATTTAAATCTGCCACATCACTATACTAATAAACACACCAATATCTTGCATATGTAATACTTTTCATGCTGAAAATTTGCAACTGAAAGCTTGAAGGGTGGTGAAATGTAAGTCTTGAATATCCTTTGGCTGCCTGAATTTGGGTTCTTTTTCAGCTCATTAATGCCTCAAGGAGAGGAAAGAATAGGAGTCAAAAAATCTTCCTCAACTTATTCTTGTTATAAGGGTAAAATACAAAGTTTACAATACCATAAAGAAACATGAAAGATCTAGTTCAAAATTAAGAAGGTAACATCATTCATCGAAAACAAGCCTTAGCCCCTTACCATTGTAGCCTCTAGGTTGAACTACGTAGACATTTTCTGGGAGACCCCTGAAGCAGCCTCTTGGAACTCCTGTTTAGATTGTGGGCCAAAGACTCAAAAGAAGATTTCCTATAAAACCCAGCTTAATAAGCATCTTTGGGAATTTACTGCTTAGACAATATTTCCTAGTTATCTGGTTAAGCATAAGCCTTTAATTCCTCACCTTGATCCCCGCCCCTCACTTCTCTTTCTCACACACACAGGTATGTACAAAACTTTGTTAAATATTAGCACTGTGGTATATTGCAAAGAGTGCTATAATGGAAACTTTTTAAAATGTGTTTTTTACTATTTTATTCACCACTAACCGTGTGTGATGTTCTATGCAAGCAAACCAGCTCTTTGAGTTTCCTTTTCTCCTTTCAAAATCGAAATACATTTTATATTTGTTCATCAGGGTGTTGTGAGGTGATGTCTGACAGTACTGAGTGACATTAGTAAGAACCCCAAGTCAATGTACTTATGCCTTAGGAGAGAAAAAAAAAACAGTAACTCATAATCTCACAATTCAGCTAAATTAGTACATTCTGCATTCGATAAGCTTTGATACTTTTTTGTATATAAGCAACAGTGGATCGATTAAATTTCAGTAACATTCTGTGGAAAATTAGAATTAATTTTCAAACTCATTTTCAATGGTCTACATCAAAGTTTCAACGAGGAAGAGTAGGAAGAGTTGATAATGGGAAAAAATTAATTGTGGTTTAGTGTGTAGAATTTCGAGGGAGAAGGATTTTAACTCAAATTATTTCTGCCACTTATGAATTACATAACCTTGGAAAACTTTGTTAATACTTATATCTCAACTTCTCTCTTGTAAAATAAGGATGATAATATGTGTGCCTTAAGGCTGAGTCTGGGCAGGGTTGTCTGGTAAAATAATCCTTTAATAATAAAGGGATGAAAAAGGTACAAAATCCATGGAAGGAGGTTGCAGGATCTCTTGTCTTCAGTGGGGAGGATGAATAAGGGCTAATGTTAATCCAATGCAATTTTGACTTCATGAACTGCCAGCTTTATGTGAGACCATTACCGGGGGATTGGATTATTCCTGTGTATGTTCTCTTTTTCATTTCTATTTCCAATTCATTTTATTATTTATTCTATTTCCATCACATAACTCTAACTTACTTGTAGTTTCAACTTTTACCTTACTTTATATCGTGTATAATGTGACATACGTTTCCCAGTTTTTCTCATGATTTTAAGCTGCTGATCCCAAGGAACTGCCTTTCTCTCTTAATATGCCCTACTTCAATTTCCAAGACAAAGAAATGTGACTGTACCTGCTTATATTTTATTCAAAATATGGCATTATTGGTGACCTGCTACAGTTTGGATTATATGTCGAGTCTCAAATCCACACTTGGGCCAGTCAACAAATGCCTGGGTGTAAAAAGGAGGGAAGATGTGCTCTCATGGTGCCAACTGCCTTTTCTGGCTGCCACTTGAGTTGGTGATTTTAGGCAGAGTCAAATTTTCTTAGAATTAGCTTACAGGTCTCTTGAGTGAATGTCAAATGAGGTAATTATTAAATTTAAAGTCCAGCCATACTAGGCACACAATAAATGTACTTATTATTACTACTATTGTTATTATAATTAAAATTGTTAGTTGAGGACTCTTTTAGTCAAAAACTGTGGTGGAAAAATACTTACTAAGAAAAATATGTAGTTTCCTTTAAAGGAGGTGGTAGATATTTTGATGACCAAGTATGAATTTGAGAATTAATTTTACCTCCTAGTGTATTTTATATTCATTGCAAATTAGGAAAAAAGAAAACTTGCACACTGACTATTGCATGTATTTCTTTACTTATCCATAAGAAGTTCTAGTTACAACTTGACATATATGATTTGTAGGTGTTGCTGGTTTCTAGGGAACTCTAGGAAATAGTACCTTCTATGTTAGTTTGGAAATAGACAAGGAAAAGGACTTTCTTTTACTCTTATTCTAGCAGAAAATCAATTTGTAATTATAGAATAAATATGCAAAGGATAATTCAAAGAAGGAAGCAAATGTCAAATGCTCATATTAGTGAATGAATATTTCTGTATATGTAAGTCACCACAATAAGTCTAGTTAACATACGTCACCATACATTGTTACAAACTTGTTTTTTTGATGAGAACTTTTAATATGTACTCTCTTAGCAACTTTAAAATATGCAATACAGTATTATTAAGCATAATCACCATGCTGCACATTACATCCCCATGATTTGTTTATTTTATAACTCAAGTTTGTACATTTTGGCCCCCTTCACCCATTTCCCCTCCCGCCTCCCCGATCTCTCACCTCTGGCAACCACTGATCTGTTCTGTGTCTATGGTTTGTTTTTTGTTTTTTATTTAGATAGCACATATAAGAGAGATCATTTGGTATTTATCTTGTCTTTCTCTCCTTTATTTTTTTCTTTTGGCCGCACGGGCACGGCATGAGGGATCTTAGTTTCCCAACCAGGGATAGAACCCTTGCCCCCTGCAGTGGAAGTGCAGAGCCCTAACCACTGGACCACCAGGGAGTTCCCTGTCTTTCTCCTTTGGATTTGTTTTAAAGTGTGCTGGAGAGATAGATCTATGAGAGGAGAGATAACACAATTGGCACATTCTGCAGCATGTAATTAGAATCCTGGCAGAGCCCTCTGGCTACTTAAAGTAACAGGTGCTTTGGGACACCCTAGTAACAATGCATTCAAGTAGCAATGCTCTTCTTTCTTTAAAAAAGAAAAGGAAATTAAGAAGTGAACTTGGTGTGCATGCACACACACACACGTAAAAGTTGGCTGGTGACATGATATTCTAGTAGTTCAGCCAGAGTAGGAGCTCTAGTGCCTGCAGGTCATAGTCCTGGTGCATGGTTTGCCAGTGCCCATGAATGATCAATTCTTACAAAAAAGCTTATACAAATATATAACTCATCTTTTAGGATTCTTCTTGTTCCAGAATGAAGTTAAACAAAGCAGAAATAAATGAACGTTTAAAAATTGTTTCCTGATCAAAATAATGGGTGAAAGTGCAAGCATTTCCAGGAGATTCAGGAACAAAGTAAAATGGTACTCCATTTTCTCTCCCCAAGAACAAAGTGAGATGAGAAGATGACAGGGCAAAGTTGATATTTCCCAAGGAAAGGCTTGTCTGTTAAAAGCTGTGTTGTTCTTATAAAATTTATATTTAAAAAAAAAACCCAGGGATGAAGCTAGGTAACAATTTGGGTCATCACTGCCCATTTTTACGAGTCAGAAATAACAGTCTTTAAGATTAAAATTATCTTGAAATTTAAATAATTTTCAAAAATTTGAGACAGCCTCAAACCTCATCACCTCAGTAATGAAGCTTTGTTATTCTATTGCATGCCAAGTCTAGCCAAAAACACTCGCTAATTGTGTCACTCTTTTCATTTTTCTCTAAAACAGTGAGGGCTCTGAGTATTAGTTACTAATGATCTGACTGTATCATTTTCTTTGGTGTGTCTCATTTTAAACAAATTGTATTTCAAATCAAAAATACAAAACATAAATCATAAGGAAAAAAGTCATCCTTTTCAGAGACTTAATCATTGCTTTATTTGACTATTCTGAATTCCTGGTACATCACAAATGCAATTAATCTGTTTAAAAATTGACTATTCAATATTTTAAAAGTATTTATGGTATAAAGCGGGGTTAAGTGTATTTTAAAGGACTAAGATTTCCCTACATTTCAATGATACAGGAGGAGAAGAACAGCAGAGTTGGCTCCTGAATGTTACTTGATCGGTTTGAAACGTGACTTTTTCCATTTACAAACTGTGGAGTTGGACAAGTCAGTTTAACCCTTAAATTGTCTTATGTGTAAAATGGGAGCAAAAATAATATCTACTTCATAATGTTGTCCAGAGCATTAAATGAGGTAGTAATGTAAATGGTTCAGAACAATGCCTGGCAGATAGTAAGTGCTCGTTCATATCAGTTACTCCTATACTCTCTGTTATTACTGCTTCTAGTATCACCGAGAAATTTCTCTAGGGAACAGAAACTCAAAGTATTCTAACTGTGAAGAGTAAAGGTTTTTTCTACATCCCTAAAATAAAATCACTTTCTTCTGGCATATGCGGAGAGTAGAGTTATTTGAGAATATTGCTAACATCTCAGATGGTTTGTATAAATGAATATTAATCTTTTCGAAAAGGTGATTTATTTTCCTTTTGTTTCAAACACTCTCTTACCACAGAGTTTAATTTTTCATTATAGCTCATACATTTTGAGAAAACATGCATGCTAATATTTCATGCTATTTTTAAAGTTAAAGTTATAATAAGCTAACTGAAAAAATTCAAGTTATGACAGAATGTGTACTTAATCTCAATGCCATTTTGAGATAAATGCTTAGGATTTCATTTATTTAAGTCACTGTACTATCATCTGTGAGCGTGGTTTTGTATATATAAAAAGGCGTGAATGTATATACTGGTTTATGCTTAACCAAGGGCTTGAAAATTCAAAGTCATATCAATCAAGCATAAATAAGTGTACAAGTAACAAAGAGTTTACTTGCTTTATAGAGACTATAATACATAGTTTAAACCATTACTAAAAAAATTACCAATATTTGATTAAGACATTATGATCCATTGAAGTAGACAATAAGGTCTTAGATCTGGTGGTTACATCATATGTCACTAGGTCATATACATTGTATTTCAGGCTTATAGGAGGCTTTAAAATAGCACAGTTATGCTGCACAATTATATGTGTTCTATGATTTTTCACCTTTCAATGCACATCCTACCTCTTATTGCTTCCACATTTTCACATATATTTTATATTTGAAATATCTATATATTTTCATATATATATATATATATATATCTTCACAACTGACAGATAAATATATTTGCTCTCTTTACAAAAATTTCAAGGGGTTCTTCTGGATGTAAATATGTCATAAATATTCCCTACATGCCCTTCTTTCTATTTTCCTTTTCAATTTTTTTTTAACATCCTCTCTTTCCTTCCCATCTTCTCTTTCACTCCTGGGGATGATGTCAGACTGAAAGCCCAGCAGAGG
Source organism: Kogia breviceps (assembly GCF_026419965.1). Classification (NCBI taxonomy): domain Eukaryota; kingdom Metazoa; phylum Chordata; class Mammalia; order Artiodactyla; family Physeteridae; genus Kogia; species Kogia breviceps. Next base: position 14,579,291 of record NC_081325.1, read on the forward strand.
TTTTTTTTTTTTTTTTTAATGAGAAATGTTTATTGAACTGAAATGAACTGCTGTATGATGTTGCACTAAACCAGTTCCTCTGAGTCCGAGTGGTGCTTCTCAATCTTGCTAGATCTCAGCAGTTCTACTTAAAACAGGAGAGCACTGGACTAGTTGGTTAATCACTTCAAAGTCTCAGCGCCATGTCCCAGGGCCTAGGAGAGTTGGATTCTAAGGAGGAAGGTGTTCCCCGGAGGCTTTGGAAGTAATGCTCTGTAGCTAACAAAGCAGAAAGGCAGAGGAACCAGGACCAGATGTGACCTGTGAAGGAAGCGTAGGAGGCAAAGGCCCACATGGTTGTGAACTGGGAGAGAAACTGGGCAGATAAGTATATTGGCAACTGTGGAAGTCAAGCTTCTGAGTGGTTGAGAAGGGATTCGTCAGTATGTGGTGAGATGAATTGGGAGATTGGGATTGCTGTATATACACTCATATGTATAATATGGATAACTAGTAAGAACCTGCTGTATAAAAAAAAATAAATAAAATTTTAAAATAAGTAAATAAATAGCTGAAAAAAACCCCAAGTTATTGGATGGAAATTGGAGGTATTGGAAATATTAGTATGAACTCATGGATTTTATTTATACATACACACATAGAAATAAAAATATGTGTGTATATATGTGTATATACAGCCAATTTTTGTTATCATGGTAGCTATGATCTATAGAAATGCTGTGAACATGGAATTAGCAAATACAGAACCATTGCTCTTAGGGAAAATACAGTTAGGTTCCTGCAAGCCTCTGGTCATATTTTCATCAACTGTTCAATACATAACTTTGTTTTAAATGTGTTTCTGTTTAAAGACACTTTATTTAATATGTATTGTTGATTCATGGCCAGCAGCATTATAACTCATGCCTGAAGCTTATTCTAACACATATATTTACTCTGTAAGACGCATCACAGGCTTCTTGCACTTAGAAACACTAGACAGCACTCCAACACTACCCTTGGGGGCTATTGTAAATAGCAAAACAACAGAAGCAAAATGCAAAAAACACGTAGTGCTAAGTAAACCACACACACACACACACACACACACACACACGCACGCACGCATGCACGCACTCGTTTAGAGTATGAGAGTTGAAACAGGAATACAGAGCATTGTCTTATTTGACCTCAGCTGGGAATGTGTGTGTAGGGTGACTCAAATATTTAACCATTCTGTGTATTCCATGAATGAAGCAAAAGCAGACTGGTATTGATTTGGGGGTTACAAATAAATTTTAAGGAGTAGGCAAATTTTTAAAAAATGAAATCCATGAATAAATAGGATCAACTGTATATTTATATGTTTATATACTGGTACCTATTTCTTAGCTCTGTCTATTGGGAAGGCTTAGAAGCACTGAGCTCATCCGGTGCCAGGGTAAATACCATCCTCTGTTGAAAGGAACAGGACTTAAATAAGAAAAGTACCAGATGAGCCTGGATATTGTATTGTATTAAAGAATAAGGAATAGGAAATATTCAAGGAATAACGGAGCACATGAAAAGAACACAAGAGCCAGCTTGAAGGGGCTCTCACTGACTAAATTTAGGACAATTTTAGCACCAAATAAATGAGAAAATCAGACCACAACCCACTAAATAAAGTAGGAATCCATTAAACTAAATATATATGTATGTGTAAATGTGTGTGTGTATGAAAACTCCTGTTTAGAAGCTTTTCAGGAAAATCAACTAATACAAGAAGGAAAAAATGATAGAAATTATATAATTACTACTTGACAGCCATCATAGTAGTAGTTGATAAACATGAGAGTCATCAATGGATTCTAAGGGTGATGAGAAGACATGTGATGAAGAACAGGATATTAGCATAATATAACAATATTTTTAATGAAATATTAATCATATCTTCATAAAAAATGAAATAATGGTATAGGATTTTTTAAATTACTCAAAGACATTTTTCAATTAACAGAAAATAATTTTTAAATGTTAACTTTGGGGATTTTATTTTATTTTTTTATATAATATTCTTTCACTAAAAGTTTTTATTTTATTCAATGCTTCAATATATTTTTATCTCCCAACTGGATTTTAACTCCCTGGAGGACAAAAACATACCAAATTCTCCCTAGACATTGTTCTCAGTAACAATCGTAGCTAAATCAACTAAATGTTGCTGTACCACCACCATCATTATGATCATCAAGGTCTATTTCACAATAGACACCCATTGATTTGTTAAGCCAGAGACCCTGCCCTCATATTGGCATGAGCAGTCCCATATTTTTAGACACAGTTTCTTATGCCACCCCAGTCCTCTGGTTCCCATGGGCTGTTTCATTTTAACATATAACCCTATTACACGGACACTATTCATTGTCCAGAGCTGAACCCCAGACCCAGCTAAGATAATCATGTAGTTTTCTTAATCTTTTAGAACTGAAACAATGGCCCTTTCAAGGTGGCAAATGCTTTGAGGTATGAGATCTGAGGGTCATTGGGTATATGTTGCTTAACACATGGAAGAAACACCCAGAGTGATAGATTACTAAACAATAGCAAAGACATAGGTGAATGAGAGGTGAAGAGATTGAGCCTATGGTGTCTGAAATTCTTGTCTAATTGATGCGGAGGCCTAGCTGCACCTCTACCCTTCCCATAACTTTGTTACTTCACTCCTCTGTTTACCTTGTAAGTTAATACATTTCCTCCTCCTCAGCAAGTTGAGCCTCTGTGACTTGCAAAAAAAAAAGAGAAAAGTCTGGTTAAAAACTTATCTTCCTCCTCATCAACATATTTATCAAAATTAGTAAGAGTATCAAATATGTTTGAGGCAATAAAATCTGCAGAAAGGGTGTATATATAGTACCCAGATGATATAATATTCTGTAAATATTATGTAAAAATGTAAAATAGTTCCTTTAATGGATGAAAAAAAATTTAGAGATATCAGTAATAAAATCTGCAGAAAGGGTGTATATATAGTACCTAGATGATATAATATTCTGTAAATATTATGTAAAAATGTAAAACAGTTACTTTTCATGGCCAAAAAAAACAATTTAGAGAGATATCAGAAAAAAGGAGCCAAGAGTTAATGATCAGCAGAATTATTTTTTCCCATTGGAGTATAACAATGCTGAGACTACACGAACCTGTTTTTCACAGCTTTTATTTGGCAAAGGTAGAAAAGTAAAAGATGCTATAATTAATTCCTTCTTCAACATATATGTCACAGAGAGATTTGTGATGTGTTATTTTACTGCTTATGCAGTTTGCATTACTTTCGTCAAGGTATAAAATGTTGAAGAATACAAAAGTTTACACAAAACCATCTTTAATTTCCCAATTTTAAAGTACCAGCACTGTTAATTAATTATTATAACAAAATGTCTATAATATATGAGTGTAATAGGTTGTAAATGATATAAGAAGTGAAAATAAACACAGGAACAATAAAGCAGAAATAACCCTGAAATGCAAAGAGTAGAAGCTAACTAATGAGCATAGTGCCCAGACCCCTACAGTGGGCTCACCACTCGCAAGTTCAGCAGATTACCACATTTTTCCATCTTAACATTGTCATTTGTAAAATGAGGACAGTGATAGGAGTAATCGCAGTGTTATCGTGAGGATTAAGTAAATTAATATGTGTAAAGCTCTTATGAATAGTGTCTGTCATGTATTATATTTTCATATTAGTACATTTTAATAGATCATTTTTTTTAATTGATTATTAAAATGAAGAGGGGAGGGGGGCAGAAGTGGGTGGGACTATAAAGGCCAGCAAGAGAGCTACTTTTGGTGACGGAAATGTTCCGTATCTTGATTATTACCAATGTCAATATCTTATTTTGGGAGATGTTACCATTGTGGAAACTGATGAAAGGTACATGGGATCCCTCTGTATTATGTCTTGTATTACAACTGTACATGAATCTACAATTGTATCAAAACTAAAAGTTTCACTTAAAAACGCCTATAGACGTAGAGACATATTACACTCTAGCAGGGTAATATGAATGAAGAAAATATTTAGCATGTTAAAACAAGATAAGTATTAATAATAAGACATAAAAATTATAGAGACATGAGTTCAAGGGTACAAAGAGTTAGGGTTTCAATATTAAATGAAGGAAAAATATCAAAGAAGGTGACATCTAAATAATGAATTCAAGAAAGCAGAAACTAACACACCATTGTAAAGCAATTATACTCCAACAAAGATGTTAAAAAAACAAAAAAAAGAAAGTAAAGGAGTCAGTTCTGGAGTTTTCTGTGTGAAGAACATTCCAGCAAGAGGGACGAACAGCATGTGTGAAGACCCTAAAAAGGTCATTGTGACTGAGAAGATATGATAGAGGAACCGAGTAATGGGATTTGAGGTCAGGGAGGAAGCTGAGACTAGATCACATTAGTGTTTTCTATAATACCATGCAGACTTTGGTTTTTTCTCTTTATGAAATGGGGCAGTGAAAAGGAGCCAGAGGTGAGAAATTCATACAGGAGGCTTATAGTACAGAACTGATTTTATCCTGAACCAACTGCCAGTTTCCAGACTAAGATGAAGTGCATGTGTTGTGAAGCCCTGCTCTTCCCATTAGATTCCTTTTCTGCTTGTTTCCACATGCGTCCTTATAAAATCCATCATACAAACTCCCCACACATGTGTGTTTCTAGCAAATCTGTCTGTGAGCATAAGGGCTTAAAACAAACAAACAACCTACCATGATAAATATTATATAAGGGAGACCAAGATGTTCCAGACAGAATTTTTTTCCAACAACGTTTTGGTAGAGAAGAAAATAAAAGAAAAAAGTGATAGAGCAAAATATGGATGTGACCTAAGAGATGTCAACCATGTTCTATGATGGAAAAAAAAATGATTAATTCTAACAGTAAAATAGGCAATTCTTCATGGGGGAGGCATTCAAACTGAATCTTGAAATATATTTAGGATTTCACTAGGCATAGAAGAGCTAAAAGCATATTAAATGCAGAAGTTTTGCAGAGATGAAGGGTTAGAAACACAATGACTTTCAAGAGTAAATTTGGCTAATATTAATTTTGTCATACATTTTTGTCAGTTTTGACATTTTCACTATAAGATTAGTGTGTGGCTGTTGAAGGTAAATTAGGTAGAAATAGTGACAATTACAGGAAATATTACTTTGGTGAGTTGCTAAGTTTGAAGAAAAATCTTAAAATCTTTGCTTAAGAATAAGTGTTTTTGTAATGTAGATATTTTCCAAACTATTTACCTTAGAGAACAAAATTATAATTCATAGAAATTTTTTTTTTTTAATTTTTATTTTATTCTGCGGTACACTGGCCTCTCACCGTTGTGGCCTCTCCCCGTTGCGGAGCACAGGCTCCGGACGCGCAGGCTCAGCGGCCATGGCTCACGGCCCAGCCACTCCATGGCACGTGGGATCTTCCCGGACCGGGGCACGAACCCGTGTCCCCTGCATTGCCAGGCAGACTCTCAACCACTGAGCCACCAGGGAAGCCCTAATTCATAGAAATTTTTTAAGAGTGCAGGAATTTGATGAAACAAGAACTTGTATTTTATAGCAGAAATATTGCTCTGTTTATGCAATGAGTACATTATGCCTTGTTACGCCAATGTAATTAATTTTCATATAATAGCTTTAGGGAGTAATTCTAAAAGACAACGAACAGAAGAGCACAGGAAGATACCATTAATCTTCTTTATGGAATAAATTCCAAAATATACCAAAAATACACTAACCCAAAAGGGATTATGAGCTTTAAAAATGTAAAGTGACATCTAAATTCATTCTTTTATAAAATCATTCTCTCCTGATGCCATAGTAATATGCTAATGTAGTATAAAAATATATAGCAATAATTTTCCCTTTAAATTTATTAAGACTAGATACATGTATATGTATAATTGAATCAGTTTGCTGTACACCTGAAGCTAACACAACATTGTTAATCAACTATGCCCCAATATAAAAAAAAAAATGCAATAAATAAGTTTATTTAAGAATGACAACTAAATCTGATGACTTAAGGTTAAGTGCAAGAGAAAGAATGGGATTAGCCCTTGGAATGTGTGCGGAGGCATGTCCGGTCAAAACTCTCCATCAGTCTCTCTCACATTTCTGCACGTCTTATTAGCAAGGAAAGTAATGATGTTGTTCCCCATTACAAGAATATTTGAATAGCAAATAATCTTGGAAGAAAGAAATAACACCTCGCTTCAGAGCAAAGGGCAGGTTTGTTTACAGCCTTAGAGCTATAGATAGTGTCTCCCTCTGGAGCAAAGGGCAAGTATACTTACTGCCCGTGATAATAAATGTAATAACTCCTTTTGGAGGAAAGGTCAAGTCTTTTTTGCTGTCCACTAAAAGAAAATATTTGGGATCACGATTTGTCTCCTGTAATACACCCCATTGCATATGCAGGTGTTAACTGGCCATCTCCATGCCACCTTGTGAGAAATGGGCTTGGCAAACTTGTACAAGAAAACTCTAATATTCTGGCTACTGCTATTGCTGTGAGTAATAAAGTCCTTTGTTTCTAACCCAGGAGTTGTGTTTTTTCTGCCAGCATCCATGTAACTGTGGCAGGTTAACTTGTTAGTTAACTTGCTAGTTTGCAAGTAGATTAAAAATCTCAGTCACTTTACAGTTCTTGACAAGATGATGATTTCTATCTTGTGTTGAGGGTATTATTATTATTATTACATTATATTGATTGTTCACAACAGTTTTTTCAGCCCATTAGCAGTTCTCGAATTGCAGAAATATGCTCTCAAATTTCTCTGTCATTTAGGGTATTAGAGATAGTGTCCAGAGTTACACTGCTCCAGACTTAGGAATACTGAAGACCAGTAAAATTTAATATGTACAATATTCTTAATCTAAGGAAAACCTGCTATTTGCTTTTTCCTTGACCAGTGTTCCATTTATGATGTTGTAGAAACTGAATGTTTTATTCTGGAAACAATTCTACTTGTAGGAATTGACAACTTTGTGAGGAAACTAATGACCTGCTAAGCGAGGTTAGCATAGTATTTATTAGGCTCTTAAAGGTACTACAAAAAAAGAGAAGCAGTTCTTGCTAAGAATCTGCTCAAAAGTAGCATATGTTTAGAGTTTGTTAAGCTTTTCTTCAATTAAAAAAAGTCAGTCTAATAGAGTACATTAAATTCTTTCTTATCTACATCAACCATGAAAACACATTTCACAGAGATAAACAGATTAGAAATTTTTCATCCCTATACATTTTTTAAATTGACTTATAGTTGATCTACAATATTGTGTTAGTTTCAGGTGTATACCAAAGAGATTCAGATATATATATATGTTCTTTTTCAGATTCTTTTCCATTATAGCTTATTACAAAACATTGAATATAATTTTTAAAATTGAGGCACTATGGTTTTTCCAGATAAGGATTTTAAACATAGGCATCTAATGTAAATCATCACTGTAAAATTACAATAACGAAAATGTTTTTAAAGATTAAACTGAGATGGAGGGGGATGACAGGAGAGCAGACAATAGAAATAAAATTCTGGAAACAGGAATGCAGGCTAATGTATTAATGTACATTATTTAATAGGCCTGAGAAAGCTAAATCCTAAGCTAGAAATCAGGAAAAAATGAAAACCAAACCAAATTGATCAGAGAATTCTCAAAGTCTTAGGAAATAACAGTTTGAGTCATCCAAAACTGGAGCATCCAAAGTTGGGTCTAAAATAAATGTAAATGTTTAAAAAACGATTGACAGGAGTTAGCTCCACAGATGGCCTCACCCATGCATTCAGACTGCTTTTCCCTGCCTGGGCTGGGACACCAGATGGAGTAAAGAGCATGACTCTGCCTTGATTTCTGTGGCTTCTAGTCCTCTGCCTCCAGGGAGCTCCCACAAAGCCCATAGACCTTTATCCTTCTAGCATTAATATCCACAGAAAAGTGAGAGGAACTATCACGTAAGTGAAACTAAAAAGCGAATTTCATTTTTAAAAAAGAAGGAGAAAATAAATTTTTGGAAACTCATTTGGCCAACTCGAATGAAAACCCAGAAAGTAAAAATACAAAAAATGGAAAGAGGTGTTGATAGATAAAATTTTAGGATATATTTCAGAAAGTGGAGCAAAAATATAAAGAGATTTAAACTAATTATAGAGAAAGTTTAAGAAAATATAAGGCTTATCTAGATAACCAACATCTGAAAAATAACATTTTCTGAAAGAGAGAAAAGGTAAGTGCAGTGGAAACAATCAACACCAAGGAGGATAATCAATTTTGGCTGCAAATGATGTTTCAGGAAAGTCATATTGGGAGCTGTCATAACCTGATGCCCCAGGCAGGTCCTTGCATCATCTTTAAGCTGGAAACATTAGTCTTGACAATGTGGGAATAAAGTTTGTGGCTTTCCAGTCCACGAAGCCTGGATCAGCTGAAAATATTCCTTTAATCCAAAAGAACTCTTCTATTTCAACCTCCTCCTAAGATTTGATGTGCACCATGGTAAACTTAGAAGCAAAACATAGAGTAGCCCGTAGCCCACCCTGCCTGAACTTATTAGGGCTGAATGTGCAGCATTTTCCTGGCACTATAGCCCTGATAAATATTTCCACTGTGATGTGCAAACGTTGCACAGGACTCCTCTACGACATTGACCATTAAGTTTCCCAGAAGGGGCTTTTATAAGGTCTCAGGGAAGCGCAAGTCAGACTGTGATCCATATACTCTATTTGGCTGATTCTCTCCCAGGTGTAATAATTTGTCCTTTCCTTACAAAGTTAAATTTGGGATTGCTACTCAGCTTTTCACAACAAAACAACATATTTTGCAGGTATAACTACGTTGGACATAAGTTATAAAGAAAAGCAAAGGAATGGTTAATGTTAGGTTGCTAGTTGCCTCTGGGAGTGGGAGAGGAATGGAATTAGGAGAGGTCCAAGTGCTTCTAAGGCACTGGTTATATTCTACTTCTTAACCTGGTTAGCAGGTACATGTATAAATCAATTAAAAAATGCTTATAGAGAGGGATAAATTGGGGGATTGGTATTGACATATACACACTATTATATATAAAATAGATAACTAATAAGAACCTACTGTATACCACAGGGAACTCTACTCAATACTCTGTAATGACCTATATGGGAATAGAATCTAAAAAAGAGTGGATATATGTAGATGTGTAACTGATTCACTTTGCTGTACAGCAGAAACTGACACAACATTGTAAATCAACTATACTCCAATAAAAATTAATTAAAAAATAAAAATAACACCTTCTTACTGAGAAAAAAGTGCTTATAAATTCATACACTTGTCTGTATGTATGAATTATTCCAATATAAAATAATTTTTAAGAACAACCCATTTTCTATTTCCATTAAAGCCAAGAAGGTAAATTAGGCTAGTAAAGTATGTCACTTTTTTTAGATTCTATAATTATATTAAATAAAGCCTGTAAAAAAGATAATTATAAGTATGTACTGGCTGTTACATTTACACCCAAAAATATCTATTGGAGATAAAAGTTAATCTATTTAAGATTTGTGTTTTCTTCCATTATTTGTGTCATGTATGTGAATTTGCATGATATATATATTTTTTATGTCCAGGCACTAAGTAAGTATATACAAAGAACAGTAGAAGATGGTGAACATGTAAGGAGAGAGAGAGTATTAAGTATAACCAGGTCCAATAGTATTCAATAGTTATAATTTTGCTAAGTAATATGCTTCCTTATTTTTTAAAAAAAATTTTGCATCATATATTTTAGAACATTTTCTGCACTAGAAGGGTGAATTCTTTTCCAATTATCTTTCACAGTTCTTTGAATGTGTGCAATCAACTATTGCCATAGACTCATACTATCACAGTTTGATAAGGAGATATAAACTTAATTATTCTGACTGACCTCTGCATAAGCACATAATCATCTAATTAGGAAGAGTAACAGTTCATTAAGCAATGCAAAACCCCATGTCTTTCTGCTTTATTAAAACCTTTTTTGTTTTACAAAAAGTTGATTCGAATACCATCACAACCTGTTTTAAAATGGTTAGAAATACCATTGTCATTTTTAATTTAAATCCAGAAAAAAATGGATTTACCTTTGAGTATTTAACAAGTTAAAATCATCAGATAGTTGTCAAAAGTGTCTTTACTAATATAATTTATTATCTTGCCGGAGATATTTGATCATAGAAAATATGTTTTGTCTATAGTGCTAATTGTTTTGCTGAGGTTGGGGGGAAAAAGGAAACAGCCAAGTATTAGGCCCTGAAGGGAGGCAAAAAAAAACACCTATTTTATCTACTAAGAGTAATTCAAACCAGCAAGAACTTGGAGTAGTCGCCCAGAAGAAATAGTTATTTCTTTATGCCATTTGCAAAGAAATATAAGATTAGGCAAAATGTTATTCAACCGATGATGTAAATAGGGAAAGAATGAATTGAATGGCTAGGGCCAAGATAAGATGGACTGTATCAATATGGGTTTGATCAGGAGAATAAACCACCCTAGACAATCTAAGCAGTAAATTGGAGGCCAACGTTATCACTGAAAGAATAAAAGAGAAATTACCAGGAAAAGCTTCTGTTGGTTTTAAGAATGCAAGAGAGAAGGGAATAGCAGGAGGCAAATGTCAATCATCTCAGCTCAGGTCAAAGGATAATTCCTGGAAGATACAGGCAAATCCTCACCTCACCACAGTCCAGGTACGGTTTCTCTGTCTGCCTTCCAGAATTCATGTTACTCACACTGATGGGATCTAAATGTGACACTGTGGGCAAGAGATAGATAGTAAATGTTTAAGAGGTAAGTACACAATGATAAGCTATGATTCGACACAAAGATAGTGTCTAGGTTAAGATTAATAACCCATCAGTTGTCAAAAATAGCACATTCCTACCTCGGGTACTGGAAGCATGCATAATAAACTATTATCATTTCTAAATTCAGAACTTAGTTCACTTGAAAACTCAAGTAATATTTCATCTCAGTCATGAAACTCATATTGAGAAATGCAAAATGTGATTAATTAAAATATATTTCCAGATGTCCAAGTGTTTTTGAACTTAACTATAGACACTAATAACTGTAACCAAGACAAAAATTCTGTCCATGACATACATGAATTCCCTGTATAACAGACGCAGGAACTAGATTCTAGTTGATGAATTTACTAATTATGGTAGATGGCCAGTGGTCTCATATATTTACTGACTTCATGTTTTAATGACTGGGTGACAGTATGTAATACAACATTATCAAATACCCTTGTGGAAACTGTCTGTCTTACAGAATCAGAGCAAATTTTTTATACCATTAGGCTCTGAGGACTGGGACACTACATTCCAAATGTCTGGGGACAATCCTTCAACCCAGTTGCCAGTAGGGAGGAACTCCAAGATGGGGATTCCAGACGTGGCCTGACCACTGTTTGACCATGACTCCACCCCATAATAAAAGCTCCATCTTGCCTCACTGCCTAGAGAGTCAGTCAATTGTTTTTTTGTTTGTAAAAATTATTTCTTCAATATTTTAACTGAGATGTAATTGACTTATAATAAACTGCACATATATAAAGTTTAAAATTTAATGTTTTGATAACACATACATCTGTGAAATCAACCCCACAATCAAAATAATGAACATATCCATCACCAAGTCATCCCCACAATCAAAATAATGAACACACCCATCACCATTGAAAGATGCCTCATGACGCTGTCTAATCCATCCCTCACACTCTCCCCTGCTTCTCCTGTCTCCATTTACTGTGTTGAACACATAGAGTACAGTTATAATTGTTTTTATATCCTTGTCTGCTGCTCCCAACATGTGTTAATTCTAGATTGCATCCAACTGATTGATTTATTGTCTCATTACAAATCATAATTTTCTGCTTCATTGCATGCCTGATAATTTATTTATAATTATTTTATTGGATGTCAGACATAGTGACTTTTACTTTGTCAGGTGATAGATTGTTTTTTTATTTCCGTAAATATTCTTGCTTTTGGGTCTGGAATGCAGCAGTTGTAATCAGTTGAGCTAGTGTTTGCTCCAGGCCTAATTATTCTCTACTACTGAGGTAAGAAAAACTCCTCTGTGTACTCCACCCAATAACCCATGGATTATTAGGTTCTTCAGTTTGTCTGGGTGGTTCTTTCCTTGGCCAAAGTACTTTCCTCACACGTGTGCATTAAGCAGTACTCGCGTGGGTGCTTGAGTAGGAACGGCTGTGACTCTCCAGTTTCGGGCAGCTTCCTCTTCTCGGCATTCTGTCCTTTGAGGTCTAGTTGCCCTCATTCCCCTGGACTCTTAGCTCCATCTCGACTCAGCGAATCCATCAGGTTCTGACTGGGTTCTCCCTCCCGACCTGTAGTCTGGGTACACTATCCAGTCACTAAACTGGGACAATCGTGATCTCACCTGGTTTGTTTCCTCTTTCCTGGGGATCACTGTGCCTTCTTCTTTGATGTCCAATGTCTTATACATCATTGTTTCGTATATGTTGTCTGTTTTGTGCTTGCTTCAGAAATGAACTTGTCTCATCAAAATTTTATCTCCCTGAGTATTCTTAAATAAATAACACATTGTTCTCTCTTCTCTCATTCTTTTCATTTTGTGGGCTATTATGTTTTATGTCTTTTTACTGTGATTTTAGAGATTTTTATGGGGGAGAGAAAATAGAAGCCTCCATTTAATCTGCCATGTTGAACTCTAAGTCTATGTTATCCTTTAGGGAGCTAACTCAGACTAAGAAAAACAGCTTTCAGGAAAGGGTGGTTGATATAAGTATACAAGTCAAGTCTTTCTGAGGTAATAGAGGCAATAGAATATTGAAGAACAAAAATAACACAGTGACACTGAAAATATATGGTAAGAAAGGGATTTACTAGACATATATAATTTTTAATACTATTACAATTATGAAGAAATTGGGATAAATAATAAGAGGGAAGTTACCAGCTTGTGTAACTGGGTGGAGTCTTTTATTGAGATAGAAAACACAAAAGTTGACATAATTTTAATTAACATGAGTGGTTGAGAGGGAGGGAATGGGTTTTTATTTTGGACAATTTTATTTGAATTGCCTCTGGGACAATCAGAAATTGGCTCCAGAAAGAAATATCTGTCTTAATTAAGAGCAATCTTGGATTTGGTTTTAGTCAGCATATAGGTCAAAGATGAAGCCAATGGAATGGTTTGGGTTTTCTTGGAGGAGTCTGTATTTATAAGTAAAACACCAAAGAGAAGAGGAAAAATTAAAAAAAAAAAAAAAGAGGATAAGGAGAGGAGAAAAGAGAGATTCCTGGTGGGAGAGGAAGACTGGCATTAAAGTACTTCATGACTTAGAAGGAAGCAATGCTAGTGAAAGAGGCAAAAGAAGAGTATTAAATAGGTCTCAGAAGAATTCACAAACATTAATTTGAACTGCAATTTGGAAAGTTTAATTAGGGACAAAAAATGCACTAAATAATGAGAACATAAAAGGAATTATTTGATTTAGCAAAAGTAAATTATCATTCACTATGTTAAGAAAAGTCCAGATAGACCTGTCTCTGTGGAGGCAATATTAAAATGGCTTGAGGAATAAAGAGTACATGAAGAATAAGAAAGATTCAGCATAGAGCTCTGTTTCAAGAAGTTTAATTACTACAGAAAGATTAGTCGTCTAACAATTAAATGGGAAAACAATGTTGAGTGTCTTTTCTTTGCTTTGACTGTTTTTATTTTTGAAGGGCAAATATCACATGTATTTTGCAGATTTTTGAATGAATGGTGGATTAGGAAAGAAAGAAAAGTGCTTTTAAGTTTGAATCTAATGAGATGGTAGAAGAGAGAGATGAAATATAAGAAAGGACACTTGATAAATGGCAGAGTGATGCCCAGAGGAGACATCAGAGGAAAAAAAACCACAACACAGGTTGAGCAGTCGAAGGATTCTCTAGAATTCATGTATGCTCTGCAATCCTTTGAATTTAAAGATTACATTGTTTATGTGAGCACCCATGAGATGTATTGCTTGGTTAAAGGCAGTTGAAGACTCTTTATTGGTGGCCAGTTAGACTGGTTCTAATAACTGTCTACTAGACTCACACATTTGCTGTATATATGAAATCAATTAAATGATAAATAAATATCTCGTCTACCTTCAAAATATACCATGAACCTGCCCACTTTTTTCACTTCCGTTGCTTTCCCCCTGGTTCAAGCCATCATTACCTCTCACTTAGATGACTGCAATAACTTCCTCACTGATGCCCTTGCTTCCTTTCTTGCAGATTTTAAAAATACCTTTAAACTTAACGTCATAGCATGTCACATCTCTGCTCAAACCTGCAGGGGTGTCCACGTCTTATTGGGAATAGGATCCAAGGCTCTTACAATGATCCCCAAATTTCTGTACTGTGCGGCTTGTCACTTCTGCTTTGACCGCACCTCCTACCACTGTACCTGTCACTCCACTCCAGCCCCACCTGTTTTCCAACAACTCACAACACCTCCACCTTAGACCCTACACACTGGGTGTTCCCATTGCCTAAGTTCCCTTTCTCTAGAGATTTATGTGGCTATACTTCTCACCTCTTCTAATTCTTGTGGACCTCTCTGCCTCCAGGTCTTTGCTTGTATATGACTTGTCATCGTGTCTAATCTGGCCTCGCTATTTTTCATTGAAAGTAGCTTCCTGCCCCTGATCCTCTCCATCCCCCTTACCTGGTTTATATTCAGTTATTTAATTTATATTATTTAACTCCATAGTATTAATCATCTTTAGTACTAACACATAACTTACTCATTTGCCATGTATACTGTCTGCCTTTGCTAAAATGTCAGCTCCAGGAAGGCAGGGACATTTGTCTGTGTTGTTTTACTGATGTTTCCCAAGCATCCAGAGGAGTACATAGCACAGCTAGTGTTCACTAAATAGTGTTCCAAAAAAAATGCATATTCAAGTCTTAAAACTGTAAAGATGCCCAACTCAGTTCAACCCATAAATCACTCCCAATATCTCTTCTTCAATCCAAGACCAGGGAAGAAAGTGTGGGTCCACATAAGGTCTACACTTTTCCTACTATCCTTATGGTTTGACCTTGGTTTAGCTTAGAGTCGCTCCTATGTCATCTTCTCCACTTTGTCACAAATGTCAGTCACTACTCAATTTGGTTTCCTTTTTTATTAGTGTATTCCCTTCCTTTGGTTTAGAAATATGCAAAGTATTCAAGATAATGTTATTTGGTATATTTGACCTCAGTGAATTCCAACTTCATTGATTATCTGGTCCTACAATTACATCCCAAGCTGAAGAATAGCTCAGCATCAAAGAGCAGAATAATTGACTTTAGTTTTATTTTAATTTTCCCTCACCATTTAAAAACTGAGGAATCAAAAAAGTTATAAAATATTTTAACTAAAAACTGTAAAGTTACCTTTATTTTCTGTAATAAATATGCTTAAAAATATACATATAAGAAGGAAAGAAGTTTGACTTCTGTTATAGTTCCAGCCCTGTCAGAAAAATCTGTGTAACCTCAGGCAAATTATAAACCTCTCCAGACATCAGTTTTCTCTTCTGTATAAACAACAGCCACAAAAAAACAAGGATGTTGGATTAGATACATAAAAGAAATCACCAATTTCTTTTCAGTTGTGAAATTCTATCTATTAAAAAATTATCTAAAAGATTTTCACAAATTACCCCAGTGTTCTACCTAATAAAAACATGAATCACATTTTCTTTATTTACTCCGTGTGGAATGTTTCTAACAATTAAGTGTTTATTTGTGATTACATTTTATGATTTGTTATCGTTTTACTTGATAGCTAGATCCTGGGTCACAGACCTTAGTCTAATTTATGCTTGCTAACACTGAAGTTTATTTATGGCACTGAATAAATGATAGTGTAACAACACATTTGAAAATATCTGCCTAAGAGACAAGAGTTATTGCATTAATTTGCATTTTTCTTTCTAAAATTCAGATAAATACAAGTATTTATGGAAAGAACAAATGTTGTATGTTGGCTCTAAGATTTGTCTTCAGTATGGAATACTGGGGTGTTTATCCCTCATGTTATCTTGTTGCTGAGCTCTTTTCTAAGAGTTGTAGGGTAGTTTAGGTGGCAGATATGAAAGCAACGCTGATTCAATTACATTTTCTATATTTCTCTCTGGTTATTCACACACACAAAAAAACAAAAACCCACCTCCAAACAGCTAAATCAAACCAAATTCTAAAAGTATGACAGGCTGTAAAGAAAATTAGTGATTAATTGTAATTCAGATTTACAACAGTGTTTGTTTTTGAATGAATTAAATTTCCATTAAAATGTAAACCAAGAGCAAGCCTAGAGAAATTTGATATGTGTTTGGTAAAGCAAATAATTGTTACCATTTCTAAAACCTTTGGCTGGGAAATTCCTAGTGAAAAATATCTGTAAGTGATATTTATAACTAAAAACAAAAACAAAACCTTAATTTTTAATTCATTTTCTTCCCAAAGTCTCAATTATATTCTCTCAATTGCAATACAAATTAAAATATTTCTCTTTGTGAGGTGCACACATGTTTTGAATGGAGATGAGCTTTTAATCTAACCACACCATAATGGGTACAAATCTTGGCTCTGCTAGGTATTAGCTGAGTGATTCTGTCCAAGGCACTTGGCCCTTTGAATTCGCAACTTCCTTAGGCACAAAATGTAAAACATGCTTCCTTAGTTGGATCATTGCCTTGATTAGTGATGGCCTAGGTGTGAGGCTCCTGTGATAGAAACTGACACATAAAAGGCCTAGTCAGTGCTGGTTCCTGCCACCTTTTACTTCTTTTTACTCCAAATTCTGCTCTCGAACTAACCTCATGGGATATAGACCGGAAGATTTTAGAAATTTCGTATTTCTGTTGCTTCTGCTTTTATGCATCCGTTAAGTTCATTATTGTAAAAACTAAGATTATTTAACAGCAGGTCAGCCTGCTCAAGTTAAACAAGGTAATGAATGACTGGCTCTCCCATGTTGATATGATGAAGGACAGAATGGGGCGTGGTAATGGCAGTTGGTTGAGGGTGTTAAGATATTGATAGTTATTGTGCTTTTTTATTTTAATATCTTGACTTTGAAGTAAACATATGTTTTAAGCCCTATCATTCAATGGGAAATTCAGACAGGGAAACCTTTACATAAGTACCGAATGACCGAGTTAGATAAAAGTATGTACAAAATTTACCGCTAAAAAGATAACAGTGTTATCCTATGAATGAAAAAAACATATTATGGAATCAATTATGGAAGATTTATAAAAGAATTTGAGACAACTTTTATAGGAAGGGAAGGGTATTCTTGTGTAGTAAAGAGTAATGACAAAGTCATTCAGAAGTACTCTTTGTCAGAAAATCCTGTGTCTCAGAGAACATTTGGTGCTGGCCTGGAAATTTCGAAGCTGAATCTCACTATAAAATAGAAAAAATGCAGGAAAAGTTCATATACAGCAGGATCATTTTACCAGATTTGTTTTGGAAAAAAAAAAAAACAACAAAACAACAACTTTCTTTCCACTGATTATAACTCACTACTGAGTCAGTTTCTTGTTCATAAAATACTTAATTTCCTTCCCATTTCACTGACTTGTCATTTCTCATATTTAATGCTACCTTTGTATGACTAACAGTTGCTGTCTATCAAGTGAATATGACAGTCCTCTCAGACACAACAGATTTTTCTGTTGTATATGATTAATACTGAATGATTCACTGATATTAGATGTAGTACATATGAATTAGTATCTTGCCCTTGAGATGAACTCCATGAAGGCAAAAGCAAACTTCAAGCATTTTTTCCTCCGGAAACCAACAGGCTCTATTTAGTTAAAACTGTGACACAAGGTGATATGTTTTTCTTGGCAACTTTCAATTCCATTCCTGTATTCTTTTTGTTGTGCTCCTAGCACTAAGGGAGGGTGCCCTATCCTAATAGCCTATGGAACCAACATCACTATGTCCACTTGCTCTGTGGTTCTACTCCATAAAGAGCTCATATTTAAGCTAAAATGTTGAAACTGGTAATGAGATTATATCTATTCTATAGGAGGACATTTCATTCATTCTATAACTATTGTATAATTTTTCCTATTTTATTTTCATCCAGCAAACATTGACTGAGCATTTAGAATGCATTGGGAACGTAAAGAATTCAAGAAACACAAAGATGAATATTACATATTCTATGACTTCAGTGAGCATGCAATATTGTGGAAGGAAATATTTGTAAACTAATAAACTATTATAATAAGAAGAGCAATAAAAAAATTATAGGCAAAACATCATGGGGCACAGAGAAATGCATACCTCTGTAGCATTTCAATATTCTCAAGTTCATATAAGTGAGAACTGTGGGTATTTACCTCATTCTGATAGTATTGGGCTAGTAAAAGTTTATTCATATGAGGTAGGAGACCAGCTAATCAATCAGTACAGTGTTATCTTTACCAAAGTATATGGTTTTCACATACATATTTAAAATTTAGTATGAACCAAGTGTTATTGGGACTGTAATTGTGTGCTCATTTGATCAAATCTGATCACATAACTTTTAAAATTTTTTACTATTGGGATTTTTGAATGGTTAGCATAGATAAAAATGAAAAGTATGAGAAGCAGACTGGTTAGAATGGATTGGTTCCTTTGAGACATCAGTCTCATCCAACTCAGATCACATGGGTTAAAATGTTATTGAATGGATTTCCACATTTTTAAAATGGACCATTTCAACAGCAAGAGAAGGTATTGTAGGTAAATATCAAAGGTGAAAATCTATAATAGATGACCATTCTGTCTGTGGCATTTTCGCTTCTTGTGGAAATCAAGATGTTGAGGGCTTCCCTGGTGGCGCAGTGGTTGAGAGTCCCCCTGCCGATGAAGGGGACACGGGTTCGTGCCCCGGTCTGGGAGGATCCCACGTGCCACGGAGTGGCTGGGCCCGTGAGCCTTGGCCGCTGGGCCTGTGCGTCCGGAGCCTGTGTTCCGCGACGGGAGAGGCCACAACAGGGAGAGGCCCGCGTACTGAAAAAAAAAAAAAAAAAAAAAGATGTTGAAAGCAAGGCTCAGTCACTGCCTCCATGACTTGTTCTCAACTTTCAATGGTATAGAACTGCTTACTGAAATCCGCTCTCCTATATATTGGACTGTGAATTTTGAATGTCAGAGATTTTCTCTAGTTTATTATCAACTGTTTTATTTTGTGACTTTTTAATTTATAGGAGTTTTGAAATTCCCCTTGTTTGAACAATCTAAGGGGTCAGCTATCTTTGTATAGGCTTGTAACCCAAAGAAGTTTCAAAACCCTCACACTATGAATCTACCACTTATCATTTAAGTAATTCAAAATTAAAGAAGACACAGTCAACTGGGATTAATATTCTACATTTTAGAATTGTTTAGCTCTGAACATAATAACAGAAATAATTCCCAAAGTATATTTTCTTCTCTGGTTAGCACAAAATCTACCAGATGCTTACAAAGTCCTTTTCTTTTTCCTTCCTGATTATCTTGGCATTACTGTGGTAATCAGCTTATGTCTTTTATTCTGCTCTTCCCAACTCATAAAATCTTGGCCACATGTAATTTTTAACATTAAATTCTTGATTCATTCCTCCCACTCAATTATATGATACAGCTATATAATTCTGAGGTTTTATAAAAGTATAAAAACTCTTGAAATATATGGCTTTAAAAATGAATACATCAGAATATTCACAATATACTCATCATTTTCACAATTTAGGGTACATATTTGTTTATACAATATATGAATATTATTCATAGTACTAATTATTTCTAATACATATTTGCTAAGTTCTACTATTTAAAAAGTCAAGTAATTTTGTGTTATTGTATCTGGGGAAAATCATATGTGGTCAAAATGTATCATAAAAAACACATCTTTACTGAATTCAACTTACTAGTTTTTATTGAGATATAACTGACATAAGATTATACTAGTTTAAGACGTACAACATAATGATATGACATTTATGTATACTGAGACATGCTCACCACAGTAAGTCTACTTAACACCCATCAGCACATATAGTTACAGTTTTTTTCTTCTTGTGATAAAATGCACACTGACTTGTTAGAGGGATATGATATTCATCATCTCCTTCATTTTAAAGGTGAAGAAACTGAAACTCTGATTAGTCATTTCACACTGGGTGACAGAGCTGTCATTGGCGGCCCAGCAATAGAGCCATATTCTCAGTTTTCCTCTTATGACACATGTCATCTGACCTGACGAATTAAATGAGAGTCCAATCCATGGTTCTCAAGAATTGGTAAAAAATAGAGATAGCAATAATATAAAGATCTCAGGCAGTATTATAAGTGTTATAAAACTGATGAAGTCTTCCATCAGTCTAATTTTTGTTTTACAAGTAATCTCTTGTCTCTTTCTGGGTGCTTTTAGGACTTGTTTATTTATCTTTATGTATTTGTAGCTCAGCAGAAGCAGAGAGAGGAAGCAGTGGTGTCAACAATGTCATTGATTTTCAGAGAAGTTTTTTTTTTCTTGAAACTATTTAGCATGTAATAACTATAGATTTAATTCAGAGAGGAGGGTCTTTGAAAAGGTCAGTGTTGTTCCTTAAAGGAAATCATGCAGGAATGGAATCAACATTCACATTTTGCTGTTATTTTATTTATTTATTTATTTATTTGTTTGTTTGTTTATTTATGGCTGTGTTGGGTCTTCGTCGCTGTGCGTGGGCTTTCTCTAGTTGCAGCGAGCAGGGGCTACTCTTCGTTGCGGTGCACGGGCTTCTCATTGCGGTGGCTTCTCTTGTTGCGGAGCACGGGCTCTAGGGCGCATGGGCTTCAGTAGTTGTGGCTCTCAGGCTCAGTAGTTGTGGCACATGGGCTTAGCTGCTCTGCGGCATTTGGGATCTTCCCAGTAAAGGGCTCGAACCCGTGTCCCCTGCATTGGCAGGTGGATTCTTAACCACTCAACCACAAGGGAAGCCCCATTTTAAATTAGTTAAATTTTTAAACTAGTTATTAAATTGTTTGACCATCATATCAGCATTAAAGGCTAACAATTATCTTACTGTTTCTTGTTATTATTTTCTAGTATTGACCAGTTTTAAAGACTCTTCAAATTAATCAGTGTTATTTGCCTTATTGAATTTTGGAATCCATTCTTGGCAGTATATATGTATATACACATACACACCATATATATGCATACATATGTGTGTATATATATATGTATGTGTGTGTGTGTATATATATATATATAGTTTCTTACATCTTACTGATTTCTGGGTTCAAACGTCTTTCTTCCTGAAGTATATATTTGGTAAGTTTTTCATGAAAATCATACAATGCGATTTTTCTTTCTAAATCTCTGCTTCATTCCTCAAAATTGTATGTAGTTCACTGTCACTTTTCAATGATAGTTTAGTTACCTTCTCCCACAACATGGAAATAGCACCCCATGTTTTTCTGTTTTCTCCTGTTGCTATCAAGACTTTCATTAATCTAATTGTTGTTTTGTAGGTAGTCTCATTTCTTTCTGCGTGCTTTTTAGCCTTATTTACTTGTCTGAAGTGTTCTACAGTTTTACTATCATGTGATCTACTATATTTTTTTATTCTGCTCAAAATTTGGAGCATTTTTAAATTTTAAGATCTTTTAAGATTTTAAGATCTTTCCTCAGTTCTGAAAATATTTTCAAATACTGCTTCTCTTCCATTGTTTCTATTCTTTTTCCCTGAAACTTCTTTTATAGATAAGTTACAGATTGTCTTTCTATATTTTATATTTCCTTTCCCATCTCCTTAATTCTCTGTGATGATTTGGGGTGATTTTTCAATTGCTGCTCAACTATTATTTTCTAATTTCTATATGTTTTCCAAGTTTCTTATCTGTCTCTTTGTTTTATTTTCACACTGCTTTGTTACTTACTTAGGGGATCCTTACCTTGTATTTCTCCAATCATTTTAAAGGTAATTATGTTTTAATTCCCTTGAGATTGAAGTTTCAACGTCTCAAGCTTTTGGGGAACACATTTCTCTTTGCAGTAACTACTACCTTTGTTTACAATGGATTGTTTCCTCTCTTATTTGCAATATTTTTAAATGATCCCATCTTATGTCTGACATAGGTTCTTTCTTCCATTGTAGAATTCCTATGCAGCATGAGTTGTTGAAGTTTCTTTCCAAATAGTTTTTTTTCCCCTTTGTTTTTGTCAGAGGCTCTAGCCCTTGACAAATTTATGTTCATTTCTCAGTTTGAGCTTTCCTATATTGTGCAATTAGTGTAAATTCTGGCCTCAAATAGATTAAGAGTTTTGTTTTTCATAGGAGAGAAATATTCTCACCTAGGGCTAGGGGGAGGCATATTTACCGTCATCTCTCTGAATAAGAAGATACAGTATATTAGCCCCCTCTCACTAGGGTTGTGGCCTATAATTCTTAGCTATGTGATGCCATTCTTCATCTACCCCATCTTCTCCTGGTGGCCTAATGATCCTCCAGGCCCGCCAGGGCCATCATTTTCTGCTCCTACCAGTGTGGTTCAGTTTCCTCTTCATTTCTGGACCCTACACATTTGCTTTCTTTTATTGTGAGCTTGAACTATTATTGAAAATCCTATATTTGCTTTTTCCAGAATCCTTTGTTATTTATATGGGGAAAGATTCTGGCTATCCTGGTCTACCGTTTTGCCAGAATCAGACAAATTTATTTTTACTCCGTTATTTTAAATCAGGTTTTCTTCTATACTTGGGTAGACGCCATCATCCCTAATCACAGAATAATTTGCAATGAGGTTTATTTCGGCACATGGGCCTGAAACTCTCTTTACATAAAAAACACACACACAATAATATATACATGCAAAAGAGAGTCAGATGGTGAGATGAGATACAATTTAGCATTTTTATAACTTGCTCCATGCTAATGGGGACAAAATTTGTTAGGAAGACCTGTTGTGAATGCCAAGAGAAGCCGGTCCAGGAATGCCAAGAGAACACCTGCAGGGAGGATATTGTACTCAGAGGTTGGATTGAGGTAAATGCATTGATAGGATACAGTGCTTTCAAAACAGGAGGTATATTGGAATCACTTAAGGAGCCTTTTAAAAATAATCATAAGCCTAAGACTGCTTTCGTGTGTTTAACTGGGCCTAGGAATCTGTACTGTGGTAAGCACTCCAGGTGATTCTATGCAGGTAGCTTATGGTATATGGAGCTGCTTTGGGAACCATTGGGAAAAGGCAAAGTAAGAAACTGGGGTAAGGAAACTGGTTTATAAAGTGCTTTGAAGTTTCCAGTAAGGAATCTATGCTTTATCTGGATGAATGACAGGGAGACCCAATTACCCAAAGGCAATGACAAGCCCCAAAAGGCAATGTGATGTGAAAACAATAGCATGTAAGATATATTTATCAATAGAACCAACTAAATAACTGTTAAATCTGCTCTGATATGTATGGTGAAGTATGAATTAGATCAGGGCTCAGCAAACTCCACCCCAAGGGCCAAATGTTGCATGCGGCTTGTTTTTGTAGGGCCAGTGAGCTAAGAATGATTTTAAAGAATTATGAGCAGGGTGGGATTGGGGGAGAGTATGTGACAAAGATTATATGTGGCTCCCAAATCCTTAAATATTTACTGTCTGACCTTTTACAGAGTAAGTTTGCCAAGCCTCTGAATTTAGACAGACCCAAGGTTTTTCCAGTACTTGTGGCAAGTTAGCAAGGCTTCAGCTACAGTGTGACGAGGAGAATAAATGAAAAGCAGCTGCAGCAGAATGAGACAGAAACAAGCAGGACTGGACTAGGAGCCGCGTCCAAACAGCTATCAAAACTAGATGATTAGAGCATTAGAGACCGGAGGGTGGTCCATGAGATGACGCAGTGTCCTTTGTAAAAATGCAAATGTAATCTTGTTTAAGTTGAAATCCTTCATTAATTTCCAATCCCCCTCAAGATAGAATCAAAGCACAGTATCGTACACTAAGCTCTTCATGTCATAGTCCAAACTCACATTCTTCAATGTGTCAAAATGGATCCACCGTAATCCGTGCTCACGGAACTTTTTAAAATCCTGCGCACATGCAAAATACTTCCACTTTGTTTTTGTTATTTTATTTATTTGTTTGTTTTCAAAATAAAGTACATAGTTTAAAAATGCAATTGTAGGGCTTCCCTGGTGGCGCAGTGGTTGAGAATCCGCCTGCCGATGCAGGAGACACGGGTTCGTGCCCCGGTCCGGGAAGATCCCACATGCCGCAGAGCAACTAAGCTCGTGAGCCATGGCCGCTAGGCCTGCGCGTCCGGAGCCTGTGCTCCGCAACGGGAGAGGCCACAACAGTGAGAGGCCCGCATAACGCAAAAAAAAAAAAAAAAAAAAAAAAAAAATGCAATTGTACCTGTATTATAATAAATATCAACTGTTCCATACTCTACTTCTGATTTCCCCCCAATGTTTCCATTTTTTCCTGACTTCACCTCCATAATTCTAAATAATTTCCTCATAATCTTATTTCCTAGTTTTCTATATTAAATATCATCCACTTAATTCTTATTGTTGAGATCAAGATTTAGCACTTCTACACCACCCATCCCCCGTCACATAATCCCTTCCCTTCTCTCCCAATATTATTTCACCATTTTGATATTCAATGTCTTCCTAGAACTGCTATTTTTCTGATATTTGACATCTTAGATTGAATCTATGATTAGATTAGTAAAGTGGCAACTGAAGGAATGAATTAATATCCATAGGAGTCAGAACCAGAAAATGAAGGGGAAGACTAGTTCTATGTGCTACTAGACAGGAATTTATTACTGAACTAAGCAGGATGATAATCAATTATCCAATTAAATAACCAGTATAGTATATCTGGCTTATTTCTAAGCTTCCTAGCACAAGGATCACTCTGTAAACTTAAGGGTGACTATTTTGAGGTGATCTGGAACAGCAATTGGGGAGGCCACTACCGTGATCTAATATTTACTCTGAATAACTTATACAATTGAGAAATTTTATTAGCCCTGGACATTCAAGTTCTTTTTGTTTTAAGTTTTATTGGGGTAGAGTTGATTCACAATGTTGTGTTAGTTTCAGGTGTGCAGCAAAGTGAAGTCAGACAAAGAAAGACAAATATCATATGATATCACTTATATGGGGAATCAAGGTTTTTTTAAGTTCCTTTTTTTTTTACCTTTTTGGGGATAAAAGTAATCTTTTTTAAAATATGCAACGCCTTTATTTTCTGGAACTTTTCCATTGCCTTTCTGTTCTGATTTCAAAGCAGCTAATTTTTTACCAAACTCATTTCCTCTTTCTTTCAATACCTTGCCAAAAGCAGCTAGCAAAAAGCATTATACACTATTATGGCACCGTTTTCCAAATTTTCCCCCTAAGCTACAGAGCAGGGACATTACTTACATTCCAAGTTATAGCAGGTAAGAGTTTTATTAAATGTTTTGCAGAAACATAAGATGAATAAATATCCAGCCATCTGTTCTGATACATCTTTTTACTTACCACCTCCATGTGACTAATACCATATATTTTATCTTATATGTTGGCTATAACAAATGCTATGTATTTTACTTTTTTTCCCAATAGCAGTGTCCCAATTCAACATAGCAATTACTATATAGGTAATGATGGGACGTAGGAGGGTAACAATTGCATTTTGAAGTATCAGTGGTTTATCTCAGTAAAAGTTTATATCTGCCTCACATTACAGGTTAAAACAGTTTGAACAGATCATCAAACCAGATCTCCTCCAACGTATGACTCAGGAATCTGGGATCCTACCATCACGTGTTTCCAAAATACTGAAATTCTTTGCATCCAGCTGCATTAATAAGAAAGAAAGTGGAAAGTCTCTTAAGAGTCTTTAGAGACCAAACATAGATTTAACATACAGAAACTACATACACATCCTATTGGCCAGAACTAGTCAAATAGCCTCCCTTGATTAAAAGGGGCCTTGAGTATGTGACTTAAATATATGTATAGAAGCACAATAAAAACATTTTGGTGAACTCATTACATGGTGCTGCTACAATATACACAGTGTAGATTACACAGCCAATAAATTGTAGTTGGATGAAATAAAATGGACTCTTGAAGTCTGCAATACAAAAAATATTTTTAAATCCATACTTTAAGGATTAAAAAATGGTTTATAGATCTTTACATTATTTCTGGAACCTGCAGCTGGTTGAGAGAGACTCATTTCTTAAGCATAACATTATTTGACAATTTAATTGCCTTTCCAACTTTTAATAAATTTTTAGCTAAAATCATTTTTACAAACTAAGAAATACTAGCACACCTGACAAGTTGAGAACAACAGAGACATAAATTGCTGTTGATACAAGGTTATTTTCATACATGTCCTGAGCTTTAGATATTTGTATAATATACACTTTAAAAAAAAAGAGGAGAAAAAAACCCCAAAGTTGGCAATCTGAAAAGACAGGTAAAACTGACAAATCTTTAATCTGACTAATGAGGAGGGGAAGAACATGGCTCAAATAAACGATAGGAATAAAAAAGGAGCACATAAATAGATGTAATATAATGATAATATGAGATAATTAACACTTTTATTGCAAAGTATTGAAAATTGAGAATATTAGAAAATACCCAGAAAAAAATAGAATTACTAAAAGTGATTCAAGTAATGGAATACCCAAATAATGCTATATCCACTAAAGAAATTAAAGCAGTAGCAGAAGGTCTGCCCACAAAGAAATCTCCATACACCGATCAGTCAGAAGAATAGTTAGAAACATAGGCAAAAAATGAGTTTCCCAATTTATTTCTGGAGGTTTTTATAACCTTGTTACCAAAATCTGACAACAAAATTATGAAAAAAGGAAATATGCACGTCAATGTCACATATAAATATACTGAAAATTATAACATTATCAAACATAATCCAGAAATATATAAAAATTATAATATGTCATGATCAAGAAGTGGTTTGCTACAGAAGTGTAACATTTAACATCAGAAAATGAATTAATAGCTTTTATTTCACTCTCATATTAGGGAAAAAGTGAAATTAACCATTTCAATAGATGAAAGACATCAATTTATGATGAAAATTTTTAAAATGGATAACAGAAGAGAATTTCCTGTTATTTACAAGAAACGCTGCAAGTAGTATCATATCCTTGAAACATTGAACTCTTTCTCTTTGAGATTACGCTAAAAAAATCTTGAAATTTTTCTTTTTGAGATCCAGAATAAAAAAAAAGAATGGCCCCATCACCATGTTTTTTAAACAGTTTTGAGTGATGTCATTCAGGAAAAAAGGCAAATACCAAGAAATCTGATGCAAAAAGATTGCAAAAGATGGAAATAGTCACTAATTGCTGATGATATCATTGTATGAACGGAAAATCTCAAAAAGCCTACCTTAAATTATTAGAATTAATAAAAGGGTTAGATAGACAGCCATATACAAAATTAACATATACAAATGAATTATATTTTTAAATATCACTGAAATTCTGTTATAAAGTAAAATAAAAAGATTCAATTTACAGTAACACCAAAAATGAACTACGTAGAGACAAATCTAATAGAAGATGTGTAAGACCTCTGAGAAAAAATGATAAAGTTTGCATAAAGAAATATTGAGGCACATAAATAGATAGAAAGATATGCCATGTTCATGGTTTAAACACAACAAAAAGTGATGTATGTATTTAAGGCATTCCAAGTTAGAATACAGACAGATTTATTTTTATGACACTTGATAAGTTGATTATAAAATTTATATGGAAGTGCAATGGCCAAGATACCATTGAAGAAAAGCAAATGGAAGACTTTTCTCAAGCACTTAACTATATATACCTATACAAAAATATCATACTTATAGTAATTAAGACAGCTTGGCATTTCTAGTAGGATAGGCAAATATCTGATGGAATGGAATAGTGTACTCTAAAACAGATCTACTCATATTTGGATACTTGATTCATGAAAACCAAAATGAAATACACCAAATAAATGAAGTCAATAAAATTGAAGATCCACATCTGACACCACATGAAAAATAATTCTTGTGGTTTGAAGACTTAAATGTAGAAGTCAAAACTATAAATGTTTTATACAGATTAAATATAAGTAAATAGATCATGACTTCAAAATATGAAAGGATGTTTGAACATATGCAAAATGCTAATGTTAAAGAAAAAATTGATAAATGCAACTACATAAAAATGAGGGACTTCTTGTCATTAACACATACCATAAAGAGAGTAAAAAGATGAGAGAAATGGACTAACTTGACTAGAGTTTACAAAGAAAACTATTCAAATGTTCTGAACCCACAAGAAATCATGTTCAACCATGTTGAATTGTTCACGGATATGAGAATTAAGAACACATCTGATAGATGGGCCAAAGTTAAAAGTCTAAAAATTAGTGTAACCCAGCAGGACCCTCTGGGGCCTTCCCAGAACAAACCCTTCCTCCACAACCTCTGCTTTAGCTCCTCTCTAAAGAATCTAGATAATAGTATTTGATGCACATTTCCTGAGTTGTTTTACAGATGCGAAAGCCCCACCAAATGGAAGATAATAACTACTAGATGACCATGAGCACATAGCCCCCAGGCCTATTGGAGCCTAACGATTGATAATGGTAACCCCTGTGACACTGCCCTGTTACCTCACCATCAACCAATTATAGAATTGTGTACAAGCTGGTCACATAAATTGCACCCCGCTCTCCCCTCCACCATCTGGCCTTTAAAAATGTTTTCCTGAAACCCATCGGGGAGTTCAGTCTTTTTGAGCACTAGCTGTCCCTGGAATACCCACCCATATGGCACCCTACAATAAACACAGCACTTTCCTTCACTACAATCCGCTGTCAGTAGATTGGCTTTACTGTGCATGGGCGAGTGGACCCAAGTTTGGTTCGCTAGCATTAGCAAAATTGGCAAGCATGGGAATGCAAAAAGTAACACAAATGCACTAATGGTGGGACTATAAATTCATAGAAACAATTTGAAGAATAGATTGTCATTATTTAGTAAAAGTAAAGATACATATATCCTACAAAGCTACATTTTAATTCTTGATATATATCTTAAAGATAGTTTTTTTTTTACATTGGCACCTTGATACAATTATAAAAATACTTTTGGCAGCATTGTTTTTAGTACACAAGAATTGACAAAAAAGCAAACCACAAATCCATAAATAACAGAATGAATTTATAAACTGTTGCATGTTTATATAATAGAAAATTATATGGGATGAAATAAACACATCATAATCACCTATAGCATCATGTATTAATCTCAGAAACTTAATGTTGAATGGAAAAAAAAGGCAAAAAGCACGTATACAGGCAGTGTGATTTCATTCATATGAAGTTTCAAACCAGGCTAATTGAATTATATAATTTGGGAACCCATACATGCTTGTTGAAACTAGAAAGAAAGATGAGAAGTTGATTTTTACAAATTCAGAAAAGCAGTTACATCCAAAAGAAATTTGCAGAGAATTTGGGGGATATCATGGATGCTAATTATGTTCTTTCTTACCATGAGTAGGTAACATAGATTTTAGGTTCATAAAAATCTAAAAAGATTTTATATAGATAAACATATGATTCAGTTGCATTTTTGTTATATTAAGCTATTAAAATGAAAACAAAGTAGGATTCTAAAGATATAGAGAGAAATTTTTTAATGCTATGTTAATTACCAATCTAATTGCAAATGAGGAAAGCAATCTAATTGCAAATGAGAGGTGGGAAAAAAATTTGACATTTTTTCTTTGTTTTAGTCAACTTTCTGTTTTGCTTGGTATTTTGTATATAGATATTTATAATATTTTACAAAAACGAACTGTCCTGAAGCTAATGTCAGATCAGCTTGTTTTTCTAGGGTAGTGTTTCTTAAATTTTGTTGTCCATATGCATCACCTGGGGATCTTGTTAAAAATGCAGATTCTGACTCAGCGGATCTGGGCTGGGGCCTGAGAGTCTAGCAAGCGATTGCGCTCTGTGCTGTTAGTCCAAGGACTGCTTTTTGAGGAATAAGGCCCCAAGCCATGGGTTACTGGAGTAACTAGAATTCAACTGGCAATCCATAAGTAGGGTGACCATGGATTTTTCACTCAACTGGGACACATTAGGGAGTGAAATGGAGCTGAAATTAATAAATGTGCTTGGCCACAAGGCATAAACAGGACCTTTCCCCCAAAAACTGGGACACAGGTTCTCCCTAACTTTTATGCATGCTATAGTTTAGGACAAAATATTGTGAATATCATACCAACATTGTCCCAAAAGAGAAAGACTTTGAAATGCATAATAAGCATTATGAGAAAAGGCCCTTTAGTTAGTGATAGAAGTTTATATTTTGCAAAATGCACAGTAGAGAAAAAGTTACACCCCAGTTGAAGTGGGTGTAAATTTCCCATCTGCTGCTAGCTAGACAGTCTGGACCCCAGAATCTTCTCGCTCTTGAAATACTTGTAAGACATGATCTTATTCCATTTTAATGGTATAATCTCTATTTTGGTTTGAGATACTGTTTTGTTTTCTCTTTTCTTACATTTTTATGTTTTTGAACTTAAAGTAATTTTGTTTGATTCTACCTACTTTTTCTTCCTATTTTGTGATTTTAAAATTACTTATAAATCAGCTTTTTAGAGCAAAATAATAATTGACTGTCATTCAACAAACTCAGTGTCTCAGGTTCCATAATGAAAGCTTGTATTTTTATAAGTAACTTACAATACATTTTGGAAATCGTTTCATTTTATTCTTAGTACAGGTGTGAAAAAATAGATGTTGGAGTTTCAATTACTTGATTAGTTTATTTGTAAAATGTTTTTGTTAAAAACTTTAAATATTTAAGGTAATGGTCCAAAACTCTGAGGAAAAAACATAAATAGCAACAGCACCAACAAAAAAAAGGAGACTGCATTTTTTTAAAGTAAGTAGCCAATGAAAACTGATGCATGGATTTCAGTACAAGATAAAGTCATTTATATAATATTTCATAAAACTGATGGTAGAAAACCAAAGCAGATAAAAGATGACAATCATAAGTAAAGTGAAAAAGCTAGGGATTCTTTTTGTCTTTGAAACACCAGGCTCTCCTCATTTTATCTACTAAATGTCACAGTGCAAACTTTACTTCTGCCAGTATGAAAGGGGGTCTTAATGAGCCTCATTTAATACCTCTGTCCAAAGTCAGGCAAAATGTTTTTAAGTAATAGAGATGAATGATTATGGTTTAAGTCATTTAAAAATTTCAGAATAATCAATCATATTCAGTACTGCAAGAGCCTGAAACTTGAGGTATGATTCTTTGGATAATGACATATGGTTTTCAAAAACATAGCAGAAACTGACATTCCAGAAAAACAAAATGAGTGATTCACACCCTAGCAAAATCTATTATCACTTCCAAGATATTAAATGCTTCTGTGCCTAGTCATAGATTAGTCATAGATTCTGGCCTAACTGCAGGAGGCACTACTGATATTCCTAGTTTTTCAATCTTATTGTTACCATTTTTGAATTCTTGTGAATCTGTGAAAATTTATTCACATATAAAGTATTTATAATTAAACAGCCGTATCTCATTCATTTATTAGTCATGGAATTGACATGGAGACTTAGCATAGAGAGCTTCTAGAACTAACTCCCAGTTAATACAAAAAGAAATTCTCTCTAAACTATCAATATCATTTGCCTTCTCAATTGTGGGTTGATTGCCAGGAATAGGGTACATTCTACCTGCAAATGTGTCTAGTCAGGCTTTTGGATGTCTTTATTAAATAATCTGTACCTCTCCATTTAACACGCATCTCTCAAGCATATGTACCAGGCCTGATGTTCGTTATGGATGAACAAGACAACAAAACATGATCTCTTTCCTCAAAGAACTCACTCAGTAAGATGGACAGAAAAGTACCCGTTACAAGAGTTTGACAAGTGCTATGAAAGAAGTAAATATGAGATGGAGAGGGAAAAGGGAGTTCAGGTTCTGCCACTTTTAGCTAAATCACCTTCCCCAAAATGTACATACTTTGGATCTACTCATACATCTTAGTCCATAGGAAATCAAACATCTCTTCTACGTGACAAGTTCTTAAATTTTGTTGTTCCTGTTGGTTATTTGTTTGTTTGTTTGTTTCTCTTCTGACCTAATTGGACACACCTATGCCACCATATCCTCCTAAATCTCATCAACTGCTTCTCAGATAAAAAGAAGTCTGCATCTTATTTATTTTTAAAATATACTCTTTGCTTCAAAATTCCTTAAAATATAATTATCCAGGGCTTCCCTGGTGGCGCAGTGGTTGAGAGTCTGCCTGCCGATGCAGGGGACACAGGTTCGTGCCCCGGTCCGGGAAGATCCCACATGCCGTGGAGCGGCTGGGCCCGTGAGCCGTGGCCGCTGAGCCTGCGCGTCCGGAGCCTGTGCTCCGCAATGGGGAGGCCACAGCAGTGAGAGGCCCGCGTACCGAAAAAAAAAAAAAAAAAAAAAAAAAAAATATATATATATATATATATAATTATCCAAAGTAAACATGATACTATGTTATGATATGAATAATATAATTCTATAAACATAGTTGAAGATATCATTACTTTTTTGGTAGTTAGGGTCATAATGCTACACTCAACCAATTTTTCTCTCCTCCTTTATTTGTTAAATGCAGCAAGGCCATGTAAATGCAGTAGATTTTTATTTGTTTGCTTTAAAAAAAATGCCCTATCAGATTATGGTACATGTTTCAATCTGTTCAAACTTTTGAATCTAAATTCTGATACCAAACATTTTAACTCTCCTATCAGACTGAGAGATTTGATTAGCATTGCTTCTATTTTCATCCAGTCAATAATAAAATTGTTCATCAATAGAAGGTCAAGAACAGGGCCTTCTGGAATTCTACTGTAGCATAAAAGAAATGTCTCCAGGGAAACACTTACTGACTGTCCACCGCCAAAGAACCTGCTCCCGCTTGGAAAAAGATCTACTACAGGGTTCCCCAAGACTCTAGTCAAGAAGGCAATATTCCTCAAAGTCAGAATCTACTTTACACACATCTCCACTTCCATCTTATTCCGTATTACCTCCAGTCTCTCTTCGTTTGCTAATTTCTTCTAAATACATGTCTCTTTCACTTCTGCCCTGTTTATAGTGTGTAGCTCACCTGGCAGACCCTGCTCTGGTCACCTCTTCATCTTCTGAAGCTTTTCCTTCTTCTCTATGTACTAAACATATGTCCATCAAATATTATCTTTCTTTGCCCTTCCAGATTGACCAAGGGTTTCATGTTCTTATGACCGCTCCTCCTGTGTGTCCTGACCTCGCAGTCTCCTCACAGCCTTTGGCCCCCAAATTACAAATGGAAAATGGAATGATTTTATTTAAGATGTATTGAGTGAGTGATACGTGACAGGAGACCTTTTGAGACTCTTATAGATATTTTCGTTTAATCTGCATAACAAACCTATGAGGGGGTCCATGAATGTGGGGCGCGGCAAAGCGTTGCCGCAAAGCAGGGTAGAAAAAGCTGAGTCATCCATCCTGTAGCCAGTGCGCATGCGTTGAGATATGCTAACAAGGTTTTAGAGCAGTAACCAGTCCGAAGGCGACGTGTAATTATGCCTTCGATATGAACCAATCAGAGACTTGCACAGTATCCCGAATCTTATATAGGCAGCTGCCGTTACGGCTGCGGGGTCTTCCTTCCATCTTTCTTTAACCAAGCTGTACTCCAATAAAGTGTGATACGAGAAGAATCTAGCGTGTGGCGACTGTTATTCTGCTGGTCAGACGCAGCTCGCCATACATGATGAGACCGTTTCACAAAAAAAAGAAACAGAGACATGGGTAAGTTGCCAAGGTCATGCAATTAGTAGATGGACTGAGAGAATCAAAGGATCACCTTTGATTGTCGTTCCTAAGATATGATTATTAAACTAGCTATAATTCTCCAGATTATTCTATCACTGTCAATGATGTGTTAAGGATCAATACTTTTTAGAATCAATACTTCACACACTCATGATTGGCTAAAATTAAAATGACTGACAAAATCAAACACTGGCAAGAATGTGGAGACTCAGGAACTCTCATGTGAGTGGAAATGTAATATAGCAATTCCCTTTCACTTTGGAAAAGGGGGTCTGATAAATAAATATATATTCATATTTTAATATATATATAAATTACATTATATATCAGAATTTCATGCCTAGGTATTTAATCGA
Organism: Kogia breviceps; assembly: GCF_026419965.1. Lineage (NCBI taxonomy): Eukaryota > Metazoa > Chordata > Mammalia > Artiodactyla > Physeteridae > Kogia > Kogia breviceps. The sequence goes on from NC_081325.1 coordinate 14,613,583, forward strand.
GAAAACTGAAAGACTATTTTTAAAAAGGTCTTTGATGAGAATACCCATAGCAGAATTCTTCTTTGTAATAAAAAACTAGAAACTGTCCAAGTATATATTAATAGAAGAATCAGAAAATAAACTGTGATATATCCATGCAATGCAATATTACTCAGGAGTAAAAAGGAATGAGCTACTGAGATCTGCAAAAACAAGGATGAATCTCCTAAACGTGATACTGAGTAAAAGAAGTCTTTCACAAAAGTTAATTGAGACCGAAGTAATGGCATTCTCCTATTTTCCCAAGAAAAAAGGAAATTACATTTCATACCATGGTTTGTTCTTCATAAATTCATACTGGAACCTAGTATTTGCTTCATTCTTTTCTGTATACAACACTGAAGCAACCTAAATAATTGACGTCAAGGTCTCACGGGTCATTTACCTCTTTTTTAAAAAAACGGAATTATTTCCGAGTCACTTATCTCATTTTCCTTGCTTTGCAATGATTGCTGAACCTGGTTCTGGAAATTCTTTCTTTCTGTCCTCTGGTAATTGTTCTGGCCTGGAGATGTTCGCATCTGGAGGTGCTGGAACTGTGTGCTACCTCCCTACCTGCTCAGCTACACTGCGATGTAAACAGCATCTTATCTTCCTCCAGCAGTTTCAGGGAGACAAATTCTCCCTGTGAATAGGACAAAAGCAAAACAGCAGTGAAGTTGTTCTGTTACATTATGCCATCTGTTCCAAGTTTTGGAATTCACTCTTCCTTGTTTCTCTTCCTGTTTTGAACCTAGCAAAATTGTGTTTTTTATTGTCCACAGCATATGCTACAAGGCTCAGAATTTTTTCTATTAGCCTTCCTGTAACAGTTTTGTGCAACAGTTACATTTGTATTTAAGTTCAAGCACCTTCTCCTCTGCTTTGCTTCTTTTTTAAAAAAAAATTATTTTGTTGAAGTATAGTTGATTTACAATGTTGTGTTAATTTCTGCTGTACAGCAAAATGATTCAGTTATACATATATATGTATACATTCTTTTTCATATTCTTTTCCATTATGGTTTATCACAGGATATTGAATTTAGTTCTCTGTGCTATACAGTAGCACCTTGTTGTTTATCCATCCTATCTATAAGAGTTTGCACCTGCTAATCCCAAACTCCCAGTCCCTCCCGCCCCCCTTTCCCCTTTCCCTTGGCAACCACAAATGTTCTCTATCTCTGTGAGTCATTTCTGTTTAGTAGATAGGTTCCTTTGTGTCATACAGTAGATTCTACATATAAGTGGTATCATACGGTATTTGTCCTTCTCTTTCTGACTTAATTCGCTTAGAATGATTATCTCTAGGTCCATCCATGTTGCTGCAAATGGTATTATTTCATTATTTTTATGGCTGAATAATATTCAATTGTGTATCTATACCACATCTTCTTTATCCAGTCATCTGTCAATGGACATTTCAGTTGTTTTCATACCTTGGCTATTGTGAATAGTGTGTTTTTCTAAATGAACAATCACTGAAGAATCCTCCAAAGTCACAGAGTTTTCTTTATATACTATCTAATTTTCTTCTCTTGAGACTTTTTTCTTATGGTGGAATTCCCTACCTTTTTTCTTTCTCTAAGGTTGTATATTTTTTCCCTAAAATTAAACAAAAAAACAGAAAAAAACCAAAGCAAAACAAAAAACTATGGTTGGGGACTTGAATGGCTATGTCCACTCAGAATTGGGTTGAATTATGATTAATAGAGAAAGACTTCCATAAATATACCTCCCACCTCTCCTCTCCTTTCAAACTAACAATGTGATATTTTCACTTTAAAGCAAGAAATTATTCTATTGGTTTATGATTTCTTCCTTTCTCTGACAATAACTGAGGAGTTTTTCACTGAGACTCAAGCATAGAGAGAATGGGTATATTCCGAAGTCACAAACTAAATGTATTTTAATACATTTTTAAACCAAAATTGTAGAGTGATGTTAACTCCTGCTTTTTCAACTTAAGGTCGTAATTGTTCAAAACACCCTGTATCAGAGCCATGGCGTTATCGTCAATGGCATGATATGCACCACATTATTTTCATAGTTAAATATTAACACTGTAGGTAATGTTCAAAATTATATAAAACAAAAAGTTATAAAATGAACTGATAGGTAGTACAGGGCAAGGGAATATAACATTCTTCCCACTCGTGCCAAACAGAGATAGCTGAGATCTTGTGGGCAGGATTTGAACTTTCACCTGCCAGTGAATTGGTGACATGGTAGAACAGGCAATTTCACTTAAGTTTGCGTGAAAGAAGCCCTCCGCAGTTACATATTGTTACAGGTCTCCCCAATACAGCTTCAGACCCTTCCTGTAGATAACTTACAGTACAGTCGGCCCTCTGTATCTGCAGATACATGCAATAAGGCAAAAGAAGTCCATATTATAGATTGGAAGGATGAAACGTCTAATACAAACACTTCTCCAATTTCCATGATTTTGAGTGACACCATCTGTATCATGAATATAATGCAGTAGGTAGGTAGAAAATGCTGCTTTTTTCCTGGTCACTCCCAGGTAGTTCACTCTTTCCTTGCTGTCCATGAGCATAGGTTGAGCAACAGTGGACAGCACTGTTCGAGGTTCAGGGGATACAAAGGAGGATAAAATTATTTGGGACACTTGTCTTTTCACCCGATTGCTTTTGCTACCTTGGCTTTACTTTCATATTCCATTGCCAAATCTTTGTTTAAGCTTTTGCTATTTTGCCATTTCCTCTTAACAGTTGCCCATCTCAACAATTTCCCCAAAGGTCACCTCACACATATACCTAACGCACCTTTCAGGTTATTTCTTTCTGTATTCAATAACTGTCAAATAATCTCCCCTGCCTATTGATGCTTTTTTCTGTCATTTATACAATCAATAGCCAAAAACAATAAAACTGGATTCAATATGTATTGTTTTATTATTCAAGACTAAAAAGGTATTAGCGGCTAGCATTAAAATAGGATAGGTCTAAGGACTGTGGTGCTAATGAAAACTTAAGTTAAAGCAACGGCAAATTTTGTCAAAACATGAAAAAGAAGCTTGTTAAGGCAAAACTGATAGTTCCTGTGACAGAATATGTATTATCTTTATATAATTTTATAAAGCATTTTCTCATCACAAATACTAAATAATAGGGCAGATATCTTTAATTCTGTAAATCTGATTTCATCTGATACTTATTATTTTGAACTATTAGTGACTCCATATTTGTCTATATTTAAAACTTCTATATCTTTAAAATTTATATTTATAAATTATATCCTAAGAGATTCAAAGGTTAATTTTTTTCCAGTATGAAATTGTGCAATGTATTTTTAGTGATACTTAATGCATAGACATGAAGAATTCTGCCAATAATATACATTACACTATGATTTATAGGGCAACTGTCTGAGGAGAAAAATAAACTCTTCAAAGGGCTGCCACTAAAATAATTTGAGATATGCTGAAGTACAGCAGTTCTGTAGATAGATAGATAGATAATTATAAACAGTCAGTCACCTTAAATGAAAATGACCATAGAGATCACTGAATTGGCAGGCATGTGTTAGCCTTTGTTGAGAATAAAAGGGTCAATGACTTACACTAGCTGGTCTTTATGTACCCATACTTTTTACTATTAATTGATTGTGAGGTGACAACAAACATTTTCATGATATTTGTCACCGATTAAAATCTCCTAACCAATTTTCTAACTTTAAGTAATTTCCTCTAAACCTGTATGTGTGCACACACACACATTTCATGTATCATAAACCCCAGATGCAATGCTCTGGGCCCATTTGGTGAATTATGTGAAAAGATAGCTGCTCACCAAGTAACTTAGTGTCACAAGCTACCACTTGCAAGAGTTTTACTTTTTGGCAAAGAAGAGCAGTCAGTTTCTGTTAGATTTACTTAATCTGGATACTGTTTTGAAAACTAAGGCAGTGGCTTTTGACTGTCAAACCTAGGATTTGTTAAAAAATTAAAAACAAAACAGACAGCTTTTATTGTAATTAATGCAAACACCAACGTAAATTTGTTACGAGCTGTTTCTTTTCATAGCATTTTGTTTACTTTGTTTTTTCTGAGTGATAAAATCACATATGTTCAATGTAGAAAATGTAAATATTTGGAAATTACAAAATGTTGAGAAAAATAAGATTGTACACCATCAGATATATATACTATTTACATATAAATGCATATGGATTTGTGGATGGTGTGGCTATGTAAAAATACTTTGCTATTGATCAATATAACTTTTTATTGAAAACTCTGATTCAAAATGTTTCACTCTGAAATCAGTTTTATATTCTCCATTTATCATTTGGTAATAATGCTTACATATGGTGTTATATTTAACCTTTAAAAGGTCCTTTCAGTACTGTATCATTTTCCAGGCAATGTCTACACAATTCTTGACTCAACCAATTCCTGTTTATGGAGTTTTAGATTATTTCCTTTGTGTTCATAAATATTTTAACTATTATGGATACAGATTTAATGCATATGTTTGTATAAACTTTCTATACAAATGCTTATTTATTTCCCTAGGAAATGCTCTTAATGTGGGAATTCTAGGATTAAGGACAGTGAGTTGTCAAAAATCTGGCTTTGCATTTTAAAATTTCTTTCCCTGCAGGTTGGACCAACTTTCATTTTGACCAGTAGTGGATAGGAATGTCTGTCTCACTGTCTAGACAACCATCTACAAAATCTCAGCTAGCTTGATACGTGTGAAGTGGTGTCTCAGTATTGTTTTAATTGAATTCCTTTGATTACTCCCAAAGTAATGCATTTAACATGTACTGAATGATTATTTATATTTACTTTAAAAATTATTAATATAACCACTTTTCTATATTCCTTTTAATCTTTATGATGTCTTTGGATATGTGTTACTTTCAGTGTGTGTATGTTCATTTATTGTTGTTTATTTAAGGGGATTGGCTATCTTATTTTATCCATAAAATTTAGAGATTTCATTTTTAAATGGGCGATACCAAAAAATCAGAAGGACGTTTTCACATGTTTGTGTTTTATGGTAGTAATCTGGTGGGCAAGTATAACCATACTTCTTTCCTTTTTTCCTTTTTCTAATGAATCACTTAGCTTTCAAGAGCAACTCTTTTTCTTTTTTAACAAAAAGCCTAATCTATTTCTATCTGGCCATCCATCTTTCTTTTTCATTGAGCTGTCTGAGTACTACAGGTGCTTGCTCACTTACACTTTGTATTTACTTGCTGCAGTCATGTTTTCGATAGCAAAGTGAAGCAAGAGAAGAGGAATGTCTCATCAGTCCCCAAGCAATTTTTAATCAGTTCTTGCCACAACAAGTAATTTTGAATGTTGGCCCTACATAATATAATGATGCTTACCCTGCACAGATGACACACTGGCTGTGTCAGATTTATGCCGAGATTCAAGATGTTGTCTTGTTCACGTCACACTTACAAGTTGAATCACTTCCCAGAGGACTACCATATGCCTGGTAGACGGGTCTGGAGAAGGTTACCCATTTGGTTGCATGCTGGGTCAGGACAAGACTTCTTGATAGCATCTGTGTTAAACTCAGATCACAAGACCTCTTTATCAGTTGTAGGAGGGGTAAGATGCAACCACTTATGCTTTACCTTAGAAGGAATAGCTCAACATATCCCATACCCCTGGACCTCTAGAAATTTCACTGAGGTGTAAAGTCCTGGATTTTTGTTAGATTTATTTCCCAACCTCTGACACACACATCTAGAGTAGTTGCTACTTCTTGCTCATGAGGTTCAATCAGCATAATGTCATCAATATAATGGTCCTGGCTGATATCTTGTGGAAAGGAAAGGTGATCAAGATCCCTGAGAACTAAATTATATCATAAAGCTGGAGAGTTATATACCCCGAGATAGGACAACGAAGATGTATTGTTGGTTGTGTCAGGTGAAAGCCAACTCATTCTGGTGGCCTTTAGAGGGATAGAGGAAAAAGCATTTGCCCTGTCAATAGCTGTATACCACGTACCAGGGGACATGTTAACTTCCTCAAGCAATAAGATCACATCTGGCACAGGAATTGCAATTGGAATCACAAACTAGTTAAGCTTATGATAATCCACTATCACTCTCCAAGATCCATCTGTCTTCTGCACAGGCCAAATAAGAAAGAAAAATGGAGATGTGGTGAGAATCACCACCCCTGTATCTTTCGAGTTCTTGATGGTGGCACGAATCTCTCAATCCTTCCAGGAATGCAGTATTGCTTTTGGTTTACTATTTTCCTAGGTAGAGGCAGTTCTGATGGCTTCCATTTGGCGTTTCCCGTTATAACAGCCCTCGGCTCACAGACCAGTGAACCAGTGTTGGGATTTTGCCAGGTGATGAGCACGTTCATTCCAATTATATATTCTGAAACTGGGGAAATAATGACCGAATAGGTTCAAGGATCTACTGGATGCACTGTGCAAAGGACCTAAACTAAAATTCCATTGATAATCTGGCCTTCATAAACCACTACTCTGGTGGAACACAGTGATGTTTTAGGCCTTCTGGAATCAGTGTCGGCTCAGAACTGGTGCCCAGTGATCTCCAAAAGGTCTGACCATGTCCTTTTCCCCAACTCACAGTAAGCCTGGTAAAGGCTGGGAGAAATATTAACAGTATAAATGTTACAGAGTTTTTATGTTTCAAGTTAAATTTTATTCACTTGACCCAGAACTTTTCTGCCCGTAAAGATCAAGTAAGAATTTGATAGGCTTTCTATCTATTTCACTTCCAGAAACACTATGATCGAGCTAACACCACAGGTCTCTGTGAGTCAGATTATTCGGACTGCTTCTTTAACTCTATTGTTCTTTCTGGTAGCCACACCCACCTTACCTTCAGTGGTTGAGTGCCACCACTTAGCTCCAGCCACTCCAGGACCAGTTACTCTCATTGCACGAATGTTTCCCAATCCAGTAATGTGCTTTCCACTGGAAAGTTTGGTCTAGAGAGAAAAGCAATCACAGAGGATGCTGAGGCTCCTTCACAAATTCCTCACCATCTTTTAACTTTTTCAATTAATTTTTATCGGAGTATACTTGATTTACCATGCTGTGTTAGTTTCAGGGGTACAGCAAAGTGAGTCAACCAAACATATACATATACCCACTTTTTTATTAGATTCTTTTCCCATATAGGTCACTATAGAGTATTGAGTAGAGTTCCTTGTACTATACAGAATGTCCTTATTAGTTATTTATTTTATATATAATAGTGTATATATTTCAATGCCAATCTCCCAATTTATCCCTACCTCCCCCTTACCCCCTGGTAACCATAAGATTATTTTCTACATCTGTAACTCTATTTCTGTTTTGTAGATAAGTTTGTTTGTACCTTTTTTTAAGATTCCACATATAAGCGATATATAATATTTGTCTTTCTCCGTCTGACTTACTTTACTCAGTATGACAATCTCTAGGTCCGTTCATACTGCTGCAAATGGCATTATTTCTTTCTTTTTATGGCTGATTATATATATTCCATTGTATATATGTACCACATGGAAGTCGCACCTGAGCCCACGTTGAACTAAGGCACGGGTCAGAAAACTTTTCACAAAAAAAGGCCAGAAAGTAAATATTTCAGGCTTTGAGAAAAAGAGAAAAAGAACATTAGGGAAAACTAATGAAATCTTAATAAAGTATGGCATTTAGTTAATAATAATGAGTCAATATTGCTGTTTAGTTGTGACAAATATACTATAGTAATGTAAGATGTTAACAATTGGGGAAACTAGATGCAGAATATACAGGAATTATCTGTATTATCTTTACATTTTGGTAAATCTAAAACTATCTTAAAACATTATTTAGATACAAAAAACCCACACAGGAATAACTGCAATTTTAAAAAACTAGCTTCTCAGATTTCACAACATAATTGTCTTTTTTAAGGACTTAAAACTCAATGAACCTGACATATATGGACAGGTGAAAAGTAACAGTTAATTCTTTATGGTTAATGGCATAAGGATGATGGTTAATAGTGAGGGTCTTAGTCTGTTATTCATAATGTTTGTACACAATTCTGTGTGTGTGCACCTGTCTGCACATTAGCAAAACAGCAGATATAAGATTCTCAATGGTGTTTCTTAAGTACAAGAAAGGGTTAGCTAGTTGAATTGGATAATTCCTAAGCTTTCTTGCATCTCAATGATTTTCTGCCGATCCTGAGAGCTAATCTTGTGACCCTTACATGCTCTGTCCTCTTGCTATAGTATTCTCAAGTATCAGGTAGTTAAGATTCCAGAATGTAAAGTTCTTGAGACAAAAACGCTATGCTGAATAAATGGGAACGAGATGTTAGATACGATACCCAGTTATCCAAGATGGTTGTGCTTTAGACCTGGTTTTACCACTTATGAACAACCTGTGCACTGCCCAAAATAGCTTTTCTGAAATGAAGATAATCGATTCTATAGAATTGAAGCAACCCACATTAAGAAAACTGTTAAATGTTATTGATATATAAGATATTATCGTTATGTTGGCAAGGATATTCCGTGCCACCATGTTTTCAGAAATTGGAGTATTGATTCTGTAAAAGGAAGTTATATTGTAAACAAAGAGGTGTTGTATTTGGGGTTATCCTAAACATAATGCCAATAGAATACAGAAATTCTCTTTAAAAAATCCAGAAATGATAAAGTTAATATTAAAAAGTAAAAGCACATACAATATCAGAAATAGAGAAGAAAAAAAAAGTTTGTATATAATATTAACCTTATCATTTCAGATGGAAAATTAGGCAGTGTTTTCCAGACTCATAATAATGTACGCATTTTTCTCTTTTAAAATCATTCTTCCTAAGGGTAATTACTACACTAAATTCTGTAAGTGGCATGTAAAAGCCCCAAGTTTCTAAAACAATCAAGAAAATTTTATACACTAAAATGTCTTTAAATATCATAGATTATTTTAAAAAATAGTAAACACTGTCTTCCTAATATTTTGTTTTAAACTAATTACCCCCAACAGAGAAGAGGCCTGACATCCTCCTCACAGGTGATCTGGGTGGTGTTTCTGCATTCAGCCTTGACCAGCTTCAGTAGATTCTTTCCTACTGCCTGCTGATTCTTTCCCCAAAGCTTTTTTGTTGTTGTTATTCTTCCATTAATGCTTCCAGTTCATGCTTTGTGAGGTACTTTGCTGTACTTACTACATAAATCAGATAGGATCACACACCTGGTCTTTGTGTTTTTCTCTTTTTTCTGGATACTGAAGAAAGAAAATGAGATCAGGGCCCTTCTTCTCATAGAAAAATTGAAAAGCCCTAGGGACTTTGTAAAGTTACGTTAGCTTGAAAAAGGACTTTACCAAACATATGTTCTAATCCTCTGGGAGGAGTTGTGTAGAATTAATGGGAAAGACTAGAATAGAATCTAACACCTTGAAATAGATTATCATATATATATATATATATATATATATATATACACATATATATGTATATATAAAATATTCACACACATTATACATACTATATATACTATATATTATAGTATATTATAATATGTAATACACATACACTATCTAATTGCTCTAACTCCTTTTCAGGTTTTAAAAAAAGATTTTTTTGAGCCATGCACCTCCTGTGTTCTTCTGGAAGCTAGTGTACATGTAAGAAATTCAAAGAAGTTTCTGATATTATCTCTTACTGTTAAGTACTTAGGCATGATTTATCCATTATGTCTGTGTCATCTATCTAACTAGCTAGCTAGCTACCCATCGATAGCATTTTATGGAGTGCCTACAAATGTCAGGCCCTGAGCTAGTTTGTTTCAAACTTTTAGATATGTTTATTTAAGTCTCACAACAAATGTGCAAAATTGCAAAGCAGTTATAAGTAAACATGGTATGTTACTAGATGGAAAATAGAAAATGCTAGGAAATTATAGTATAAAGCAGCCTACAAAAATCATACGAATTCAGAATCCTAAGAGATGAAGAAACACCTTAAAAGTATCAAATCCTCCTTGCCTCATTTATTCTTTGCATGAATTGAGTTCTTCAAGAGTTTGACGTTTGCCTGAAGTCATACAGTCTTTTCTGAGCCGAAATTAGGACTCAGGACCCACAATTCCTTGTCAAAGTTGCTCTCCATCGTGTTATTTGGCCTTCCTCAGTGCCAATAAATGTCCAACCATAATATAACTTTTCTAGAAGTTTGAAAGAAGGCAATATTATTCTGACTGGTGGTGACTAAGAGTCAGAATCCCATCATTATGCACATTGTGTCTGTTCACTTTTAGAAATATCTCAGTGTTACAATAAAAGATATGAGGGTTTCCTTATTCTTTGGGGACTTCATGGAACATACCTAATGGAACTTCATGGAACACATTTTTTCTGTTTCACAGAGCTCCCAAGACCTCTAGAACATGGGGGAGAATCTGTTTTAATTTCCATTTTATCATTACAGTTTCTGTGCTCACTGATACGCTCACCTCTCAGGCTGATAAAACAATACAAGCGTGGTCTTCAAACATAGTTCTTAAACACAGGGAGAAAAAAATCGATATGAAAGATGCTCTTAGAAGTTTATGAACAAGACTTCATTAACTTCTAAGACTTGGGAGGGGGTAAACAGGAAGAAGAAACACATTTTACAACCCAGCTGATAAAAAGTCAATGGTGTTTTGTTTGCACTATACTCTCAGACTCCGGCAAGTCACACATGAGAAGGCTTGTGCTTGGCCGACTAAAAAGGAACTGTGTTAATTTCCTATTATTGCTGTAACAAAATTTCCACATACTCCGTGGCTTAAAACAACATAAATTTATTTTCTTATATTTCTGTAGGTGAGGAATACAAACTCAGTCTCAATGGGCTAGAAACCAAGGTGATGGCAGAACTTGTTTTCTTTGGAGGCACTTGGGGAGAACCCATTCATTTCTTGCCTTTTCCACCTTCTAGAAACTCTGCACATGCCTTGGCTCACGGCCACATCACTCAACCTCTGCTTCCGTCATCACCTCTCTTTCTCTGATTCTGACCTTCCTGCCTACTTCTTATTCAGACCTCTCTGATCACGTCGGGCCCACTTGGATAATTCAGGATAATCTCCTCATCTCAAGATCCTTAATTTGGGCCCACTTGGATAATTCAGGATAATCTCCTCATCTCAAGATCCTTAATTTGATCACATCTTCAAATTCCCCTTTGCCATCTAAGGTAACATATTCACACGTTCTGGAGATTAGGGTATTATTTTTCCTACTACAAGAACCATCTGTTTCTCAGCTATGAAAACACTATATTTCTCCAGCCTGTTCCTCAGTAAGGAGAATTACATAACTTCGTGTATATATGTAAGAAGGCAAGTAATTTTTTTTGTTATGCAACAACACAGGGAACTGCCTTTTTTTTTCTAAATCCAATATTTATATATATATATTTCTTTTTTTAAAACATTTTTATTGGAGTATAATTGCTTTACATTTTTGTGTTAGTTTCTGTTGTACAACAAAGGGAATTGGCTACATGTATACATATATCCCCATATCCCCTCCCTCTTGCGTCTCCCTCCCACCCTCACTATCCCACCCCTCTAGGTGGACACAAAGCACCGAGCTGATCTCCCTGTGCTATGTGGCTGCTTCCCACTGGCTATGTTTTTTTACATTTGGTAGTGTATATATGTCCATGCCACTCTCTTAATTCATCCCAGCTTACCTTCCCCCTCCTCATGTGCTCAAGTCCATTCTCTACTTCTGCGTCTTTATTTCTGTCCTGCACCTAGGTTCTTCAGAACCTTTTTTTTTTAATTTTTTAGATTCCATATATATGTGTTAGCATACAGTATTTGTTTTTCTCTTTCTGTCTTACTTCACTCTATATGACAGACTCTAGGTCCATCCACCTCACTACAAATAACTCAATTTCATTTCTTTTTATGGCTGAGTAATATTGCATTGTATATATGTGCCACATCTTCTTTATCCATTCATCTGTTGATGGACACTTAGGTTGCTTCCATGTCCTGGCTATTGTAAATAGTGCTGCAATGAACATTGTGGTACATGACTTTTGATTTTCACCTTCAGAATAATGAAGTATGTTGGACAGCTCTCCCCACCTCCGTTAGAATGCAGGTGATTATGGTGGTTGAGTAAACACTGGTGTTGAGGTCAGATGACACATGCAATTTTTTTCATAATAATTGGTAATCCCTTTCAATTTAACATCTCCCCTCCCAGCAAAAATTAAAAACAACCAAAATACCTCCCTAATAATCTCCAACATATAGAGATGAAAGGAATCAGGAATGATGAGGAACACAGTTGAGAAGGACATGATAAGCATGTTGAATTTGGATGTTAATCAAAAGAACCAAGCCAGGCTTCACAGCCTATTAAACAGCCAATTAGCCCAGAGGTGCCAAATGTGTCAAAGGAAGTTCAGTTAATAGAGACATTTATCAAAAAAAAAAAAAAGGTCAGCTAAGCAGAGACACCTCTCCAGTAGCTATCAGAATGTTCTCAAACATGTAACTTCATTTTTTTTCTCCATTCCCCAGTTTTGGTCATTTTCATTATAATTTTATGTTAAGAAATATATGGAATGTGTTGCTTGTAAAAAGCTTACTAAATTCTTATCAGCAGTGAAATTTAGACTCCAGCTTTATTTATACAGTACAATAGCAAACAGGATTCCATGCAAGATTTAAGTACTCACTGATTTTATTCCTTATAACTAGGTTTCCAATTCTAGGGAAAAAATTCCTGATAAAATATTAAGTCAAATAACTTTAAATGACAGCTATTTTTGTGAATCTCTGAAATTAGACACTTATTGTGTATGTTTTGGTATATTTAATTAGGTCTATCAAAAAGTGTTAACAAATACATTCAAACTTCCGTGTTGTACAGTTAACGAATCTAATGCTTTACAGTGCTGACAAATACTAAGGCAAGGATGTTACTATTTTTGTTTTAACATCTTTATTGGAGTATAATTGCTTTACAATGGTGTGTTAGTTTCTGCTGTATAACAAAGTGAATCAGCTATACGTATACATACATCCCCATATCTCCTCCCTCTTGTGTCTCCCTCCCACCCTCCCTATCCCACCCCTCTAGGTGGTCACAGAGCACCGAGCTGATCTCCCTGTGCTATGCAGCTGCTTCCCACTAGCTATCTCTTTTACATTTGGTAGTGTACATATGTCCCTGCTACTCTCTCACTTTGTCCCAGCTTACCCTTCTCTCTCCCTGTGTCCTCAAGTCCATTTTCTAGTAGGTCCGCGTCTTTATTCCTGTCCTATCCCCAGGTTCTTCAGAACATTTTTTTTTTTAGATTCCATATGTATGTGTTAGCATATGATATCTGCTTTTCTCTTTCTGACTTACTTCACTCTTCATGACAGTCTCTAAGTCCAAGGGATGTTACTCTTTTCTGGAGATAAGTTTAAGAAATACAGGGTGCTTTCTCTATGGCCTATAACATTTCAAAAATTTACTTTATCAGTCTTTATTCATGCATCAAAATCTGAAGATAGTCAACAAGAACAGGAAATGTGTATCTTTAAGGTTTTGTCTGCTGTAACAATAATGTCAGCTATATCTCATTTCTTTAAGTCCACAAATTTCACCCCAGAAAATGACATCATTTACTATTTCCAAGGGGTGTCTCTATTATCATTGTGCTACTTACTAACAGACCATAATAGTCTTTGTTCCCACACTTGAAGTACAACACCTGCTCCCTAACAGCAGGCATTTATGCCTAATTAAAGAGGTATCTTTAAACATAATATAAACATAATATACTTAATAAGGCCTTTGTTGCATAGTTGTATTGCCCATTTATATCCTGGTAGAAAAGAAGATTGATTCTTATTGAAACTATGCAAAATAAAGGGATGTTGAAAAACACTCAATATAATATCTACCATCATCCCAAGTAGTTTTGTGTTTTGAAAAGTCAATTGTTACCATTCAAATTTCTTGCATAATAATTATAGAATGCACCAGTATGCCTATCTAAAAGTTTGAGTTATTTATAGACATTTTTAGGGTTAGCAAAATTCAAATTTAGAGTCACTTGTTAAAGGAGAGTTATGGGCTTCCCTGGTGGCACAGTAGTTGAGAATCTGCCTGCTAATGCAGGGGACACGGGTTCGAGCCCTGATCTGGGAAGATCCCACATGCCGCGGAGCAACTAGGCCCATGAGCCGCAACTACTGAGCCTGCGCGTCTGGAGCCTGTGCTCCGCAACAAGAGAGGCCGCGATAGTAAGAGGCCCGCACACCACGATGAAGAGGGGGCCCCACTTGCCACAACTAGAGAAAGCCCTCGCACAGAAACGAAGACCCAACACAGCCAAAAGTAAAGTTAAATAAATAAAAGAAATGCATTTTTAAAAAAAGGAGAGTTACGATTTCTCTAAGTTTAACCTATTGCAAAAAGTACTTATCTAAATCTCTGTTACTAGAGCCATTACCTGTAAATTGCCCTGAGGCTTTTATTAGTTTACCTGAAGTTACACGTGTTGATCTACTAAGATTACCTACATAATGCTTTCCATTGCAGTGGGTTCTGTAGGGATGGGCTTGTATTTGTTTTCTCTGCTGTACAACAAATTAGTTGAATTAACACAACTCATGTTTATTATCTCGTAATTTCTGTGGGTCGGAAACGCAGGCACTGCTTACTATTTAATAAGGCTGGAATCAGTACACCAGCCAGGCTGGGATTTTATCACAGGCTTTACTGGGGAAAGATCTACTTCCAAACTCCCTCAGGTTGTTGGCAGAATTTATTTCTTTGTGGCTATAGGATTTATGGGATCTTGCTTCTTCAAAACCAGCAAGGGAGACAGAGAGACACAAACACGCACAGAGAGGCTTTAGCAAGATAAGCACTATGCTAGGTTCATGGACACACAATGCCTACAACCTATTACCTTTGCCACAATCCGTTGATTCTAAACAAGTCATAGGTACAACCTGCACACAAGTGGGGGGAATTACATAAAAGCCAGGATATGAAGAAGGTGAGGATAACGAGGGTCACCTTAAAGTCGGAACACCGTAGAGCTCAACCGTGAAATTATTCTGAGAATTTTATTTCACTTCTTTATAAATTTGGAATCTCTGGTTTGTCATATTATTTTTTCAATGAAATTAGATCAACTGAAGCACCACAGCATTCAAAAATTGATTCTGGTTTGCATAATTATGATCTAATTTAAGGATTAGAGACAGAGCAACAAATATTCTGAACAAGGTACCACAGAAAATAGTACATAATGAAATTGAGAGAATTCCGTGGTGGTCCAGTGGTTAGGACCCTGCGCTCTCACTGCCGAGGGCCTGGGTTCGATCCCTAGACAGGGAACTAAGATCCCACAGGCCACACAGCAGGGCAAAAAAAAAGAGAGAGAGAGAAATGGATAGAAATCTCCTTCCTAGCATGTCATAGATTTTGATTATTTTATGCATATAAAATATTGAAATAGTACTAGTACAAAAGATATTTGCTCATCTCCACAGAGAATTAATTAATAAATTAGTTATGTTAATAATGAAATACATTAACAAATTATAAAATTAATCCAATGTAATTACTAATTATCTTTGGAAGTAAGCATATATCTTTTCTTTGTTGTATGATTTTTCATATATTACAAATTAATTTAATTTAAACTGTGTTGCTCTTTAATGCCAACAAAATTAATTTCTCAGATTCCTAATTAATTTTGAAAGATTAAAGGTAATTAATGTCACATTAGTTACATTGACTAAAAATAATAACATAGCTGACCACCAAAGTGCTATCGAAAAAAATGTGAAGTTTGGTGCTCTGTGTTGACCTTAATGGGTGGAATGGGGGGTGGGAGGGAGGTCCAAGAGGGAGGGGATATATGTGTGCACATAGCTGATTCACTTTGTTGTACAGCAGAAACTAACACAACATTGTAAAACAATTACATTCCAACAGCACCCAAAAAAATTAATTAGGTTTTCTATGAGAAAGTTAACCCAAGCCTCACATGAACTTAATATTATGCTTCATAACATTTCAGAATGAGATAAAAAATTAGGAAAAGATAATATAGCTGTCTTTTAAACAAAAGTGAATAAAGTGATCTAATTTATCCCAGGATTTATCTTAATTTGGGGTATTCACCAACTTGAATCTGTATATAATTCTTCTGCATATAATTAGTATTAAAGTCTTCTAATAGTTTTATAAGTCTTTACTGAAATATCTCATTGCATTTTTAGAATTGCTAGCAGCTAGGTTGAAAAATTTTACATTTTGCATTTCTTAGCTTCATACCATAAAGCTAGCAATTAGCCTTAACCAATTCACAGCTTGATTCTCTGAGTTTAGTCTACTGCCAAGAAGAGAATTTTCTTGACAATTCTGTATTCTTCTGGATTGACTATTCTATTGACTATTCTATTGACTTTAATTTTATGTCCTTTGTTGGTTTATGGACTATGCCTCATTGTTTTGTTTTTACAGAGATTACTTTAGGTTTACAGCAGCCATCTTTAAAAGTCATTGTTTGGTCTACATTCAAGTAATATTATATCACTTCACTTATAATAGAAGAACCATAAAATGTATACTCCATTTTCCTTTTCCAAGATGTTGTGCTACTTTGTCATACGCTTTACTTCTACACATACGATTAACCCCACAATACATTTTATTACTTTTTGCTTTGAAAAGTCAAGAACTGGAGAGTTCTGGTTTCTAGTTCCACCTGTAGGGAAGTTGGAAGTGACCACTCTGTCCTAACAAGTAAAAAGCTGAACAGTCTGAAAAATCAGCAACTCTTCCTGGATCCTT
The DNA here is from genome assembly GCF_026419965.1 of Kogia breviceps. Classification (NCBI taxonomy): domain Eukaryota; kingdom Metazoa; phylum Chordata; class Mammalia; order Artiodactyla; family Physeteridae; genus Kogia; species Kogia breviceps. The sequence continues at coordinate 14,630,423 of NC_081325.1, forward strand.
AAGAGACAGGAGGACAGGGCAAACCACTACCTCCAAGATGGGTGACAGTAACAGGGGAATGCAGAGAATAGGCTCACAAATAGAAACCTCAGTGGGAGTCAGTGCTGGGGTAGGAAAAACCTGAACTGTAACTGCCGAATTACTGGAGGTTCAGTGCGGACAACGCTGGTAGATCAAAACACCAGGAGGTTCAGCGTTGGAGGGGAGGGGAGCACAATATTGTGAATTATGTTCAGGAGCTCGACCAGATTCCCACAGTAAATACAGAGGAAAAATCCCCTCCTGCTTGGGACAGGCGGAGGGGGAGAGGAGCAATTTTAAACTATGCTAGAGCACTCTGTTCTTTTTCATTAGACCTGCCCTTGGTGGAAACTAGTTAACCAGAGCCTAAATTGCTGGGGTATTATCAGAGATTAATTGACCTGGGAGAGGGGACTACTCAACTCCAGCCCACCCTACCCAGTCTTTCCCACCTAAGGAGAGAGAAAAAAAAACCCTGAGAAATACATGGAAGTTCATAGTTCAGAGGCAGAGGCTCATGATAAGACTGAGACCAAATCATAGGATTAGAGAATGGTTCTCCTCCCTCACACCTCATCACTAAAATACTGAAATACTATTTACTGTGGCTCCTTTTACCCAGTACATCATATGTGGCTATCAAGAAAAATTTAGGGCTTCCCTGGTGGCGCAGTGGTTGAGAATCCGCCTGCCGATGCAGGGGACACGGGTTCGTGCCCCGGTCCGGGAAGATCCCACATGCCTCAGAGCGGCTGGGCCCGTGAGCCATGGCCGGTGAGCCTGTGCATCCGGAGCCTGCGCTCCGCAAAGGGAGAGGCCACAACAGTGAGAGGCCCATGTACCACAAAAAAAAAAAAAAAAAAAGAAAAATTTACAAGATATACCAAAAATAAATAAATAAATAACCATTAAAGAAAAAAAAAAAGCCAGCCATCAGAACTAAACTTGGCGGGGATGTTGGAATGATAAGACTGGGAATTTAAAACAATTATGATCCATATGCTAAGGGTTCTAACAGACAAAGTAGAGAGTGTGCAGGAACAGATGGGCAGTTTTTGCATTTAAGCAAAAAGGTAAGTGAATCTAGACCAAGACTTACACCCTCCAAAAACATTTACTCCAAGTGTATCGGAGACAAAATGTAAAACACAAAACAAATTTCTAGAAGTTAACAGAGATGACCTTGGGTATGGTGATGCCTTTTTAATACAACACAAAAGACAGGATCCATGAAAGGAATCATTGATAAGCTGGGCTTCATTAAAATGAAAAACTTCTGCTCTGTGAAGCACAATATCAAGATAATTAGAAGACAAGTCACAGATTGGGAGAAAGCATTTGCTTCAACTTCCTTTAATGAACAAACAAGGTGTGTAACATATGTTTAAGAGGAGTAGATACTTATAAAGTAATTAAGTAAAAAAATTTCCTCTTAAATTGTTTAAACCGGCTCCTCTTAATATTGTCTAGAATAATTCTTTTTAATGCTATTATTGACAGATTGTCTCATTTGTGTCATTTCTGTGACTTTTAAAGGATTAATGTTTCTCTTATTATGGGTCATATTTTCCTGCTTATTTTCATGCCAAATAATTTCGTATTGGATGCCAGACCTTGTTAATTCTGAGGTTTGGGGTACCCCTCAAGACTTGCTTATATTAACTAGGCAGGACCGGAGCAGCAGTCTTGCTTAATGTTATTTCTTCACAGATATGTGCTAATAGCAACCCTCTCTGCAAGTTTCCAGAGCTCTCTCCTTTCCATGCCACTCTCTCCTTTCCAGTACTCTGCCCTGAAAAGTCAAGCTACCGTGACTCTCGGTGGGCTTCCTTAATCAAGGAGACCACCAGCTCTGCTTGCCCCATGGTCTCCCTTACATGGGCCTTACAAACTCTTTCCAGATAGTAAGTTGGGGCATTCATGGGACTCATCCAATTCCTTCTATCAAAAATCACTAATTTTGTGTGGCCTGTTTTTCACTGTCTGGAAAACATTGTTCTGAATTCTCAGTCCAGTTTTTGAGTTTTATTTTTTAGTGTGGGAGGTAAATCCATTTCCTGTTCCTCCATCATGAGCAGAAGTCTCCTTCTACTGGTATTTCCACTAACTCAGTTCTGGGACTCAGACTTTTTTTTTTTTTTTGGTTGCGTTGGGTCTTTGTTGCCGCACGCGGGCTTTCTCTAGTTGCGGCGAGCGGGGGCTACTCTTCGTTGCGGTGAGCGGGCTTCTCATTGCGGTGGCTTCTCTTGTTGCGGAGCACGGGCTCTAGGCGCACGGGCTTCAGTAGTTGTGGCTCATGGGCTCAGTAGTTGTGGCACGCGGGCTCAGTAGTTGTGGCTCGGGGGCTCAGTAGTTGTGGCTCGCAGGCTTAGTTGTTCGGTGGCATGTGTGATCTTCTCGGACCAGGGCTCAAACCCGTGTCCCCTGACTGCATTGGCAGGCAGATTCTTAACCACTGTGCCACCAGGGAAGCCCCCAAATTTAATTTTTAAGGTTTGTTTTTTCCCCCTTTTACCCCTAAATTATTCCAAAAGGGCATACTGTTGGCACTCAGATAAGAAATAAAATCTTTAGCAATGAAATTCTCCTTCAAGTATCAATGAAACAAAATAGTCAATATTATAGGGGCCTGAGGGGGGGGGGTCATTTGTAGCTCACATTGACAAATTCTATTGATCATCACAAGTAAAATATCTTTTCCTGAGAGCCTCTCTAAGAGATTGATTCAGTTATGTCTGGAGTGGTGCCCAGGATTTGGTATTTTCCAAAGATGCACGAATGATTCTGGAAATCAGCTGTATTTTGGAATAATGCATCTGAATGTCCCTAAGAAGGGCCTTAAGGAGAGTGAATTTTTGGCAATGCCTTACAGTTGAATTAGCTGGTCAAGAAAAGGTAATGGCATATGGTCACCACAAAGATAACACCACAATTATTTTAAAGAGTGAAATTATTTTACCAAACTGAGAATCAAAGAGAGAACCGTTTAATTACAAATAACGTTCATCTAGCTAATTACCACAATACCCAGAGGAGAGTCTGCTGCACTTAGAAGGTATGTCAATATTCATATGGAGTAGCTTGGTTGTCTATGAGGACATGTACCTGTAACAAGCCACCCACCGTGAATGGTAGCTTGTCAGAAACATCCAGGGCCCAGAAGACCTATCTGACAGCTGCAGCTGAGTGAGAAATTTCACGAGTTTCCAGTTTGGTCATTGCGATATGATCTCTTTCTGTAACGTATATATCACTTTCCTTTTACTGCTCAGACGATTCAGCCACAAGGGCTTGTCATACACAAACCTCATTAAGATCCTTCTTACAGAAATTGAGATAACAAGGATATTTATTAAGTGATGTTTAGATGCAGTTTTTCCCCCAGTTAGCAATTCAGCTAAATGAATAAATCTGTTCTGTAAACACAAATCAAACAGGTGTTCATTAAGCACATAATCTTATTTATTTATATACTTATAGTTTACTTACTCCAAGTGAGTTTGTGCTTTCTGGAAGACTATACACTATAAAATCCCACCATTTCTTTGCCAGTTTATAAATATAAAAATTATCATGAGGGGCTTTATGCACTAGCACCTCTTGCAGAATAGTTGATAACCCTTTCAAATTCTCATGCAAGAAAAGATTTTAGAATAGGTCCTAGAGCCACACATAGTAGGGGATCAGAGATACAATGCAAGAAACTATGATTGTCACAGAGCTCCTACCCAAAGCATCCCCACTTTACCCAAAATATTAATTTTTCTGGCTCTAAACTGCTGCAGAAGGTGAGAAATATTGAGTGTAAAGAACTACGGACCTTATTCATACCAACACTGAATGGAGGTGGACAGGTTAAATCTTTCACGTTCCTTTTTGTTGGGATGATGCCTTTGGGAATCTTAAATCAGGAATTTGACTCTAAAATAACAAGACAGTTACAACTTAATAAGCGCCAGCAGCAGTGAGTAGCAGCAGCTTCATCATTGCAATGAACGTTATCATTGTAGCTTCTATTTAATAATAATCTCTAAAATGTTAGGCTGAGTCTTAACACTTTACATTCTCTTTAATTTTGTTTAACTTTAATTATGTTTAATCAGCCCATTGGTTCCATAAAGTAAGTACTATTACTGCTATTGGAGGTTTGTATTGATATAAAAATAGATATCTTAGCTTACATTATTAACAAAAGTCCATTCCAACATAGAAAGCTAATAAGTTTAAAAGCAAATCTTTAACACCTTTATGGGAAATATATGAGGCAATTTGTGTATGGTTAGGGAAGGTTTTCTTGATTCAAATTTTTAAAAGCATATATCACAAAGGAATATTGTTTTCATCATGATGGAAAACAAAGACACTATAACACTTTTTTTAATGCTATAAGCTGATGCAGAACTGAGGTGAATCAACTTTTTCTTTCTTCATTCAATTATACTTTTAAATGTAGACCTCTCTCCATTCTCCACAACAAAAGAGCAATCAAAGTTAAAGTTATTGTATTGGTCATCCATAAAGCTGATATTCAGTGTTCACCTTCGAAATGAAAAAGAGAGAAATAGAGAAATGAAATAATAAGGACAAAAATAATTAGAGTTACCTTGAAAATACTGAAATGTTTAAAAATCTACCAACAGTGTCAGAGGACTCCTTAACCTCCACAGATCTTGGTCACAAAATAATAAGTTGTTTGGAATTTTTTACTAATTCTATTTAAAATTTTTCTTTAAAAATTCATACTAAGCATCAAAAATTAATTACTACTGTTACAATAATGTATGTCAAAAATTTTTATTAGAAATATAATTTTGATATTATTACAGAGTATATTATATATGCAAAGTTTCTAGTGTGTTTAAATAGTTTAATAACTCTTTCTATTCAAAATAAAAGGTAATATAAACTTGTCCAAGATAAATTATATTCTATACTAATATATTTTTGACAAATTTATCTATTCCTTAAAAATAATGTGGAATATAAGGCAGTTGTCTATAAGTAAGAAAACAAATCTTTCTTCCAAAACAGAGTATACTTGACACAGTAAAACTAAAAATGTAACCTCAGCTTTTGCTCTGTAACTGAAAAGAGTAATTCAGAGAAAACACTGCTCACAAACTAATTATATACTTTTCTAAGATACCATTTATTAAAAACACAAGACCCATCTGGCTTAACATCTGCAAAATTCCTATAATTAAAAATGAAGAAAATAAACATAGTGGAAGTTATTCAAGGATTTTGTACACTTCACTAAATTTTCTGTTTTACATTTGACTATAACAGAGGAATCTATAGGAACTATACTTTCTTGAAAGCAAAGTTACAAAATTTTGTGATCAAATTTTGAATACCTGATTTTTATTCCATCTACATTAACTTTTGGTTTCTTCTACTGTTTATTATAAACTTGATTGTATAATGAACTTCTTCAAGTCTCTGTTGCCCTGATGAGTCAAACATGGCTAAAATCAGATGCTACTAGGTCCCCAACCACTGAACTGCCAAAGGGAACTATTTTAACTAGCTGATTTAGTCAATCACTGATTTATTCATTCATTTGAAATATACTTTCATTGACAAAAAGATATCTTTCAGGTAATATTCTAGGTGCTGATATACAGCAATGAAGAAAACAGCAAGATCCCTGCTTATGTAAAGTTGTTTGATAATTCTTTTAAAGTTTTGGCCCTAAGCACAGAAAGAGAACTCACACTCCAGGATAGTGCCAAACAAAACAGGGACGTCAGTCACTTCTTTCTGTCTCACAGTAAAAAGATAAATGATTCTACTCCTAATTTTTGGTTTAGGTCAAGACATTAACTGGGCTAGAATAGTTGGAAAAGGGTGAGGTCACATTCCCAAGATTGCTAAAAGAATGAGAAGTAAACCAAAGATTCTTTTCTGATCCTGGAACACTATATGGTGATCCATGTGCATAGTTATGAATCCCGCATAGCATTTTTTCACTTTAAGTTTTAGTTTAAAGATCCTTATGCAGTTTTCATATATGCCAGGCAATATCCTAGGCACACAGGAAGTATTCACTCATTTAATCCTTCTAAAAACACCATAATGTACATATGACTACTATCAGACTTTTACATATTAATAAGACTCAGGTACAGAGAAATTTAAGCACTTTAGCTAAGATCACACAGCTAGCAAGTGACAGAGCCAAGATTTGACTCTAAACACTTGAAATCCAGAATTCATGTTCTTGACACCTACAAATGTCTGCCTTTCACATATTCAAGGAGTTATGGTTCCTGGGACCTTAAATAGACTTCATGTGAAATATCAGACTTTTCTTTTCTTTAGTTATTGGAAAAGAGTCGGTTGTTATAATACTTCAAAATATGCTAAACTGGTAAAGAGATACAATTTTGAGCAAAACTAATTCTGCAACTGTACTGTCTAACTGAAAAAAAAAATTTATGTGATTTTTTTCTTCTCCAAGCCATGGGGATATGTGTTTAGCAGTTTACTGAGTTTTAATGGGCCTTAGAAGGCTGTCAAAAACACATTATTTACTTTCAGAAAAGACAGAGTGGGGAATCTCTGCAAATAAAGGCAACAAAAACACTGAGAAAAAATTGTTAAAACCAATGCTTTGGAACTCTGAATATTAATCAATGATTTGCAACAATCTCAGGAACATTTATTCAAGAAAATCTGCTGAACCTAGGTGAGAATGGCAGTTTACGTCATTTTAATTTGACCTATTCCTATCTCCAACTCCCCAACATAGAGTTTCCTAAAAAACTGGTAGCCTTGTGACCACTAAGCTGTGTAAACCAGCAGTGTTGCAGACCCCCGAGGGGGCAGATGAATTTGGAGCTCCTAATGAAGCTTTTCCCAGAGCATTGTCAGTGACCAATCTCACAGGTCCTTGGAAAAGCTCCATTTGCAGGATGTTGTTGTTATTTGACTTAATTTTGGAGCTTGTTCCATGAGAAACCCCATCTCCAGGAAACTGGTTGAAAAAAATCAAAGGCAATAGTTTACCACACAACTCTCTAAAGCTGTAAATATGAGTTGGAACAAATAAGAGGTTGGCCAAAACATACCAGGAAGATCTGTGAAACAAGATATCCATAGGGAGTTTTGAAAAGCACTGACATATTCCTGGTGATCTAGAGGGCAGTATATATATGCAGGACTATGCACATGCCAGGAATAGAGGATCTGAATCTACCACTGCTAGCTGACCTTGAGGTCCTGCATAAACAGAAAGAAAAGGCTACATCAGAGTTTTTAACTGCCTAAGAACAGAAGGTGTATCCCAACACAAAGAGCCCCTCAACAAAAGATGTAAGACTTAATGTTTCAAGGAATTAAATGAAACCTCTAACGAATCAATAGATGATCACTAACCTAAGTGAACATGCACTTAAGCAGCCACACTCTACAAAGAATATAAGACTTTACATAATTATTCTGGGAAAGTCACTAAACAACATCAACAAAACTCTGGGAACGAAGATAAATCTGATTACCAGAATTTCCACATAATATTATCTAAAATGTCCAGTTTTCAACAAACAACAAAAATATGAGACAGCCAAAGAAAAAGGAAAAGAAAGAGTTGCCCATGCACATGAATAAAAAAAAAAAAAAAGCAGTCAAAAGAAATTGTCCCTGAGGGAGCCCAGATTTATAAGATAAAGACTTTAAATAAGCTATTAAATAGATAAAGGAAATCACATCTAAAAAAAGTAAAGACAAAATATAACAATGATGTCTCACCAAGTAGATAATATCAAATAAAGATAAATTGATATTAAAAAGAACCAAGTAG